>NC_058131.1:364969368-365115376 GCF_016433145.1 Gracilinanus agilis
GGGGGGGGGGCGGAGGCCGAGCACGAGCGCGCCTGCCCGGACCTCGGCGGCGGCGGCGGCTGCAGCGGCGGCGGCGGTGGCGGCGGCGGCGACGACCGAGGAGGAGGAGGCAAGCAGGCGGACGAGGCCGCCCCCATGGGCGGGTGTGTGGGCGCCCAGCACGACTCCTCGGGCAGCCTCAACGAGAACTCGGAGGGCACCGGAGGTAGGTGAGCGGCAGGGGGCAGCCTCGTCCCCCCATTGTTCCCTGGGCAGGCCCCGGGGGAGGGGGTGAGTGGGCTGCCTTTCCCGTCCCGGGCTACTGGCCTCCCCCACTGGGATGCCCACTCCCGCGGAGACCCTCCCCTTCCCCTCCCCCAGCCCGGCTGAAGCCCCCTTTGTCATCTCCCTCACGTCACCCCTTTCCTCTCCCCCGGCTCCTGCACATGGATAGGGCCGGGCAGGCTCCCCCTGGGCTCGGCTGGGGGGTCCTTCGGCTGCCTCCGGTACAGACTGCGGGTCCCGGAACCTCCAGCACGGGTGGGTTTTGTTCTTCAGCTTGTGTTTTCTTCCACTCCTGGAGGGAGTCTCTAGTTTCAGGCTTCTGTTAACCCCAAATCCCTACCGATCTCCCCAACACGACCTCCCCACCTCAAAAAAAAAAAATCTATCCATCTCTCTTTGCTTTCAAGACTTCACTGCTTTCTGATCCCCTGCTTTCTTCACTCCCTTGTTTAGGGACGATTTACTCTCTAGCCCATTTAATTATTCAGGAAGCGGGTGGAGGCACGCGGGCTAGAGAAAATGGATTGAGGGATTGGGGCGGGGTGGGGGTGGGGGGAGAATGTTGGAGCTTAATGCTTTTATCTCCACGTAGCCCCCGCTACCCCCTCTCTGCACCCTTGTTTTACGGAGTTGACTGGTCTCAGCTTTCGGGAGTTTCAAATGACAGCTGCTCTGGTGGTTCTAATTTGTCCATTGGAACGTGCAACTTTATGGAGTTCCGTTTGAGTCTCGAGTATTTTAGAAAGGGTGTAGGGTTGAGAAACGATCTATTAAAACTTTTTGCTTTTAACTGGATTGAGGGTAGTGCCCTCCTGGTGTGCTAATCACACTAGTTTCCAAGCATCTATCTACTTAAACAGTATGGCTTACCTACTTATTTCATCCGCACTTTGAGATTCTTTTCTTATTCTTAACCCAAAGTACAATTACTTAATTTAGTCACTAGATACTCATTTGCCAATTAGAGTAATTGCAGGTCAGTATCTCTTTGTGAAAATACAATTTTATCTTTCCGGGGGCAAGTAACTTTTAAACATAGTACTCATGAAAGGCAATGTGGCACTGAGGAGATAGGGCAGTGGGCATTTTGGGGGCTTAATAAATGTTGATTGATTGATTGAGCAGGACCACCTACCCACGTCTTTTCTGACCTTAGGCAAGTTAATTCACTTAATGATTTCCTACCAACTAAGACTAGAAAACTATATGAGAGTATAAATTGCAAAAAATCACTGATCTGTTTTGGTGGAGGGTGTCTCATTTAGGAGATTCTTATATATGAAATCTGGTCCGTTTGGTGTAATTAACATTTATTAAACACCTATTATGTATAAAGTTTTGTGCTAGCAGCTAGCAGCTAGGTCATTTAGGTCCAGTACTTAATTCCTTTTCTATTCACATTAGCACAGGTTTTGTAGCTTTGTAGAAATTAACTTTGAATTTTATGGACAACAGTTTTGGTGTTTAGTTTGTTGGATTATTGGATGCCTAGAACTATAGAGTGCCTTTGATAGTTGCTGAAGTGAATTTTTAGATAAAGGAGAAAAATAGATTCTCATATAAAATATATATAGAACTTGCTTGTCCTCTAGTATTACTCTTTGAGCCAGGCAAGCATTTATGTTTTAAGATTATTTTTTTACCTGAATTACATGATCTTTAACCCCATCACTTTATTAAAACCTCTGGGCACAGGGATGTAACTAAGTCATGAGCAAATATCTTGAGCTCTCACTGAAGGAAGTCTTAGTGAATTAGTTTATGAAAAAGCTCAGCTAGTAGTTGACTGAGTGACATAGTATTATTAGATGGCAAGTTGAAAACTAGATACACAATAAAAATAGTACTGTACTGGGAAGGTGGAAGGAAGCACTGATGTGATGATATATAGTATGGTTTATCTGACTACACATGATCAGTGTCTGCTGTGTTTTCAAGTTTTAGTGTACTTTCCTGATCATCTTTTATTCAAAGGTACTGGTCCAAACAAATTTCTTGATTTATTTAATATTTATTTAGTTCTATTATGTGCAAGATACTGTGCTAGGGGTCAGTCACCTTGGCATCAATCTGGAGCCCTTGCTTGCACTCCAAGTGCACATCTAATCTATCACATATACAATCTCTCACCATGTTGTATTTCTATTTTTGCAACATCTCTTATATAAGACCCTTTTCTCTACTCCTGTAGCCACTACCCTGGTACAGGTCATCCAGACTATTTCTGTAGCCAGTTTATTAGTCTCCCTACTTTAAGTATCTACTCCAACCCATCCTCCATTCAGCTGCCAAATTAATTTTCCTAAATCAGGGGTCTAAACCTGTCACTGCCCTCCTAATATTGACTCCTGAGTTTCCTATTATCTCCAACATCAAATATAAAATCCTCTGACTTTTAAGCTCTTCACAACCTAGCTCTTTCATGTACTCTAGGATCTAACATCACTAGCCTTATTGCTGTTCTTGCTGTTATTTCATCTCCTCACTCCAGACCTTTTCCCTGGATGTCCCCCATGCCTAGAATGTTCATCTTCCTGCCTTTTGGCTTCTCTACTTCCATCAAGACTTAACTCAAAAACCCATCTTCTTTAGGAGGCTTTTCCCAGTCTAGTCCCATTGCTAGTGCCTTCCCTCAGAGATTGTCTTCAGTGACTCTCTTTATGTCTTGTATGAACATAGTTATTTACAATGTCTTTTCACAGTGTTTCTGCCATTAGTGTGTGAACTCTTTGAGTACAGAGGACTTATTTTTGGCTTTCTTTGTATCCACAGTGTTTAGCATAGTACCATATCCATATGGTAAGTCCTTAATAAGTGCTTGTTGATGATAATAGAGATGCAAGGACAAAATAAAACAAATGATCCTTGCTCTTAAGGATCTTACATTCTAGAGTAGGACCCAAATAAGTAAATAAAAGGTAATTTGACAGAACAGCTAGGTATCTCCATGGATTGAGCACCAGGCTTGGGGTCAGGAGGTCCAGGGTTCAAATCTGGTTTCAGATTTCTAATACTTCCTAGCTGCTTGACTCTGGGCAAGTCATTTAACCCCAGTTTTTTAGCCCTTTTGTCTTAAAACTGATATCTATTATAACAGAAGATAAGGGTTAATTTTTTTTAAAGGTAATTTGAGGAGGGTAGGAAGAAATAGATTATTTAAGACTAGTTAGACATTATTGGTTTGGCTTTTTTCATTTGCTATTAACTAAGTTGTAGAAATGGTATACAGTTTTTTAGAATTGAATTCCTCAGAAGATTACTTTTATGGAATTAGGGATATAGTCACCACCCAAAAATCAGTGTATGGCTGCAATGGGATTATGGTCTTTACTCCTTGCTAATAGAAATTATGACTTGTAGAATAAGACATGGAAATATTATTATGGCTACCAAGAAGAAAATCTTGAATGGGTAGGTCATCCATGGATTTTTGTTTTGTTTTATTGGTACTCATAATTGAATTAATGCAGGGTAGTTATTTAGAATTCGTATTGTGAGTTTAATAGTTCTTATTCTTCAGAATCAGCTGAGCCAAGTATCCAAGATGTTAAATGGAATAGATTTAAGAGGAGATGACATGTCTTCTTAAGAGCACAACAACATAATTTTGAAAGATGTACAATAATTGCGAGTAGCTTTTAAAGATGTACCATTTCTACATAGGTCAGGAGGAATTTTAAAAACCAGTATTCAATATGATGTTTCTATATGGTGTTAATGACATTGATTTCAAGCTGTAAAGATGTATACTTTCCATTCACAGTATAATTTATCAATAGTTTTGACTCAATCCTTCCTAAATATCAGCTAGCACTGGTGAAAAATGGCTTGATAACTTTTTTTAAAGGAACTGGACAAATTCAGTGATGTACATGGGGAAAAAATAGAGCTAAGCTGCTTATACAGTATATGAAAATATGTCCATATTGTGAAATATATGTCAGTCAGTAAACATTTATTAAGCACTTGCTATGTGCCAGGCACTATGCTAAGAGCTGGAAATTTAAAAAAGCAGCAAAAAACAGTCCCTACTTTTAAGGAGCTTATAATTTAATTGGAGAGATAGCAACAAAAATGCAGAAACAAGCTATATACAAGGCAAATTGGTTCAGTCATTTCAATTGTGTCTGATTCTTTATGACCCCATTTGGGATTTTCTTGGCAGAGATACTGGTGCAAGTTTTCCACTTCCTTCTCTAGCTTATTTTATAGATAAGGAAACTGAGGCAAACAGGGTGACATGACTTGTCCAGAGTCATATAGCTAGGAAGTGTCTGAAGCTGGGTTTGAATTTAGGACTTCTTTATTCCGGGCCCAGGACTCTATCTGCTATGCTACCTAACTTCCCCTTGATAATTCTGTTTGTTGTTGTTCAGTAGACTGCCTGACTTCTTACCCCATGGACCATATTGTCAATGGGGTTTTTTTTGGCAAAGATACTGGTTTGACATTTCCTTCTCTATTGGATTAAAGAAAACAGGTTAAGTGGCTTGCCTAGAATCACATACCTAATAAGTGCCTGAGGCTGAATTTGAGTTCAGGTTTTCCTGAGTCCCTGGCCTAGTGCCCTATGCACTCAACCACCTAGCTGCCTACAGGATAAATTGGAAATGATGAAAAGAAGGAAGACACTAGAGTTAAGAAGGGTTGAGAAAGGCTTCCTTTAGGTGAAATTTTTGTTGGTATTTAAAGGAAACCAGAGAAACCAGTAGGCAGAGATGAAGAAGAAGAACATTCCAGACATAGAAGACCACCAGAGAAAACCTGGACCCAAGAGAATGGAGTGTCTTATTAGGGGACCAGCAAGGAGGCCTCTGTCACTGGATGGAAGAGCACATGGTGGGAAGACTGGAAAAATGTAGGGGTCTAGACAATTAAGGACTTTGAGTCTGAACAGAGAATTTTGTATTTGATTCTGGAGGTAATAGAAATCCACTGGAATTTATTGAGTAGGGATGTGATATGGTTGGACCTATGCTTTAGGAAAATCTTTTTGGTGACTAAATAGAGGATAGATTAAAATAGGGTTAGATTTGAGGCAGGCACAGGCAGATCTACCAGCAAACTAATACAATAAATAGTCCATTAATAATGAGATGATGTCAGGAACTGCACCAGGTAGTGGCAGTATCAGAGGAGAGCAAGGAAGCATATTGGAGAGATGTTGCAAAGGTGAAATTGATAGGCCTTGGGCAACAGCTTGGTGTGAGGGATGTGGTGAGAGATAGTGAGAAATCAAGAATGACATGTAGGCTGTTAGCCTGAGGATTGGGAAGGATTATCTACAATAATAGAAAAATTGGGTTTGAGGGTTGGGAGAAGGGGTAATGAGTTTGACAGAACCATTGCAATCAAGATTAGGAGGTGTAAACAACAAACTGGGAAAAAATTTTTATAACAAATTTCTCTGATAAAGGTCTCATTTCTCAAATATATGAAAAACTAAGTCAAATTTATAAGAATTCAAATAATTCCCCAATTGGTAAATGGTCAAAGAATATGAATAGGCAGTTTTCAGATGAAGTACTCAGAACTACCAATAATCATGAAAAAAAGTCCTAAATCCCTCTTGATTAGAGAAATGCAAATGAAAACAACTCTGACATGCCACTTCACACCTATCAGATTACAGTATGACACTAAGGAAAATGATAAATGTTGGAGGAGGTATGGCAAAATTGGGGCACTAATGCATTGCTGGTGGGAATTGATCCAACCATTCTGGAGGGCAATTTGGAGTTATGCTCAAAGGGCTATAAAAGAATGCATGACTTTTGATCCAACAGTACCACTACTAGGTCCCAAAGAGATTTTTTTAAAATGAGAAAGGATCTGTCTGTACAAAAATTTTTAGAGCTACTCTTTTTGTGGTGGCAAAGAATTGGAAACTAATCCAACTGAAAGAAACTAAATCCAACTAATGTTCTTCAGTTGGAATGACTGAACAAAATGATGGTGATGGAATACTATTGTGCTATAAGGAATGATGAACAGGATAATTTCAAAAAGAGCTGGAAAGACATATGTGAACTGATGCAGAGTGAAATAAGCAGAACCAGGAAAACATTGTACTCAATAACAGCAATATTGTGGAATGATCATATGTGATAGACTTTGCTATTATCAGCAATACAATGCTATCTACCTCCAGAGAAAGAACTGATGGAGTAGGAATGCAGATGAAAGCATATGATTTATCATTTGTTTATTTGGGCATACATTTTGGGGTTTAGGTTTTATAAAATTATTTGCTTACAAAAAGGAATAATATGGAAATGTTTTGTGTGATAATACATGTATAACCCAGATTGAAATTGCTTGCCTTCTGGGAGGGGTAGACAATTCATTCAGATAATATGACTTCTGAAAACTTATGTGGAAATTTATTAAAATAAAAATTTTTTAAAGATGATGTGTTTGGGAGGGCAGCTAGGTGACTCCGTGAATTGAGAGCCACCAGAGATGGGAGATCCTGGGTTCAAATCTGGCCCCAGACACTTCCTAGTGTGATCCTGGGCAAGTCACTTAACCCCCATTGCCTAGCCCTTACCACTCTTCTGCCTTAGAACCAATACACAGTATTAATTCTAAGATGGAAGGTAAGAGTTTAAAAAAAAAAAAGATAATGAGTTTGGTTTTGGACATGTTGAGTTTAGGGTAGGCATCCAGTTTGAGATATCTGAAAGGTAGTTGGAGATTCAAGATTAGAGGTCAACAGAGAGATTGGGGCAAGAGAGGAAGATTTGAGAACCTCAGCATGGAGGTGGTTATTAAATCTCTGGTAACTGAGGAGATCACTAAGTGACACAGTGTATAGGGAGAATAGAAGAGGGTCCAGGAAAGAATTCTATGGGACACCTAGAGGGTGTGATCTAGAGGATCCAGCAAAGGAGACCGAGAAAGCATGATCACAGAGGTGGGAGGACAAAGAGTGGCATTCTGAAAAACCTAGAGAGAAGAGAATATCAAGGAGAGAGAGATCAAGTAGAATATCCTCTTATATCAGTTATATGTCTTCTGCTAATTAGTGTTGGACTACTTCCTTGAGGGAGACTAGGCAGTTTTTGAGATAAGATGATATGAATAAGTATGTCTTTCATTATGTAAAATTTGCATTCTCTGATGTCCTAGTAACTTTAATCATAGCTTTTTGCCATTCTGTTCCTAGAAATCAGTTCTTATGTTTTCAGCTACATTGGTAAAATCTTCTTTTGCTATTGGTTCTGAAATTTAACTTGAATAGGTAGATCATCATGTTTATATAACCAAAGTTACTAATTGCCAAATCTGACGGTCTTTTCACAGTCTTACAGTCTTCATCATTCTTGACTTTGCTGCATTTGATTCTGTTGACCATCTTTTCTACCTGGATACTTTGTCATCTCTAAATTTTCTTGATAGAATTTCCTCCTGGTTCTCTTCCTGTCTGTCTGACCTCTAGCCTTGGTTTATTTTACTGGATCATCATCCATATCATACCTCCTTACTAATGGATGTTCTCCAACACTATGTCCTGTGCCCTTTTTTTCCTTTCTTTTCACTCTCAGTGACCACATTAGCTCCCATGGGCTTATTTACATCTCAGTGCAGATAACTTGCAAGATATATATACCCAGCCCCCAGTTCTTCATCACCATCTGCCAAATAAACATTTTAGATTGTGTCTCAGAAGTCTCAAACTCAACATATCTAAAACAGAATTGATTATCTTTCCTCCCAGACAGATAGCAAAATGGATTCATTGCTGGGCCTTGTATCAGCCTAGGATACTACTAGCTGCATAATCCTGGCCAAGTCACTTAACCTGTGTTTGCCTCAATTTCCTCAATTGGAAAGTGAGGATAATAATAGCACCTAACTCCCAGAGTTTTTCTGAGGATGAAATAAGATAATCATAAAGCACTTAGCATAGAGGTGCTTAATAAAGTACCTGTTTCCTTCCTTCTAAACCCACTCCTGTTTCAAACTTGCTTATTTTACTTTAGGCACCACTATTCTAATTTCCAAGCATCTTAACATGAATATCCCTCATTCCACATATTTAATCAGTTGCCAAATATCGCCTTTTCTCTTCTATTTATTTACATTACCACTTTAGTTCAGACACTTATCTCCTCTCATCTAGATCTTTATTTTTTTTTTAAATTTAACTCACATAACAAAAATCCATTTTCTTTCCCTCCTCTTCCTCTCATTGAAAAAAAAAAGAAATCCCCAAACTTTATGAACAATATGCAAACAAAATTGCCTATATTTTTATCAAAATTAACATCTTAGTAAAATCAAATCAAATGTTCAAAATTACTTAATTTTGGAAGTAATTCAAAATATATTATTCACATGACATTACTTTGTGTTTCAGTCATATCCAACTCTTTATGATGCCCATTTGAGATTTTCTTGACAAAGATCCTGGAATGGTTTGCCATTTTCTTCCTCAGCTCATTTTACATATGAGGAAACTGAGGTAAAGATGTTAAGTGACTTGCCCAGGGTCATGCAGAGCTAGTGTGTATCTTGAGGCCAGATGCGAACTCAAGAAGATGCGTCTGCCTGATTTCAGGCCCAGTATTCTATCCCCTGTGTCACCTAGCTGCCTTCAAATTACTTTATAAAAGTTTTTTTTTAATTATTTTAGGAATGATAACAAAGATTACAAGAGGAATGTGAAACTGATTTAATTATGTCGGCCTTCAGATACCAAAATGGTTTTCCTTCAGCATAAATGTAATCATGCCACTCTTCTTCCTCAGTAAACTCCAGTGGTTCCCTATTTTCCCTAATATGAAATGTAAACTCCTCTGTTTATTAAAGCCCCTTAACAGCCTGATCTGCCTTTATTATGTATAAGTTGGGGTTATTCATACTTTGTTATCCCCAGATTCTAGCACAGTGTAGGTGCTCAATAATGCTTATTCCTCATTTGGTTATCTGTAACAGTTAACTATACTCTGGGGATTTAATTTGTATTCAACATTTCTAGATAGTCTCCTGTGAATGTGGTTCCTGGGTGTTCTTTTCAGGGTTACAGGTTACATTTAATTTGTATTCAACATTTCTAGATAGTCTCCTGTGAATGTGGTTCCTGGGTGTTCTTTTCAGGGTTACAGGTCATAAACCATCTGTGTCTTCTCATCCTATTTCCATGGTTTCCAGTAACTACCATAGGAATTCTACTGGATGCTAGCTGCTCCACTCAAGTTTGGGATCCTTATGATAGATCTCTTGATTTTATATGAGAATTTGTGGCATACTCCTACCAAAGAATCTACTTTAGGTAAAAAAAGTGTTGAATAACATTAGAAATAGAAAACTTCTTGATTGGTGAAATAATGATTAGTGATATGCTGCAGCTTTTTTATATCTGCCATTCATCTATTTGTTGTCCTTTGGGTACCCCATGACTACTAATTTTTCAGAGACTGTGGTTTTGCATTGCACCCATACGACATTACTGAAAGAATATTGTTATTACAAAGATGGGCTTTTGTTTCAGGGAGGAGCTTAGAGTTATTAAAAGCATTGTGCAGTTTCCTGAATACAATCCAGTCCATTCTTTTCCTTCTGTTCAATTCTGGGCCCTCTGTCCATCTCCAGTGTCTATTCAAAATATGTATATGCACTGAAAGACAAAATCTATGGCTTTGGCTGTCAGACTGTATGGACAAATAGATATTCATTTACTTAGTTTTTCTTATCTGAATAACTGTGCCAACAATTATGTATCTCAGTTAGGGAACTGCAGTGTTTAAGGGCACATTGTCATGGGCAAGCAGCATCTAGATGACCTCACCATCTATAAGAAATAGTTTTTCTTTTTGGACTTTACTCTCCATGACAATGGCAAGCATCTTTGACCATCTGACCATCTGTATGTGCTCTTGTGGCTTCTATTCCCAACCTGATAATAATTATTAAGGGGTCATTCTACAAAACTCTCTTATCAAGGAATATTGTATAAGTTTTATGTTTGCATTGAAGTCACCTTGTTGGATGCAGTTTTCCCCTAGGTGTATTATGTGACTAATTTGTGGCTTTTAGTTGTATTGAGTGTGTACTGTCTGTTAAGTTATTATATGAATGTACATTTTAATGAAAACTGACTTCAGAGCTTCCATATATCAATATTGAAGAATGTAATGGTAATTAGATATTTTTTACATATCCACATAAAGTACTTGCTAACAATGAATAGCAATTTAATCTGGTTAATTAGTAAAGAATGTTGATTCATTAACTATATATACAGCCAGTTATGTTAATGGTAGGATAGATGGATAATTGGAATCCACTTATAAGTTTTAGTCCTTTTAGCTAGTTGTAATCCCTTCCCTCCATGAAATTTTAAACTATTGCAAATAGGAAAGCTGATTGCTTTGTCTTTTATTGTCCCTGTCCTCACCATGGGGAAACGTGCTACTAATCAATGAATTGGTATATATTTTTTTAAAGTCAGCAGTAGCTGCCAGATTGCATAGTATATAGAGCCCCATGTTTGGAGTTGGGAGAGCCTGGATTCAAATATGACCTCAGATAACTTCTAGCTGTGTCCCTGGGAAAGTCTTACTTAACTCCTGTTGCCTAGCCCTTACCACTCTACTGTCTTAGAATTAATGCTAAGACAGAAGGTAAGGGTTTAGGGGGAAAAAAAGTCATTCAGCTTCTTAATCAAAAGCCAGTCACACTTGGTAGGAGGATATAAGGCTGGTTTTATGCCCTTCTAAGTGAAAGAAAAAAATCAAAATATGCATATAACTTGAGTGGCACATATTAGATAATATGAGAATACAAAAGGAGTGTAAAAGGACTTAGTGTTCTGAGTGGAATAGGGTTAGAGAATGTTTCTTCAGTGAAAGAAATGAATATGACTCTATGCTACTTTAGGAAGGAAACCAGTGATAACCATTCTTGATAACTATTCTACTCTGATAGGGGAGATAGGAAGGAGAGAATTGGAGGAAAATTGCAGCAATTCAGAACAGATTGAAGGATATAACACAGTGATACTTTGGAAAAGAAATGAGTTTGACTGTAATGAGAGTGGTGAAATAGCCTAGAGATGTTCTGGTATAAAAGTTACTGGGCCATGAGGAAAAGAGCACTTGATGCAGCAATGCATACTGTTTGGGGAAGAGATTTTTGAGTTGGCATTATTAAAGTCTCAGAAACTCTAGAGAATTGCTTTAGGAACTGTACCCCCAGTAGGGTACCTTAGTTTTTTGTCAGTTGGTGTGACTGAAATTTTCTTTAAAATTGCAGAATTTTTAAAATTCAAAGAGATTTTGGCATCCACCTAGTCTAATTCTTAAACTAAGGAAATCTTCATTATAACATAAATAATAATTGGTTATCCAGCTCTTGCTTGAAGACATCTAATGAAGGAACACACCACTTTGTGAAGCAGTGTATTTATTTTTTATTAATATCAAACTTAAATTTAAATCTTGCACCCTTCCTTCCTTGTTCATTATTCTGGAGCCAGCCAGAATAAGTCTTAATCCATTTTCCACATGTCAGCCCCTTCAGATACTTGAGGATTACTATAATGTCAGTTTGAGTCTTCTCCAAACTAAATAAGATTGTCTTTATGACCTGGACTCAAGGCCTTTTACCATCTCTTTTACCATGCCTTCCTTAGTAGTAATAAAAAAAATAGCTAGTATCTTTATCTAGTGCTTACTTTGTGCCAGACACTATGCTAAGTGCCTACACTTTTTATCATATTTGATGTTCACAACAACCCTAGGAAGTAGAGCTACTATTATATTCCCTGTTTTGCAGATAAAGAGACTAAGGCAAACAGGTTAAGTGACTTGTCCAGGGAAACAGCCAGTAAGTGTCTCTGAGATCAGATTTGAACTTGCACTCTATCCACTGTGCCACCTAGCTGCCTCTGGTCCAGTCTTATAGATATAGATTATCATTGTCCTTAAACTGCCATGCTCAGAACTGAGCACAGTATTCTAGAAGTGGTCTGACTATGGAGAGGACAAAGGAACTAATATCTTATTCCTAGAAGCTATACCTCTTAAAGCAGTCCAAGATCATATCTACATTTTGTCTGCTTCATCCCACTGCTGGCTTGACTCCTACCAAACTAGCTATCCACTAAAACTCCCATAACCTTTTCAGTCACATTGTTGCTTAATCATGTCATCTTTGTCCTGTTCTTGTAATAAGGTTGATTTTTCAAAAAAAAAAAAAATCCAAGTTTAAGAAGTGAAATCCATCCCTATTGAATTCTATTTTTTTCAAGCATTATCTTGTTATGAATTTTTTTGTATCTTGGTTTTTGTCATCTAGTTCTCTACTTTCATCCTGACTTTATTCCTTCTATCTTTTTGTTATCTGCAAATCCAGTGAGCATGCCATATAAGTGTTGATAAAATTGTCCAGTAGCACAGGGCCATTTCATTGGATACTTCCTGCCAAATTGATATTTAACCATTTAACTTGTTACTATGTGCTAGGTCCTGCAGATAGAAAGACAAAAATGAAATCAGTATTGTCATCCATAGGATTGACATGACCTGTTCTTCCCAAGCCATGATGACACTTTATAGTCACCATTTTCTTTTCTAATTGTTTACTAATTATCTCTTTAACAACAACAACAACAAAACCAACTCTGCCTTTTGTCTTAGAAACAATACTGTGTATTGGTTCCAAGGTAGAAGAGTGGGTAAGGACTAGGCAATGGAGGTTAAGTGACTTACCCAGAATCAGAGCTAGAAAGTTTTTGAGTCTAGATTAAAATCCATCTCTAGTCATGCATGGCTCTCAACCTCCATTTTTTTCCTTAG
The DNA here is from genome assembly GCF_016433145.1 of Gracilinanus agilis. Classification (NCBI taxonomy): domain Eukaryota; kingdom Metazoa; phylum Chordata; class Mammalia; order Didelphimorphia; family Didelphidae; genus Gracilinanus; species Gracilinanus agilis. The sequence continues at coordinate 364,982,436 of NC_058131.1, forward strand.
TTCTGTAAAATAATTCTATAGTACTTTAGAATGGGGAAAAATTAACTGCACAAAGAAATTATGTAATAATTGTCATTTTAATTTTTTGTCATAACTCAACCAAAAGCAATTAATATCTATTATTTAGATTTGCTTTTTTTCTGTAAATAGTATTTTATAGTTATCTTCATATAGTTTTTTGCTGTGTGTCTTCACAGATGTATTCCCAAATAGTTTCAAATTCAGTTGTTTTTTTTTTAAGCCTTTAATTTCTGTCTTTGAAAGTCAGAAGAGTGGTAAGGGGGTAAGTGACTTACTTGTTCAGGCTCACACAGGTAGGAAGTATCTGGTGCCAGATTGGAACCCAGGTTCTTCCAACTCCAAAGGTCAGCTAGATGGCTCCGGGGATAAAGAACCAGGCCTAGAAACAGGAATTCCTGGGTTCAAATATGACCTCAGACATTTCCTACCAGTGTGATCCTGGGCAAATTACTTAATCCCAATTCCCTAGCTCTTACTGCTCTTCTGCCTTCAAACCAATACTTAGTATTGATTCTAAAATGGAATATAAGAGTTTTTTAAAAAAAGAACAACTCCTCCAGACTAGAAGTCTGAAGCTCTAAATTCTAATCTCAGCTCTGCTACTAAATGGCTTTAGAATGTTGTTGAGGTTTAAAAAATATTTTAGGGGCAGCTGGGTAGCTCAGTGGATTGAGAGTAAGGCCTAGAGATAGGAGGTCCTAGGTTCAAATCTGGCCTCAGACACTTCCCAGCTGTGTGACCCTGGGCAAGTCACTTGACCCCCATTGCCCACCCATACCACTCTTCCACCTAGGAGCCAATACACAGAAGCTAAGGGTTTTTAAAAAATATATTTTATTTTTCCCCAATTACATACAACACCAATTTTTTAACATTCATTAAAAAAAATTTGTTGTGGGTTCTGGGGTGCTCCATTGCTGGTGTAAGCAGGGTTTTGGGATCCCAAAGTTGGCCTATGCCCAGGCTCTGAACCTGGTACAGTAGGTGGGGGATGGTTGGTGAGCACTCCTTTGTGTGCAGATTTGCTTCTCTTCCCCTTTATCCCATGAAAATCAACTTTCTGCCTACCTTTCAAGGTGTGTTCAGTGGAAAAGCCCCCTCACTCTGCATTGCTGTTGGTTTTTGACTCCTGTCATTTTGAAGTGCTTTTTAAAGATTAGTTTGGAAGGATTGTTAGAGTGGTTTCACCTTTCGCTCCAAGCTGCCATCTTGACTCTGCTCCCCTTCAGAAACTTCTTCAGAAAATGATAGACATATAGTGTCTCATTTTTTTTTTGTTTCATTTTCTCCTTTTCCCTCCCTATTCAATGCCCTGAACATAGTGGGCATTCCATACAAGTTAACTAATTATTAATATTTTTTTCAAAAAGAGACTATGTAATTTCATAAATTGTTATTTTGTTGTAGATTGTAGAAAATAAGTAGAATCCAATTCCTTTTGCCTTTTGTATTATAAAGTCTTTTGAGCTTTTCCACTTGTTTTTGTTCCACCTCTTTTAGTGGTACCATCAAGTATTAAAAAGTTTAATATTATGCTTGTCCCTCTAATAGCAAAAATGCATCATAGAAGTTTATAGGCTAACATGGTCAATTATAGTGATCATGCAGATGAAACGATGTTAATACCAAATCAAGTTGACTAAACAGAATACAATTGACGTTGAACTGTCATTATGAAATACTACCTTCTTGTTTTGATTGGGCTTCTCTTTGCACTTATTAAATAGGAAAGAGGCCTTTGTTTTGTCTGATAAGGTTATGGGATAGAGCTGTGTAGAAGGCTGCACTGGTGGGTTGTACCTAAGTTTTTTGATGTCAGCTTGCTTCAGTGATAGTTATCACGTTATAGGAATTCCTGAGTGAGGTTTATGATATTGTTAAATCTTTACTAAATGGCTTATTTCTCATACAGGGGCCTTATGGGCCAGTGTTGGAAGTATCCAGTGTTCAGAAAAGTATATTTGTAATGATGATTCATATTAGATGATTTTTCAGGTGCTATTATGAACTAGGTAGGGCATTAGTGTGTGGACAAGGGTAGGAATCAGTAGACTACAATTGGAGGGTCAAATCCAGCTCCATTAACAATTCTTGAGTAAAGCCAGCTAGAACATGGTTTAGTAATCAGGGATTCTAATGATCTATAGTTTGCTGATCTGTGCTCAAAGGGAGGAGTTGAAGAGACAACTTTAAGAGACAAAGACACTTTAGCTAAAATATGAAAGTGAGGAAAAGAAGTTTAACGGAGGAGTTTATGGCAGTTAATGTTACTAATTAAGTTGGCTAACTTGCTTAATTTTAGTCTAATTTCATTTGCTTCAATCTCTCCCTTTATATCTTCAAAACTCCTTGACATTTGCTCTAATTCTTGTCTCTTTACTGTAGTCTCTGATGAAAATGTGACTCTTCTTGGAGGACAACTCTTCCACGTGAACTAAATCCCATATCTTCCAGCAAATTACCATCATAATCATCCCCTTTCTCTTTAATCTGTAATATCCCCCTACTTACTGCTTCCTTCCCTACTGATTCCTAGCTTACAAACCTGCTGACATCTCCCCTGCCTTTAAAAACTCATTTAACACATTGTTTGAGAATGTCTAAACAAATCATGGTCTTTGAATATAATAAAATAGTACTGTGCTGTAAGAAATGCCAAACATTATGAATAGAAAAGAAGTATGGAAAGACTTAAATGAATTGATGCAAAATAAAGTAAGCAGAGCTAGGAAAATAATATGCACAAAGAATACCTCAATATAACTGGAAAGAAAACAACAACAAAATGATGAGTGTCACAAAATTATAAAAAGCAAGTTTGACCCCAAAGAAGTGATATGAGGAGACACCTCCCATTAATTCTTTGCAAAGGAGGGGGCAGATGGATCTAGAACATTACATTGTAACATCAGACTTAAAAAAGAAACTGAATGATTTTGCTGACTTTTTCCCCCTTTCTCTTTTCACCTCAAAATTAATTCTCTGATGTGGAAGGGGGCAGAAATCGATGATTAAAAAAAAAAGACATTAATAATTAAAAAAACCCCAAAAATCATTCCTATCTTCTTGGCTGTTAAAATACACAATCTGCTTTATTTCTCATATTTGATGATATTTTTGTTAATATTTAAGTGATATATACATTTTCAGCTTATTATGGAAACAGATATTGATTGGTCTAAATCTAATTTCTGACAAATTGATTTCCATTTTCTCAGCAATTTTATTAAATTAAGGAGTTCTTTAGTAAGGAATAAATATTTTGGGATTTATTCAAAACTGTTCCATGTTAATTTCTGTTGTGTGCTTTACTTGGACTCAGAATATGAGTTTTATTTCATTATGGTGACCAGAAATCCACTAGGCTTTTTGCTAATTGTTGAACTAAAAATTAGAACCATTTAAATAAACAACCATGGAAATTTTTTTCCCAGATGAGTTATGGTTAGATTCTATCTTTTTTTACCTCAGCATGATAACTCAGCGGGAAAGCCTCTGAATTTTGTAAATATGAAGTAAAAAAGCAGAGATGACCATTGTATGTAGCAGTTGTAGCTGGGAAAAGCTTAAGGAAAAACAGTTATCTGATACTTCTAGATTGAACATTGAGATACTTAAACTGTAACAGAAGACTAAAAAATGGGGAGAATCTGCTATCTGCTAGTTGAGCGAAATGTAATACTGTTGGAAGCAGGTGTAGTGGGGAGAATGACTTTCTGAACTAGATTGAACAGAAAAATAAAAACAGATTCATACTTTTGCTCAATTAAAAAAAAAAGTCATTCTAATTGTAGCCCAATAAAAAGTTTTTTATTTTGTATGCTATCTTGCTATCTGTTCTAAGCAAAGCTAGCAAGTAAAGTGAGTTGCAAAAATGGCAAACTATATTTAAGAATTATATACTATGGGAAAAAAGTTAAGGGAACAGTGAATTTAGAAAAGGTTTTAGATTAAGATTAGGGCAAACTTTGAATTTTAGCCTTTTGTCATAAGGTATGAGAAATATATATACTTGGAGCAAGAATAGATCATTATAGTAGAATATATAAATAAGGCTTCAGGGAAAATAGCAAGTAAAATTAAAGGAAGAATTGAGGTTTTAAGGTCAAATTCATTTTAATTTGAGGAATAATTCTTGTCCAGGGAAAAGATGAGTATAAAATGTACTGGCAAACTACTGAGTAATAAGATCTAGTCGAAGAATGTAATGTAATTTTAATGAGTAAGAAAATATTGATTAGCATTTTTCTGAATCTTATTGATATTTTTCATTGTTGTACATTATTTATTTTGCTATCTATCATTCTGATATTGATGCTCAATCCTGAAGCAGACTAACATTTAAAAATACATATGGAAACCATATTGCTTTGTCTTGACAGTTTTTCTGATATGTACCTTTTTTTTTTTTTTTTTTTTTTTTTTAATTTAAATCTTTACCTTCTGTCTTGGAATCAATATTATGTATTGGTTCCAAGGCAGAAGAGTGGTGAGGACTAGGCAATGGAAATTAAGTGACTTGCCCAGGGTCACACAGCTAGGAAGTGTCTGAGGTCAAATTTGAACCTAGAACCTCCTGTCTCTAGGTCTAACTCTGAATCCACTGAGCCACCCAGCTGCCCCTCCCCCAAAATGTATTTTTAAAGCCTTTTTCAAGGGATAATTAGAAGACCATATATCACCATTTTCCCCTTATGTTTTCTTTGCATTTTTCCCTAACAGTGTTGGCCCAAGAGAATTTAAGTTAACATTGCCATCTGACATTTATATTTATAGTATATCATCTCAAAATATTTATGTTTTACACCATATCAATGGCATAGTGATGTGATATTTGAGATGAAGACCACAATCAGTGAGACTAAAAGCCAGAAGAGAGAGGCATGTACAGATTTAATCATAAGTCATGTAAGAATACCACACAAATTTGGATGTTCTCCTCTGTCCAAAGAAAGGATATGTACGATATTTTCTTAATAGACAGTTCATGGCCATTTCCCATTAGATAAATGGTCAAAAGATATGAACAAACACCTCAAAAAATGGCAGTCTTTACAACCATGTGAAAGAATACTTCACATCTACTAATGAGAGAAATACAAATCAAAAAAACTCCTGAAGTTTCACCTCATACTCAGCAAATTGGCAAAGATGACCCCAAAAATGACAATAGTGTTGGAGGAGGTATGACATAGATGATAGGCACATTAATATATTGTTGGTAGAACTGTAAAATGGTACAGTCATTTTGGAAAGCAGTTTGTAGTTATAGAAATAAAGTGATTAAAGAGTCCCATATCCTTTGAGCCAAAGACTTTATTATCAGGCTTATACCCCTAATGAAACCATTGATAAGTTCTTATTTATAGCAGCCCTTTTTTGTGATAGCAAAGAATTAGCAGTAGCTGCCCATTGACTCTAGAATATTTGAACAAATTGCAGTTCATGAATGTAATGGAATATTACTGTGTTATGAGAAACAATGTTTGGTGGTAAATACAGGTAAGCATGGAAAGGTCTTCATGGAGAGTACTGTGTGAAGCAACTTCTTTCTGAAAATTGGCCTGCCCATATGACCTGTAGAGAGAGTGTAGTAGTCCCCATAAAAGACTAAAGGCATTGTATTCACTGTACTCATCTAAAGAGGATTAAAGGGTGTTAAAAATGTTTTTACATACATCAATAAATATAAACACATATACACATTTACCTGAGTGTATTTTATGTGTGCATGTTGGCATTTTTTTGTGTGCCTGTGCTTATGTGCCATGTGTTTACTAAATTTAAAAGGATTAAGCAATTCATAGAATAAATCTCATGAATTTAGTTTCAAGGTAATCATTTCTACTATGATACATAAAATATTTATAGAATTTAGAGATAGGAGGGATTTTAGAGATTATGAAGTCTTTTTTCTTTTTACAGATGAAACCAAAGCCCAGAGAGAAGTAATGACTTGCTCACTATCACATTAGGTAGTAAATAGCAGAGCCAGGATTTGAATCCAAGTTTTCTGACTCCAAATTCAGTATTCTGTGTTGCTGCTTTAGGTCAGCTTTTTTATTATGGCTTCAGGGGGAGATACTTTTTCTTCACATTAAAAAAAAAAAGTAATTTACAGAAACTCATTTCTCAATTTACTTTTCTAATCAAATTCCTCCATAAGATGAAGAATGGCTATATAGTAAAAAAAAAAAAATGCCTTGTATTTGTGAGGCCTTTAAAAATGTTTTCACAGCATCCTGTTATATGTTATCACAGTTGATCCATATGTGTTTCCCTGGGAGAAGGTAAAGCAGAATGGGTTGTGTTTAGCCCCATTTTATAGAAAAATAAACCCAGAGAGATAAAGCAACTAGCCTAGGGTCACACAACTATTAAAGGTTGGAACTGATAGCAGAGCATAGAAATTTTGACCCAATTTTTCCCTTTGTATACTAGTACTGCCTTGATATTTAAATATTAAAACCCTTGAAGGTTCCTCCTTTCCCTAGTTCATACTGTATGTAGTTCTTCATCACTTTTATTAGATGGCAGCCAGAAAGTAGAGAGGGTATTCTTATAGGGATTCTCAATCTTTTTTGTTTTTTCTTTTCAGAATAATACTTTTAAATATACAAAATGAAATATGTAGTATTACAAAGGAAATGTTGAAATAGTCAATTAAAATGTCAAGCAAACTTGTCCACAGACCACCATAAGGAGACATATAGTACAAAATCCTGATTAGGAACCACTGTCCCCATTTCTAAGATTTTTTTCCCCTCATTTAACTGCTTCCCTTCTTATCTTAGATGCATTGATTTTGATTATGCATAAACTTTTTAGTTTTGTCATTAATTATTCCTATTAAAAAACAGTAGTCTTGAAGACAGCCATTTTTTAATCACAGAAATTACTATGTAGCACTGAAAGTTGAAAAAGCAACCATGATTCTCTTTACCGTTGTCTTCCCATCAAAATATAGTATTCTGAAGACAAGTTCATCTTTCTTAAGAGATAGGAGAGGGGCAGCTAGGTGGCTCAGTGGATAGAGTGTCAGGCTTGGAGTTGAGAGAACCTAGGTTCAAATTTGACCTCAGGGTACTTCCCACCTGTGTGACCCTGGGCAAGACACTTAACCCCATTCTTAATTTAGCCCCATTAACCTCTTTCCAGTGAGAGCAAATTAATTCAGCTGTATGAAACTAAATACATATGTGGTTGATGTAAAGGGAGTGAGAAAAATGGGTGGGATTCATCTGCAAAGGCTTTCTTGGAAGAGCAGTAGAATTGGAGTCCAAGGACCTGGGTTCAAAGCCTGGTTCCAAGGGGGCAATTAAGTGGCTCAGTGGATAGAGCCGGGGTTCAAATGTGGCCTCAGAAACTTCCTAGCTGTGTGACCCTGGGCAAGTCACTTAATCCCAATTGTCTAGCCCTTACCACTCTTCTACTTTAGAGTTGATACTAAGATGGAAGATAAGGGTTTAAAAAAAAAAAAAGATAGATGGGAGATGACAGAATGGGTAGACTAGGGCCCTTGGCTTGTGGGTGTTGTGCTCTTTTTGGGGGAGGGAACATATGGCAGCTTCTCTGGTGCTATTCTTTGTGCAGTTGACTTGTTAACCCCTCAGTATAATGGTGCCAAAGCCATGAGTTTCCCAAGGCCTATTGAACTTTGCTTGAGAACTTTACTTTCTATCGGTAGCAAGACATTCTGTCAGAAGACCTGGATTTGAGTCCTAGTCATTTTACTAGCTGTTTGTCCCTGATCAGGTCACTTTTATGAGTCCCAATTACTTAATCTGCAAAATGAGGATTGAAAATTTTGTTGTTGTTAGTTCAGTCTTATGTTTCTTTCTGATCCCTTAGATTGGTGATGGGCAAACTTTTTAAAGAGGGCCAAAGGAAAGGAAATGCTCATCTGTTTCTAAGGCAACTCTTTCGAAGTTTCATTGTTTTGTATCCTACTCATTGTATTCATCAGATTAGGAATAATGTTGACCAGCTGGATAGAAAGTTTCAGGGGTCTGCATCTGTCCCATCACTGCCTTAGATGAAAGCAATCTATGAGATTTTCTTGGCAAGGTTACTGGAGTGAACCATTTCCTTCTTTAGTGGATCCAGTGTAACATTTGTACTACTTAACTAACAGGGTTGCTATAAGGCTCAAAGTAAATAATTTAAAGCACTTTGTTGAGTACTCTAGAGATCTTAAGTTATTATTATTGTTACTTTGTTTTCATGGTCACTACTACTTGCCCATAGGCAGTTTTTTCATAAATGTGTCCCATTGGCCACAAGAGGGGAGCATAGGAAAGAGAATGTGAATAAGTTAGAATCAATTGTCCTAGTTACAAGAAAAACAAACACAACTGAAAATATGCTTCCTGACAGATCTATCTAGTGATTTACATATACAAAAATACAGCACATTTTTTCCTAGGCCATATTATGAGTGTAGATATGATCTAGTAAAAAAGCTCTGGAATGATAAACCTGAGAATTGGATGTGTTAACTGTTTTCTAGGACTTGGTTTCCTCATCTCAGCTTTAGGTCTCTTCTAGGCCAAAATTCTTTTGTTTATTACCACACCTATAAGAGAGAGGAAACAAAGTAGATTCAAAGTCAGCCATGCTATTAATGATGAAATGGTAATCATATTACAGTGGTGGTGCTAATATTTTGATTGTCACCACTACATGCTGGCCTTCATCACCTCATGCCTGAACTATTGCAAAATAGCCTGTTGGTGCTTGTCTGTCTCTTTCCACTCCAAAGTACCCTCCATTCACCCATTAAAGCGATTCCTAAAACACAGATTGAATCATGTCACCCCTCCCCCCCTTTGATAAACTCCAGGGGCTCCCAACTGCTGTGTGGCATTTAAAACCCTTCATAACCTCCTTACTTCCCTCCCTGTACCTTTACAGTTTTTTTATACCTTATTCCCTAACACATTCTTTTCAACCCAGTGATAATTAGCTTCCTGGCAGTTCCACCAATGAAACACTATCTCCTGCCTCTCAGCACTCTGTTTGGCTGTTCCCCCATGCCTGGAATATACTCCCTTTTCTGTTCCATGACTACTAATCTCCTCAGCTCCTTTAGGTCCTAATTAAAATCCCATCCTCAACCCCCCTCAACTCCAATGCCTCCCCTCTGTTAATTTCCCTACTTCTGTGTCTCTGTCTTGGTCTCTCTCTGGCTTTCTCTCTGTCTCTCTTGAAATAGATATGGAAATTGCTTTGGATATATTTGTTTGCATGTTTTCTGTCAGTCCCCATCTCCCTCCCTCCCCCCCCCCATTAGATTGTGAGCTCTTTGAAGGCATGGACTTTTATTGCCTCTGTTTATACCTCTCAACTTGGCACAGTGCCTTGGCCCTAGAGGCACTTAATTAATATGTGTTTATTCTTGGATTTTGATATTGATTCCTATGTATTAAAAGGACTTTTGCTAGTTTTTTCCATAGGCAAAGTTTTTATTAATTCACATTTCTGTAGTTCTTTATGGTTTACAGAATGTTTTTTTTTTTTAAACCTTCATCAGTTTTTAAGGTTCATAAAGCACTTTGCTTGTATACTGTAACAATTGAAATTCTTGAGAGGCATTGGTTCTTAATTTAAAGTAATTTATTAATTGACTAGTCAAGACATCCTAATTTGGTTAAGAGATTCTCTCCATAATCAAATGACCTCAAAACTTGTCAGGCAGATCTATAAGTAGAGTTTTAGGAACTCATTAAGCCCTTCCCTTGAACATCCCCAAACATCTCTAATTGGTAAATAGCTAATTAGGAGTTAGTTCATCTCCTTCTCCATTGATAGATAATGGTTGTCACAGTAGTTGTGTAGACAGGAAAAGTATCATTATAAAATATTCCTGTTAGCCAGGATTTGTGAAAGGAATGCTATATTCCTAAGGACAAAAAAAAAAAATGCAAAAATCTGTAGACTGGATGGTCCCTAAAGCCCAAGACCTTCACTCAGTAATTTTTTTTAAACATTTGTTAATATTCATTTTTAACATGGTTATATGATTCATGCTTCTATTTTCCCCTTCACCCCCCCTCTCCCCCCACCTATGGCTGATGGCGCATTTCTGCTTTGTTTTAACATGTGTCATTGATCAAGACCCATTTCCAAATTGTTGATAGTTGCATTGGTGTGGTAGCTTCCAGTCTTACATCCCCAATCACGTCCACCTCAACCCATGCGTTCAAGCAGTTGTTTTTCTTATATGTTTCCTCTCCTGCAGTCCTTCCTCTGAATGTGGGTAGCGTTCTTTACCATAAATCCCTCAGAACTGTCCTGTGTCATTGCTTTCTGCTGGTACAGAAGTCCATTACATTCGATTTTACCATAGTATATCAGTCTCTGTGTACAATGTTGTTCTGGCTCTGCTCCTTTCACTCTGCATCAGTTCCTGGAGGTCTTTCCAGTTCACATGGAATTCCTCCAGTTTATTATTCCTTTGAGCACAGTAGTATTCCATCACCAGCATATACCACAATTTGTTCAGCCATTCTCCAATTGAAGGACATACCTTCGTTTTCCAGTTCTTTGCCACCACAAAAAGCGCAGCTATAAATATTTTCGTACAAGTCTGTTTCTTTATGATCTCTTTGGGGTACAAACCCAACAATGGTGTGGCTGGATCAAAGGGCAGGCATTCTTTTATAGCCCTTTGAGCATAGCTCCAAATTGCCAGCCAGAATGGTTGGATCAGTTCACAACTCCACCAGCAATGCATTAATGTCCCAATTTTGTCACATCCCCTCCAGCATTCATTACTCTCCCCTTCTTCAGTAATTCTTTCTAATAGACCTAGAGCTTGGATATGAGTTTATATAATACATTACATCTTTTGTTATCTGCATACCATCTCTGTGAAGGAAGTGTTACTGATGTTAATATCCTTATTTTATTGATGAGGAAATTCAGGCTGAGAATTGCCTAGAACTACATAGCTAGTATCTTGAGGTAGAGGTTGTAATTAGGTCTTCCTGGTTCTAAGTCCAGTGTTCTGTCTATTAAACTTAAGTGACATATTGCAAATCTTCTGTTGGTGTATGAACAAATGGCATATTACCATTTTTCTCTTGAGAATTTGTTTTTTACCTACCTCACTGTGTTTAAATGGTCATGCATGTAAAGTGTAATATAACCAAACATCAACTGTTTTTGAATATGAACCTATTGTGATTCTCAAGAATGAATGAACAAATGAAAAATTATTTGTTAAACATTTTTTGCCTGTCTGACCTCAGACACTGCCTTTGTGATCCTGGGCAAGTCACTTAACTCTGATTGCCTAGCCCTTACTGCTTTTCTGCCTTAGAACTGATATTTAGTAGTGATTCTAAGACAAAAAGTAAAGGGTTTAAAAAACACTACCAAAAAAAAAAAAACACACTTTTTGCCAAACACAATGTGTGCTGTCTTAAAAAAGTAAACTGGGGGGCCTATTCTCAAGGAACTCACCCTGTAGAGGGGGGAGATAACACATAAAAGAAAGTTTAGCTAGATGACTAATAAAAAGACCCAGAAATCCTAATAGTATAGTGCAGGGATGTCAAAATCAAATAGAAACAGATTCTTTCACTGTACATTGACTTAGAAAACCACAAATTAACATTGTTGTATTTTTAAAAATTTTGTTAAACATTCTCAATTACATTTTGTGTGGAGAGAAAATAATTAATTTGTTCTTCTCAGGGTGGAATTCCATTAGAGAAGGAAAACCTGTTTAGAAGTTCAAAATAACATCTTAAGGACATTTTGTTATTGCCATAGGCCCTGTGGGTTGATAGATTTCTTATCTCAAAGAAAGCAAACCATTAAACCATCCATCCTACCTCTTTGTCTCCCCTGACCTTTAGAAGTCAGAAGAACCACTCCTAAGGACAGAGCTACCCCTTCATAACCTCCCCCAAGCCTGTTGAAACTTGTGATGGGGCTCCTTCTTGGCTAGACTTTTGTGCCTAGATTGTAAGTTAGGCCCCCAGACCATGGGGTATCAAACAGATTGGGTGGGGGGTTTATGTCAGGAATCTATAAAATGCCTATATCTGCACCCATGCTTTGGGCATTGTCATTAGAGTGTGACCCCTTCTCATGAGAAAGATTAAACCTTGCCTCTTCATTTAAAAGGTCTCTATTTCTTTAAGCCATATAGACTCATATAATTTGAATCTAGTTTGTTTGATTTGATATCCTTGGGTGTAGGATAGTGGTTCCCTAGGGGAAGGATAACAAGGCCCCATACCTTTGATTCCATAAATTGATTAGACAACAATGCTGGAGGTTCTAAAGTAAAGAGTCAGGGAAGTTGGTAAGGCCTTGCAATTTTCCATCTTATTGTAAGGAATAGTGATTACCATCTGATCTGAACCATTTAAGCAGTCAAGCAATGATGAATCAAGACCAATGAAAAGAGCAAAACTTTTAGTCCTAGTTGTTTAGTCCTATTTGCAAGCTATTTGACCTTGGGCAAACTATTTCAGCTCTCTCCTTAGTCAAATGAGGAATAATCCCCTTTACCTTACACTGAATGAAATTAGATATGGAATTGTCTTTTTATTTCCTACCTACTCCCCCCAAAAGATGGCTTGGGAGAGAGAACAGAATCTTTTACTTGTAGACCCATGAGCTTTGCTTATATTTCTGGCAAAAAACTGGTATGAACTTATTAAAAAGAATGACTGGTGAACATTTAGAAAAGAAAGTTGTGATCACAAAGACAAGACTTGGCTTCTACAAAATGGTTGTGCCACACTGACTTTGTTTCATTTTTTAAGGGTTATTAAACTGGTAGTTGAAGAGACTGTACTTATAGTTCTCCTAGATTTCAAGTAAAGGACTTGGTAAATTCTCTGCTATTCTTATTGATAAAATATAGCTATAAGCAGTAATTTAGTTAGGTGAATTTGGAACAGACTGAATGATCAGCCTTAGATTAGTTATGTCCACTTGGAAGGATGACATTAGGGAGTGGTCTAGGGATTGATGTTGGCTCTGTGCAGTTTAATGTTTCACCTACTATGTGCCAGGCTTTAGGGATACAAAGAAAGGTAGAAGACAGACCTTCTTCTCAAAGAGCTCACAATCTAATGGGAAAACAGAGCAAATAAATAAATAAAAACTACAAATAAGCTAGAATGGCATATATTTGAAATGATCAACAAGGAAAGAAATGAACATAATTAGTATGTTTATCAAATTGCAAATGACACAAAACTTGTTGTTGTATTGAATGAATGCAGAGAAAGAGAATGTTAGAGTTGGGTAGATGGTATAAAGAGGTGAATTTTGAGCCATGCAAAAGCAGAAAAGGTATAAATGATTTGTTTGAAGATCTTTTGGATAGTTGAAGAAATTTTTCTGGTATCAAAAGTGCATTGGGGCCAACTGGAAGAATTATTAAATTTTCAGTGTGAACATTTATACTTTGGAATTTGCCAAGTTACTATATTATTATCCTGTTAATGGTCTAGACTTAAAGTGATGGAGGAAACAATGCTGATTAAACTTTTAAAAAAATATTTTATTTTTTCCAATTACTTTCTCTCCTTCTTCTTCCCCTCCCAGAGATAGCAAACGGTTTGTTATATGTATATACATGTGCAGTCATGCAAAACATTTCATATTGGTCATTGGGGGGAAAAAAAAAACCAGACCAAAAAAATTATCTTGAATCTTTGTATTGTATTTGTGAGTAGCCTATTCACAGTTGATCATTGTACAATATTGCTATTACTGTGTACAATGTCCTTCTGATTTTCTTACTTCACTTTTCATTAATCAGTTCATGTAAGTTTTTACAGGTTTTTTTGAAAGCATCCTCCTTATTCTTACTGCACAATAGTATTCCATCGTAATCATATACCACAACTTGTTCAGATATCCTCTAATTGATGGCATTCCCTCAAAGTTTTAATTCTTTGCTACTATAGAACAAGCTAATTCAGATGAAATTTAGCTTGTGGAACATTTATTCCTCTTCCCCCCCCACCCCCAAAAAGCCAGTTGTTAAACCAGCATCCCCATGGACATATCATGTATGAGTTGGATTACCTATAAAGCTTAATTTTTTTTTTAAACCCTTAACCTTCCGTCTTGGAATCAATATTGTGTATTGGTTCCAAGGCAGAAGAGCGGTAAGGGCTAGGCAATGGTGGTTAAATGACTTGCCCAGGGTCACACAGCTGGGAAGTGTCTGAGGCCAGATTTGAACCCAGGACCTCCAGTCTCTAGGCTTGACTCTCAATCCACTGAGCTACCCAGCTGTCCCCAAAGCTTAATTTTTTAAGTGATACAGAGCATTAATAAATCACAAATGAGAATGAACAAAAATGGCTCTTATTCCTGCTAGCAATTTAAACATTTTAATAAACCTAGTAAGTTTCTTAGGAAAGACTTTAAAAAAACTTAGGAGAAGTGCTATAGAGATTGTCCATTTAAGAAGGAAGAAGGGTATGAGGAATATAGAAATGAATGAGATAAAGTAAAAAGTTAACTAGCTGAATATATTTGGTCATATGTGTTATTTCTTTGTGGGATTGTAATAGCACATGTCCATCTAACTTGATTTCATGGACTGGTTTATTTTCCAGAAATTATGGGGCTATGATGCTATATAGAATTAACACTAGATTTAATGATCAAACTCACAAGAAAATATATTCAATGCTAAATGCATAGGAGGATTAGGGATAGAGATTGCAACTATCATTTCTTTGGCAGAAGGGGTCTTCTAACAGTTATGTTTAGCTACAGAATCTGCAAATCATAACCTTAAAGACTAGCCAGGGCACTGTGAAATTGAGTGACTTATATGTGGTTATTTAGTCTAGTATATGTTAAAGTTGGACTTAAATCCAGGTATCCAAGGCCAGCTCTCTTATCTAGTATGGCATGTTGCTTCTCAAATGCACAAGAATCTAAACAAATGCCATCTCTTGTGAAATAATGATTAAATTACTAAATCTTTTAAAAAATAAAGCCAAGAAAATACAATTCCTATTAAATTCTAAGAGTCCTGAGTTTCCAGATTATGTGAAGTATGTGAAATAATATCATCATATGTTGTAAAAATATTTGAAGCTACTTGGTTTAAGATAAGTGTTCTTTTCTTATAATCTGACAGGGTGGATTATAAGGGATTTTTAGTTAGTTATCAAATGGTTAGACTTTATACTTGCCAAAATTTCAAAAGGAAAGCTTAAGACCTGAGACTTTTAAAGATGTTTATGTTGGGGGCAGCTGGGTGGCTCAGTGGAGTGAGAGTCAGGCCTAGAGATAGGAGGTCCTAGGTTCAAACCCGGCCTCAGCCACTTCCCAGCTGTGTGACCCTGGGCAAGTCACTTGACCCCCATTGCCCACCCTTACCACTCTTCCACCTATGAGACAATACACCGAAGTACAAGGGTTTAAAAAAAAAAAGATGTTTATGTTAATAAATGTTAGTAGAAGTGTTCTCATTAAGGGAAGTTTAAAATTCGATATGTTTAAAGAAAGATTGTAATAGTGACATAAAGAATAATAGACATTTAAGAAGTAAATTCATTCAGGAAGCACTGATTGTTTGCATTGTATTGGACATATTTAGGTATTCTAGTACCATACCAAGCACTAAGATATTATTTTGCATCTTCTTTGCTAGTGTATAGATTCAAAAGTATCTTTAGAAAGATGGTTATCCTTAAGCAGCCTGTTATAATTTGCAACCTCCATGTGGGTTCTTTGTTCAAATACAGATAGAAAAATAAGAATGAATAATGCCTCACATTTATGGTGATTTTTTTTTTTTTGTAAACCCTTACCTTCCCTCTTAGAATCAATACTGGGTATTGGTTCTAAGGCAGAAGAGTGGTAAGGGCTAGGCAATGGGAGTCAAGTGACTTGCCCGGGGTTACACAGCTAGGAAATATCTGAGGTCATATTTGAACCCAGGACCTCTAGTCTCTGGGCCTGTCTCTCAATCCACCGAGCCACCTAGCTACCCCCATAGAGTGATTTTTTTTAAAAAAAAACATAACTTATCAGAACACTTTTAGATCAGCTAAATGATCTCTTTCTTGCAATGGATTTCCCTCTTCCAGTTTATATAAGTGCTATATTCATTGACTTTTGTCATTGATGTGTAGATACTGGGGCATATTTTTCAGCTTTATTTTTCTGTCATCTCAGCAGAGGTCATATATAATGAATCATCTGTTTGGTATAACTGGAATGTCCACTTTTAATTTCTTGGCCCGAGGGAAAGGAAGCTCTGGCTCTGCTTGCTTATTACTCTTACACTTTTTAGATCACCTATACCCCCCACAGAAATATACCTCACCAAAGAAAGTGTAGTGCTTGCCCCTGTTTCTGACTCAGCTCAAGATTATATTGCTGGCTGTTAATAGCATAAAAAATTACTCCTGCCTATTGGCAGAACAAGTTTGTGATCATTTGAAATAACCTTACATCTTTGGCTAGTAGTTGATTTATCTGCATTATTCTGTAAATTTGAGGAAAGAATTGTTGGATCAAAGTAAACATTCTATTTTAATTTAGCCATTAATTTGAAATTGTAAAGTGGCAAAAAGTATGTCATGTTTTCTGAAAATTACTTTGTATATGTTTTTTCATTTATCTTTGCATCTGTTACCAGTAGAATATAAGCTTCTTAAGGGCAAAGACTTCTTTATTTTTGAGTTTGAGTCCCCAATGCCTCAAAGCACATAAATAGTAGAAACTTAATAAATTCATGTTGAATTGCATTGATTTGATTATATGAATAAGAATCTTAGCAATAACAAGCAAAATCAAAAGAATGTTTTTACTAAACAAAGTAGCACCAAATGCAAAGGATTTCAGATGTAGTGCTGATTATTGTAAGTGCAACCATAGGTTTCAGTGGATCTCATTGTAGATGAGATGTAGTGGAAATTGTGATATAGTGGAAAATGCCCTGGATTTGATGTTGAGTTTTGAGTTCAATTACTATTTCTGCTACTTATTAACAATATGACTTTAGAAAAGGCATTTACTTTCAGGACTTCTGTTTCCTTATCTACATACAATTGGACTAAATGATCTCTAAGATTTCTTCTAGCTCTAAGTCTATATTATAAATCTAATATTCTTATTTAAAAATTTTTTTTAATCTAAAAAACATTTAAAGGACTTATAACTGGATCCTAATTAGTGAATAGTGAATTCTTTGAAGTGGTATTATTTTATTTCACTCTACCTATTTCATTGGCCTAGAACCAATTACTTATATATTTATATAATTATAACTTCAAATAATGCAAATTTGAGTTAATGCAAACACTTCAACAGCATTTATCAACTTGGTATGGCAACCAAAATACACACAGTCATCTGGTAAATTAAGAGACACATATCTTCCAGGAATGACAAAGTGATAATTCTATTATATTCAATTTTCATCATACCACATCTGGAATATTGTGTTCAGTTCTGGGAACCACATTTTAGGAGGGAGAGTGTCCAGAGAAAGACAGCAAGATGATGAAGAGCCTATAGTTTGTGCCATTCAAGGAATTAGGGATGTTTAGCCTAAAGATGAGAAGATTTTGAGTCCACGATATTTATAAGAACAAGAATAGCATTTGTTGAGTGCGTTAAGGTTTGCAAATAATTATTTTGTGATATCTTTTAGAATTATCTTGTGAAATAGATGCTCTTATTATTCTCATTTTACAGATGAGAAAACTGGGGCACAGAGAATTTAAATCACTTGCTCAGAGTTACAGAGCTAGTAAGGGTCTGAGGCAGGATTTGAACTTGAGTCTTTTGGACTCTGCTTTTTATCTTTTTTAAGTTCTCTGCTTTATATCTTTTTACCATCTTGCTGACTTATGATCCCAGTGGACTTTAAATACTTAAAGGGCTCATTATATAGAAGAGAAATTAGACTTATTTGGGGGGGGGGAGGGAAAAATAATAGGAATAGTAGGTATAAGTTGCAATGAAAAATGCCTGATAAAAGGAAAATCTAACAATTTAGAGCTATCCAGAAGTTGAATATATTGTCTCAGAAAGTGAGGGATTCTCCTTCATTGGTGTCTTCAAGCAAATGCTAGCTGATCATTTGAATGGCGTGTTGTAGAGGGATTTCCCCTCTCCCCTCAGGTATGAGTTATACTACATGGCCACTAGAAACCCTTATGTCACAATAATATTCCATTATGGTCATATACCAGCTTGTTCAGCCATTCCCCAGTTACTAAATAGACACCCATTTTGTTTCTAATTTTAGGTTACCTCAAAAGTACCACAATGAATATTTCCTACCACACTTTTAAACAAATGCATTAATAACTGATTAGAGTTTCACCTCCATTCCCCACTTTAGTAAAGATGGTAGAGAGCAGTGAAATCAATTGAGAGGTAGTTTTAAAAGTTCTACAGTATGGTTACTATATTCCAGCACCTCCGAAAGAATTATATATATATATTACTGTTTTCAAAAATAGCTATATAGTGCAATGCAGAGGAGAGTGCTAGACTTGGAGTCAGGAAGATCTGAGTTTGAATCCAGTTTCATAATAACTGTTTGATCCTGAGCAAGTCATTTAATCTGTCTCTGTGTTTCAGTTTCCTCATCTGCAAAATGGGGATAATTATAGCCTGTAATTTTCAGGATTGCTATGAGGATCACTGAGTTAACATGTGATGAATGAGCTTTACCAATCATTAAATGCTATGTAAATGCTAGTTGGTCTTGTAATTTCAAAGAAAACCTGTAGTCAGGAAAAGAGTAATATTAATGGAATAAGGCTTTGTATGTTTATTCATTTAACAAATATTTGAATTTTTCTACTTGAAATGTCTACTTAATGGTATAGGTGTAAAGAGCTATATGAAGAACTGTCCTCAAGGAGTTGACAGTATTAGTAGTGGAGATAACACTAATATACAATCATAATACAACCCAACAGATAATAAATGTACCATAAAAGAGTTTAGAGAGTGAGTTGGTGGGTAATTAGGAGTCACAAATAGGATCCAAGAAACCCTAAGAGGCATGATAAAAAATGCTATCCACTGCCATAGAAGGACTGATGGAGTCTGACTGCAGATTGAAGTGTACCATTTTTCACTTTTATTTCCTCCATGAATTTTTTCTTGAATATACACTATGTGTTTTCTTTCTTTGCATGATAGCACATGTGTAACTTATGTTGCTTGCCACCTCAGGGAGAGGGGGAAAAGGTTGGAAGGTAAGGATTTGGATTGCAAAATGGTAAAAATTGTTTCTGTATTTAACTGGGAAACAATATAATTAAAACAAGGAGTCATTAATCATTTTCAGTATAATAAAAACTAAATGTTATAGTATCCAAGGAGGTAAGTGAAGACTTGAGGTCAAAGAAAAGGCTTCATGCAGAAAGTGAGACTTGAGCTTGGCTTTTAGAAGCCAGAAAGAGAAATTTCAAGGCTATTGGTAGGAAATTGGAGGCTATTGAAGGAGCTTCTTCTATGCTTAACATGTACATGTTTTCTATAGGTGTGTTTGTTTTGTTTTCCCTAATATAAACAGAATTATTTTTTATTTTGTATTCCTAGTGCCTCTCATAGTGTCTAGAACATAGTCTGCATTTGATAAAAGGCTTCCTTGTTGATTGAAATGACCAGAAAGTTTACAAACTGAAACATGAAGAAAACGAATTTGGGTAGTCTACTCTTGGATATGTATGTAAGGGTAATTAGAATCTACCAAATTTGCTTGACTTCATTTATCTAACATTCTCTTATTTAATATCTAATTTTTTTCATATCTTAAATTCCACCTACTGAATCATATCTCTTCTTGGTATCAACCTACTTTGACACCTTTCTAGATGCCTTTTCTTATGTCTGCTTCAACTATTTTGATGTTCCTGTGTATTTAAATATGCCCATACAATATTGGCTCTAGAAAGGACCTTAGAGATAATTGAATCCAACCCCTTCATTTTATAGATGGAGAAAGACTTGTCTATAGTGAGTTTTTGCCACAGTTGCAGTTGAAATTTGCCTTCTTACTGTTTAAGTTCATTGTTCTTTTCCTGTAATCATATTGTACTTACTTCTTTAATAGTTATTACAAGTCATAGTACTTGCCTATAGTTGCCCAAGGCGTGTTTGCTATTCTAACATGAATATATGTATGTATACCCTCATACTAATCAGTCTCTGTATTCTTCCCTATCATATCAATTCCCTGGTAATCATGGCTGTTTTCTACTTTGCTGTGCACATTCCATATAGAATATGCCTGATGTGGGTTACTTTAGGAAAACAAGTTTGGAAGCATTGATGTATGTATCAGGATATTGAGTATAATGGGGAGGGTGCTAGAAGCATACATGTCATTCAAAGTAGGAGGATGTACTGATGTTCTGAGATGAAGTAGGTAGAATTGGCTAGAATAGATAATGTGAGTGTGACCTAGTCACAAGGTGTCTAAAGATGCAGTGTTTATTGCAAATTATCAGTTGTTACCATCTAAGGAACGTCACTGAAAGCATAGGGGATTGCCTAGGTAAGTGATGGAATTTCTTCTATTCATTGTTTTGTCTGGCCCAGATTTTATTTGGCCTAAGGCCAGCAAGGGGGTGATCATTTCATTGTTACTTTAAGACATTTCAAGATTTATTCTTCTTACAATTAGCCTCCCTCTTGCAATTAAATATAGAACATAAAATTCACCATTCACCCTCTCTCCACCTACTCTGTCACTCATTTACCAACCCACTCCTTACCACCTAGCATCCTTTCCCTTTTTTCCTATCATTTCTACCTCCTACCCAGTCTTTCTCTCATCCATCAAACTGTCTCCCTTCTCATTTATGAGTGTGGGTTAGCAGTATGGTTGGTTGTATGTATTACCACTGTCTTTGGACACCTCCTCAGTGTCCTGGTATGTGTTAGGACATGAAGAAATTTCATTAGAGTGGCAGAAGCCATGGATGTTAGGAGAGGAGCAGAGGATGATTTCCTCTCCTTTGTTTAGACTTGTTTCTATGTTAGTTTTTCTAAAAGACAAGAGAAGTTAATCTAACATCTTCCCTATCTATCCTCACCCAGGTCAGAGGACTTAGGTTCAGATTTTCACTCTCTGTTACTCAGCCCTTCTAGTCCTCATTTTCATCTATAAAAACTTTAATGCTCTTTCTATTTCTTAATTACTCTTTTTTGGATTAAGGATGAACTCAGGAAACTTGGGTAAATAATTATTAGCCATACAGTTCTGGACAAGTAAAAGTTATTTTATAGCACTATTTTCACAACTGCACTGTGCAGATGCCAGTTTCACCACCTAGCATCTAAGCTTCTAAATAGCTATGCTCTATCAGCTGACCCTTCTTCTCTATCATTACATCGCTGTTGCTTCTCCAAAGAATTCCCAATATGAAACATCAGTGAGCTACTGTTAATAGCTGCATACTTCATTCTGGCTATCCCAGAGAGAGTCCCCTAAATGGAGAGGAACCAGATGAGATTGGAGCCCTGGCAGACTGGCTTCATCAGTAGGACCAAAAGCCTTGGACAATTAGTTAGGATCCCCTTTTCTTTCCTTGTTCCAGAATTATCTAGCAAAATCTAGGAACCACAAGGATTAGGAAGCCAGTATGAAAATTTTTAGCTAGGTATAATTTTAAGTGTTTTGGTTCAGTGATTAACAAGAAGGAAGTTGGTAAACTTTTGTTCTAATTCTGGACTTTTGCTTTTTTTCCAGTTGCTTTAGGTCGTAATCAGCCCCTGAAAAAAGAGAAACCAAAATGGAAAAGTGATTATCCCATGACAGATGGACAACTGCGCAGCAAGAGAGATGAATTTTGGGATACTGCACCAGCCTTTGAAGGCCGTAAAGAAATTTGGGATGCCCTGAAGGCTGCTGCACATGCATTTGAGAGCAATGATCATGAACTGGCACAAGCAATCATTGATGGTGCAAATATAACATTACCACATGGTAGGTTCAGTGTTCTAGGGGGTGAGATAGAGAGGGAGTGGAGAAGTAGCAAGAGGGTATGGGAAAGTATATACCCTGCTAATTTTTGTAGCCCGGGGTGGGGGAAGAGGAAAAGAAGGATTTTCTTTTTCTTGTTGTACTGAGATGATGTAACATTTTTCTGTGAAACAAGGAACCTCATTTCTCTTTTCGTCCTTTCATCTAGATATAGTATATGTGTTTGTCTTTTCCTACTAATGGTTCTTTGATGTTTATTGCTCTCAGAAAGCACTAAGAAAGTGCTACATATATGGGAACCAGAAATTAATGTTCTAGTTACATCATTAATCTTTCACTGTCTTCCTCAGATTTTTGTCTCATCTTCTTTGCTGCTATTTCTTCCCCTACTGCCCCCTTACTTTTTATTCTTTTAGAAAATAGATTTGGACTGGAAGTGCAGCATCTATTTGAGAACCCAAACCAAAACCTAAATGTTCTTTATATCTAACTTGGGTTGGTTTACCACCTTTTACCACTTAGGTAGCCTGGTGACCCAGAATTTCTAGGGGCTTACTATATTTGTGCCAGACTTAGTGTAGAAAATCATTTGACTTTGCCCATTGCAGTTCAGAACTCTAGTGTGCAAAGAATCTACCAGTTTGCTTCTATTTAATTGATTATCAGTTAGCAAAAATAGGATGTTATCTTTTTTTTTTTATCTCAGGTGTCCTAGAAGCCATGTGGAGGGTATCTAAGCCATTGGAGACCTGCTCAGCTTAGGATTTCAACTTTTAAGTGATTTTCTTCAAGTACAGATCTGACCAGGTTCTCTCTGCTCAGTAATCTCCAATGGCTCCTCCATTGCCTCAAGGATCAAATATAAGCTCTTCTGTTTTGCTTCAAAAACATTTATAACCTGACTCTACCCAGCTTTTTCAGCCTTATTATGTATATAGTATGTCCTTTCCCATATTCTGTGATTCAGCCAAACTAGCCTTCTTGATATTTCCCTCAAATGACACCATCTCCTGTCTTCTTGTAACACCATCTTCTCTTCCTGGCATGCGCTCCCATCTCACATCCTTTACTCTTAGTATCTTTTGTTTCCTTCCAAATACTATTCATGTGACACATCCATGAAGCCTTTCATGGTCACCTGGCTTATTACTACCCTGCCTGCTGCCTTCAGTTTACCTTACATCTGTTTAGTTTCAAAAGGAAGTATAGCTAGGTGGGTAGGGAGCTGGGCTTGGAGTCTAGAAGACCTGGGTTCAAATCTCCCCTTTTACAATACTTTTAGGTTTTACACAGTTACAGTCCTAAGTGTAAAGATAAATATGTTCCCTATAGCACATAAATATAAAAAAATGGAAATAAGTTACTTTTGACCCTGTCTTTCTTTTCTGTCCCCCCCTACACACACACACACACACACACACACACACACACACACACACACACACACACACACACACACACTTGTGTTTTGAGATGTTATATCTGTCTAAATACTTGTCTGATCACTGTTATGATCAGTGGCATATATTGATCTGATAGTATGCGTACGGGAACTTTGTATATTTGTTCGTTATTTTTATTTCTAATATTTATGTAATTTCCTTTTCTCCCAGTTTTTATGTTACTCTTAAGTAGTTGTTTACTCAAATCCACACATAAAGATTTTATTGCCTCATGTTGTTCATACTTGTCATTTTCATTATATTTGGTTTTTTCCTCCAACCTTTCATGTCATTCTAGTACATGCTTTAGTTTTCACCATCAGTTTTGTTGTTTGCTATTCTAAACAGTAGAGATTTTGGTCTCTACATAACTTTCTCAAATTTTGCCTTTGGAAAGTTTCTTGTTAAAAAGAAAAACACTTCCCCCATTTTATATTCCATGTTATGTGTACATTCTCTTTATTATTAGGGAACTTCAAGGCTTTGATGTGAGCACCCCCTATGCAAATGATGTTTTTAGAGAGAGACAAAGATTCTGTGCCCTTAAATGACAATCTTTTGACTTTATAGATGAAAAATGTATAGAATTTATAAGTGCTTTACCTTGGGAATGATTCCTTTTTTTTTTTTTTTTTTTTTTGTTAGAACAGAAAGTTGGGAGTACAGTAGCTGACCTATTAGCTTTTTCTTGTTACACACACACACACACACACACACACACACACACACACACACACACACACACACACATTTTTTTTTTCTTATTATGATCTTCAAGTAATACTATTATGTGGTATAAAGAAATGGAGCCTACTTATCTTCCTTCCATGTATGTTTGAAACATAAATCTTTAAAGCATAATTTCTGGGAATCACCTGTCAAATTGGCAGCTGATAGGCTATGTCTCTGTGACATTTACTCAAAGGGGAAAAAAAGTCTTGTAAAAACTGATTCTATTTAACACCAAATTCCCAGATTTTTGTTCACAGTATAATTGTTTCTGGATCCCTCTGATTTTCTAAATTCTTTGTTAAAGAATAGTTGGTTTTAAATTCATGGAGAGCAACAGCCAGAGCAGCTTTGCATTTTGGGGGTTTTCATGTCATTTGAAGAGCAATGAATGGTATCTAGATTGTTATAATTTTGGAATTCTAATTCCTAAAGTCTCACTGTATTTGTAAAGAACGGTATGTAGGACACCAGCACAGGGAGAACTCTTTTTGATTTTGAGAGAGGCTATTGGATAATACTCAATTCCCATCTATCCTTGAATCATATCTTTCTTTCGTGCTGGAGAGGGGAGGAAATCTCACTGGTTTCTCTGTGCTTTTCATTTTATAGCTCTATACAAGGATTCTTAACCTGGGTTCCATATTCCCTTGAATGGTCTATCATTAGATTTCAAGGAGTATGTTAAATTAGCTGGAGAAATAAATTATGCTATTATTTTCATTAACCTCAAACTGAAATGCAGAAGAAAAACATATGAGTTAGCACTTGTTTATATCAATATGTAATTTTTGGGGTTTTGGTTTTAAAAGATTGCTCTATTGCAAAAATGAATAATATGGAAAATAGGTATCAAGTGATAACATTTGTATAACCCAGTGGAATTGCTTGTTGACTCTGGAAGTGGGGAGGGAAAGAAAATGAATCATGGAAACATGGAAAAATTAAAAAAAAAAAAGACGTATTGAAAAATAGTAAAGGAAGCAGAAAGAGCACAGATCGATTAGAAGAGATTGTGGAAGAGTCTCAATGGCTACTTCTGTCATTGCTCCCCTTCTTTCTTGTTTTCAATGTTTTTCTTTATCACCTATTCTTATAACCATATTCTTTTTCATTTTATCTTCAGGTTAAAACCTGAAATATCCTAAAAAGGTTAAAAGGGAAAGAAGGGAAATGGGAATGAAATTACTTTGTAAATGTTCTGTCAGTATCTTGTCATATATTCATATTTGTCTTTGCTCTTGTTACTTTAGATTGTAATTACTTTCTGAGTAGGGACTGTCATTTAAAATTTACATAGAATCTTTTTTTTTTAAACCCTTACTTTCCATCTTGGAATCAATACTGTGTATTGGTTCTAAGGCAAAAGAGCGGTAAGGACTAGGCAATGGGGGTCAAGTGACTTGCCCAGGGTCACACAGCTGGGAAGTTTCTGAGGCCAGATTAAACCCAGGACCTCCCATCTCTGGGCCTGGCTCTCAATTCACTGAGCCACCTAGCTTCCCCCTATATAGAATCTTGAACTCATGCATATTGCCACTCAAATACTTTTTGTTTGGCCTTTGCTTTTCTTGAAATATTTTGAAAGATTCAGCCAAACACCTTTCTTGTATATCCCTTCCCTATTTTTATTTTAAGATTGCTCAGTAGATAGAACACCAGATATGGAATCAGGAAGACCCAAGTTCAGATCCATCCTCAGGCACTTAATAGCTATGTGATCCTAGGCAAGCCACTTAACCTCTGTTTGCTTCAGTTTTTTTCTTTTGTAAAATGGAGACAAATAATAATATCTACTTCTTAAGGTTGTTATGAGGATTCATTATAAGGCACTAATTAAGTATAACTAGTACCTAGTAAGCACTATGTAAATGTTATCCATTTTTATGGTTATTTCATCAAACAGTGTTTTCTTTCTCTAGTTCCATTTTTATTGCAGATGAATGGCTGGCATTCCTAGGGGAAAAAAAAGTATTATTTTCTCCACTTTTTAAAATCTTTATCTTCTTTACTTCTTGATGCCTCACTTCTTCCCCATTCATTTTATGAAACTGCTTTAAAAGCTCAATTAGCCCCTTTTTTTCCTTCACTGAGGATTACCATAATGCCACTATGCAGAAATCCTGGCAATATCCTCACAACAGATGTTACTTATAAGCCTTTTTGCCAGTTGGAAATTGAATCACATAGAGGGTAAGTGACTTACACAAACCAGCATCATAACCAGGGCTAAGATTTGGTTCTGTTTAGTTCATTTTCTGAAATTACAGATCATCTTAAAACCTCCAACTGGGTAAGAATCATGTGTGTTTAATGTGCATAAAAAAAAAGCAGATTTTGATTATAATTATAATGATGATGAAATGAATTTCATAGAATCATAAGATTGAAAGAATATTTGAGAGTTCATCTTGTCTTCCTTCTTGTCTAGGACTCAGATCATCCTGGAAAGATAGTTACCATGATTTTAAAAATTATAATATCAACAAAGAACAAGATCCCCCAGCTTCTGTTGTTTATGTACCCCAGGTTCATAATCAGAAGCGTCTTTTTAAAGTCTATGCAAAATCCCTTACACTCAAATTTTAGAACATTTCTCTGAATGAAAGCAGTGATTAACTGCATACTATTTTCCAGAAAGGATCTTTTGAAATCTCAAGATATCTACCTAGTTCTTTTAATCTAACCTTTTATAACCTATTTTCCAAAGCCTTTTATTGATTTTAGAGATATTGGGGGTATGTTGGGGAAAAGGGAGAAAACAGAAGAGTGGGAAAATTTTTTTCCTGACCTCTTTTTGTGCCTTTTCTCAAGTTTTGCAATAGATATGGTATCTCAAATTTCTTAGGGCCTTCGCATTTATTAATATAGTAAATATGGCAGTTTTATGAGCCTAATGCAGTTTTGTGTTCCTAAATTAACCAAGATACTTTAAAAGCATAAAACTAATTTTGTTTGCATACTAGGGAAGAAAGAACTTTTTAAAAAGTAGCTTCACATTGTAGTCTAAATGCCCTCCTGACCAAGGTACTTGTTATCAAAGCATAGTAGGATGTGTCAGGTAGGTGGCTTGGTGGATTGAGAGCTAGGCTTGGAGACAGGATGTCCAGGGTTTAAATGTGGTCTCAGATACTTCCTAGCTATATGACCCTGGGCAAATTTGCACTTAACCCCAGTTGCTTAGTCTTTACGGCTCTTTTGCCTTGGAACCAATACTTAGTATTGATTCTAAGACAGAAGGTAAGGTTTTAAAGTAAATAAAATTCAGAGAAAAAAAACACAGCAGGAAGAGGCATGGATATGACTTTTGCACTGGTTAACACTCTTCCACTGTCCCCCAACCTCCCTTCCCCCAAATTGTGATTCCCTGACTCAGTGAAAAAGTATTATATACCTATAGGTTAGGTACTGTCCTGGGCATTTAGATACAAAGAATAAAGCAATCCTTATTCCCAGCAAGTACATAAATAAATATAAATATGTGTGTTTATACACATAAGCATATATTACATAAATGTAAAGGGAATAAAAATAAACATCTACAGCACAAATACAATTTAGTTTGAGAGGGATGGCACTAGTAGTTGGGAGCATCAAAAAAGTCTTCTTGCAGAAGGAGGTACTTTAGCTGCTTCTTTTTGAAATTTTACCTTTTTGGGCAGACAAGTGGCTCAGAGCCAGAGAGTCAGAAGGTTCTAGGTTCAAATCTGGCCTCAGATACTTACTAGTTCTGTGGTCCTGGGCAGGTCACTTAACCCCTATTGCTTAGACCTTGCTACTCTTTTGCCTTGGAACCAATACTTAGTATTGATTCTAAGACAGAAGATAAGGGTTTTAAGGGGTGGGGGTGGGGGACACCTTTTATGAGGCAGAAGTAAGGAGGGAAAGTGCATACCAGGTTTGTGGAAAACTGGTACAAAGACAAGAAGACAGGAGACTTGTGCATGATAAATAGTAATGGGGCCTATTTTACTGGAATTGCATTGTGGGAGGAGTAATGTGCAGCAAGGCTAGAAAGATAGGTTGGGATTAAGTGTTGTGTAATGGCTTTAAAAGATAAACAGAAAAGCTTATATTTTATCTTAGAATAGGAAGCTACTGGAATTGTCATTGTTAACTCTTTTGAACTCTTCTGAATTATTTATGAGCAATTGCAACAGTGAAGTTGAGGTACTCATTTAATTATTTGTGTTATTACCTTGGGCCCTACATGAGGATATATTCTTCAAATTTCAGAGCCATGCCACTTTGAGCCAAACATACTCTTCCCCTAACTTGTGATCTGAGCTCTTGTCCTTGTCCTACCCTGGTCAGTCTCTCTGAGGGGGACCATCCTCATCTGACTAGGATGCATTTTGAACATATTGTCCTTATCCAGGGTACTGGAGAGATTGTTTCCCTACTACCGGATAGGAAAGCTTCAATGTGATTATTTTATTTATTTTTGGGGTACGGGGGGGAGTTGGGGGTTGGGGTGGGACCTTAGATTGGTGCCAATAAGTAGATAGACCATAGATTAGATAAGTGCCAGCACTAAAACATAGAGTACTTCAATTTGGAATTCCGATAACTCCAAAACAAAAAACCAGAACTAGGAGGAGGAGAACCTAAAGAATAAAGAAAACCAATAAGTTTTTTTCGAGATGAGAAATATTACTGTTGATTTTAGTAGTAGCAGGAGCAGCAGCAGCAGTTAGTATTTATATAGTATTTCAAGGCTTGCAAAATGCTTTACAAATATCTTCTCATTGGATCCTTACAGCAACCCTGGGAATAGATGCTATCATTATCCCCATTTACAGATAAGGAAACAGATTAAGAGACTTGGTCAGGGTCAGACAACTAGTGATCCCAATTTTAGATTCTGATTTTCCTGACTAGCACACTATCCACTCTTCTACTGAGATGGATTGCTCAAATACCCACTCTCTAGATAATTCTGATCTATCATTGAACTATCCTTTGACTTCAAAGTCTTTAGAAAATCCCATGGAGCAATGAATTTAAGACTAGTGAACTTTGGTTCTTTATGGATTTTAAAGGCAGTAAGTGACTAGTGAAGTCTGCCCTTATTAATCTTGTTTTGAAGCTTGGAAAATTGAGTAAAAAGACACAATTTAATTATTTGAAATGGAAAACAAAAATGCCTTTGAATAACTATAAGAGAGGTTTTCCGCTTCCATTTGAAATCCATTCATCTTGCTTGAATCATTTCCCTGAAGTTTCTTTTTAAATAAATATTCAAAAAGTTGTGAGTCAAACCCTTTGTCGCTCTAAGCACTCCTCCCATGATAAACATTTTTCTGACATTTTTGTTAATTCAACTTTGCATAATTCATTATTATATTAACTATATAACTAAGTTAAAGCAATTTGTTTACAGGATGGTGATGATAGCATTCATGGTAAGAAAGGCTAAGGGAAAATGAGGAAGTTACATTAAAGGAAATACCATGAAACAGTGGAAAGTAAATAAACATTTATTAAACACCTACTATAAACCAAGTACTGAGGGCTCAGCATGTGTGTACACACACACACACACACACACACACACACACACACACACACACACACACACGACAGNACACACACACACACACACACACACACACACACACACACACACACACACACACACACACACACACGACAGTCCCAGTCCTCAAGAAGCTAACAATTTAATATTGGAAACGATTGTACGAACAATTGTGTATAAGTCAGAGATAATGAACAGAAGGGCAGCACTGGAATTAAGACTGGTTGGGAAAGACTTTCTGTATTAGGTAGAATTTCATTTGAAATTTCAGAGGAAGCCAGGGAAGTCCACAGGTAGAGCAAAGGAGGGGAGAGCATTCTAGGGCAGAGACCAATCAGAGAAAACTGCCCAGAGCCAAGAGCTGCTGGTATGTCTTGTTCCGTGACTCAGCCTTGAGCCAGTGTCACTAGAACTGAAGAGTACATGGCAGGGAGTAAGTATAAAAAGGCTAGAATGGTAATACAGGGCTAGATTATGAAGGGCTTTGAATTCTAAACAGAGCATTTTGTATTTAATCCTGGAGGCAATAGGAAGCTAATGGGGATTTTTGAGTAGGGAGATGACATGGTAGGACTTATGCTTTAGGAAAATCACATTAGTGGCTGGATGGAGAGTGGATTGGAGTGGGGAGAGATTTGAAGCAGGCACCATCAGCAGGGTATTGCCATAGTCCAGGCATGAGATGGGAATGCACGAGAGGTGGCAGCATCAGAAGAGATAAGGGGTGTATTTGAGAATGTTGCAAAGCTGAAATTGATAGACTTTCTCAACAATTTGGATATGGGGGTTAAGAGATAGTGAGGAATACAGAATGACTCTGGGATAGGATTGGGAGGATAGTTGATGGCAGGGAAAGAGGAAAAGAGCAATGAATTTGCTGTACAAGGACATGACTTTGACTCCTAGCTCTTCCTTTTCTTCTTTATGACTACAGGTATGTCATTTTACCTTTCTGGTTCTCAATTTTCTTCATCTATGAAATGAAAGGGTTCTGTTAAATCAGTGGTGTCAGATTCTCACCTGAAACTCCTGTAGGCATGAACCAAATTAAAATATAATTGGGAAACACGAAAGCACAGCAAAACATTAGCTAATGTTAATTTGTGGTTTTCTAAGTCAGTATATATAGCTGACAAAAATACGTTTGACAACACTGGGCTAGATGATTTCTAAAGTCCCTTCCAGCTCTAAATCTTTGATTCCTTTCAGCCTGAGGTATTGAGTGGGGAGATCAGAATAGTCCAGTTTTAGTAGAGAGAAGTAGAAAGTTGAAACCCGGTAGACTTTTTTCTTGTTCTATTCCTGTTAATATATTAACCAATATTAATAATACAATAATAATAATAATAATACCAAACAAGTAGCAAAAATATCCTTTGGCTTGTTTAAGTCAAAATACTGAACTGTGATCATTTTTATGAGCCTGTTAATTTCCACTTTAGCTTATCCTGTTATCAATGACATCTAACCTATTTCTGCCTTGGGGCCAGTCTTTTAGAAAAATCCTTTGGGGCTTTGATTTGCTGTAGATGAAAGGAACCATGAATTTTATATTGTAAATGACTTAGATTTGTACAGAAAATGCCTTGTTCATCAGCCTTGGCTAAAGTGATTAAATGTGTAAGGCAGTATCAAGTATTTTTTAAAATATAATTTTATTTTAAAAATATTTTCCCATGGTTACATGATATTTATTGTCTCCCTCCTTCTTCCTGGAGATGACAGGAAGTTCCACTGGGTTATACATGTATTTTCATAAAGCAAAACGTATTTCCATAAAAAAACCAAAACCCCAAATCATACACCCAGATAACCAAGCAAAAAATCATGTTTTTTTTTTTTCCTGCATTTTAACTCCCATAGCTATTTCTCTAGATGTGGATAGCATTCTTCATAAATCCCTTGAGATTGTCCTGGATCATTGCATTGCTATTAGTAGCAAAATCTATTACATTTAATTGTCCCACAATGTTTCATTTACTGTGTAAAAAGTTCTGGTTCTGCTCATTTCACTCTGCATCAGTTTGTGTAGGTCCTTCCAGTTGTTAGAGAAATCAAGCGATTCACCATTACTTATAGCACAATAGTATTCCATCACCACCATATACCACAGTTTGTTCAGCCATTCCCCAATTGAGGGGATATCCCCATATTTTCCAATTTTTTGTCATCAGAAAAAGTGCAGCTATGCATATTTTTGTACAAACAGATCCTTTCTTTTCTCCCCCTTTTTTAAAAATCTCTTTGGGATATAAACTTAGTAGTGGTATTGTTGGATCAAAGGGCAGGCATTCTTTTAAAGCCCTTTGGGCATAATTCCAAATTGCCTTCCATAATGGTTGGATCACTTCACAACTCCACTAGTTAATGCATTAGTGTCCCAATTTTGCCACAACCCCTTTAATGTCTATTATTTTCCTTTACTATTGTGTTGGTCAATGGTAGTACCTCAGAGTTGTTCTGATTTGCATTTCTCTAATCAGGAGGGATTTAGAACATGTTTTCATATGATTATTGATAGTTTTGATTTCTTCATCTGAAAACTGCCTATTCATATCCCTTGACCATTTGTCAGTTGGGGAATGGCTTGATTTCTTGTAAATTTGACTTAGTTCTTTATATATTTGAGAAATTAGACCTTTGTCAGAAAATTTTGTTATTCAAGTGTTTTTTTATGTATCTTATCTACTCCAGGTGGTAGTTTTAACCTATAGTTATATAGTTAATACATAATGTGCCAATTTCACTTAATGTCAGTAAATGCTGTGATCATAAGGAATGCTTAGAGGGGCACGTGATTTGATTAGAACTTTTGAATATTTGAAACATCCCTCAGGATGAGTAGATTTCTTTTGTTTATAACTTTATAGTGAGATATTTTGAATTATAGTGAATATTTTCATGTAAAACAGTTACTGAGAAAGAGAACTGTTGAGCCATATATCTAAGTGAAAGATATAAATAAAACAATTTAGATCAATTATACTTGACATGAGAAACAGGAAGGTAAGTCTCATAAAAATGCAGCCAGTTGCTTCAGTGGGACTCTTGAGGTTCTCCCTAGCCTAGGGAGAGAGTGGCAAAGGCACAATCTGAAATGACAGCCTTAGGAACTGTCTGCCTCTGTTGATAAGACTTTCTCAAGGATGTATGTATAAGAAGAGAAGGGCAAGAACCCTGCCTGTGACACAGATGTGATTTTTAGCCTCTAACTTTGGTAGCTATAGTTAGACCCAGTTGCTGCCGACTGCCCCCTGGTGACAGGTAGGTGGTCACTGCATCCTGACTTGTTATATACTCCCAATGTGAATGGTAATCAAGAGAAAATAGTTAAGAAATTTAACTCACTATGTTATCATCTAGTCCAGCTAAGATCCTTTTTCTTTTTGCCTTTTACTCTTCTTTCCCATTATTTCTTCCCCTTACCCCCAGATCCTCTTAATGGCCTCTTGATACTCTAGTTCTCACCCTTAAAGAATAGCAGTGGTACCCTTCAGGATGGCTGTAATGGCTTCTTGGTGTCTTCTTTCTTTACTTTTCACTGTCATAATTCACGAATGTTAAAGCTGCCGACTATATTTAACACTTGTGAACATCTTTTCCTTCTTGTAATCCTTTGTTTCTTTTTAATTTAATATTCTTTTACTCTATTCTCCTGCTTCACTTTTAGTTTGGTTCTTTTTCAGCCCTTTTTCCTTCTACATCTTCAACTACTCATTTAAAAAGAATTCTCTTTATTATAATGCAAAATGGACTTCCATATTGGCCATTGTTGTAAGAGCAGAGTCTACATAACCAAAATCCCAAAATAAAACCAAAGATACACTGATGTGAAAGATGGACTCCCAAGAGCTCTTTTTCTCAAGGTGGATAGTGTTCCCTGTCATAAGTCCTTCAGGATTGTCCCAGATCATTCCATTGCTGAGAGTAACCAAGTTTTCATAGATAATCATCATCATCCAATATTGCTGTTACTGTGTACAATGTTCTCCTGGTTCTCCTTGTTTTGCTCTTCATCAGTTCTTATAGATCTTTCCAGCTCTTTCTGAAGTCATATTTCTTATAGCATAGTAGTATTCTGTCACTAATATGTACCAGTTTGTTCAGCCATTCCCTAACTGATGGACATCCCTTCAATTTCCAATTCTTTGTCACTACAAAAAGAGCTGCTATAAATATTTTTGTACATGTAGGTCCTTTCCTCCTTTTTTATTATCTCTTTGGGATACAGACCCAGGAGTGATGTTACTGGATCAAAGGGTATGCACAGTTTTATAGCCCTTTGCAACTGCCAATTTTTAAGCTTGCATTTTATATATCATGCTTTGTAAATATCTCCTTTTTTTCCCCCTTGCTACCACCCTAAGAAGCAGATACTGTTATTAGACCCCTTATTTTACAGATGGGGAAACTGAGCCAGGTTGATGTTAAGTGACTTGCCCAGGGTTATGTAAC
Organism: Gracilinanus agilis; assembly: GCF_016433145.1. NCBI lineage: Eukaryota > Metazoa > Chordata > Mammalia > Didelphimorphia > Didelphidae > Gracilinanus > Gracilinanus agilis. The sequence continues at coordinate 365,016,577 of NC_058131.1, forward strand.
TAGTAAATATCTCAGACTGAATTTGAACTCAGATCATCCAACTCCAGAACTAGCACTATATCCACTGTTCTACATAATCACCCCTATCTGTGAATGTGCCCTCAGGGCTTAGTCTTTGGGATCTCAACATTGGACTTTTCTCCCTGTACACTCAACTTGAGAGCACCAATGATGGATCAGATGGTTATAACGACAAGTCATGCATCTATTGCCTTGGACCTGACCATGGCCTCTCTTTCAATACTTGTTTTTATTTTTTTCTGTTACGCATGACTTGATTCTTCAACCGTCTACATTTCAGGTAACTTTTGGAAATAATTTTAAAGCAAAAATAAATTACCTTTTAGTCTTCAACTTTTAAAAATTATAAGTGATGCATTCATTCTTCTGCAACCTTAAGCTGAAGATTCCTTTTTTTACTTCATTTGACAGTACCATACTTAATCTGTCATCATACTCTGCCAACTTTGAGAAGTCTCTCACACCTATTTCTTTTCTTACTGATACAAATTAGTTTCTCTTCTGTAATGTATAATCTTAGATAATTGCCAAGAGCCATGAGAAGTTAAGTGACTTGCCCATTGCCACACAGTATATGTCAAAGGTAAAACTTGAACAACTCTGCTCTTTCTTGCTCCTATGCCAGCCCTTGATCCACTACTCCATGTTGTCTCTCTCTCTCTTTTTTTTTTAAACTCTTAACCTTTTGTCTTAGAATCAATATTGTGTATTGGTTCCAAGGCAGAAGAGTGCAATGGAGGTTAAATGACTTGCCCAGGGTCACACAGCTGTGAAGTGTCTGAGGCCAAATTTGAACCCAGGACCTCGTGTCTCCAGGCCTGGCTCTGAATCCACTGAGCTACCCAGCTGTACTCTCTCCATGTTGCCTCTTACAGAAACCTGATAAAAAAATCTTTAAAACCCTGTTTTTGTTATGCCAGGCAACTTAGTTTGTTCTTATATCAAATCCAAATTCTTTAGCTTTAATGATTCTCCACTATCATTTCATTATTTGTTATTCTACAGCATAGATTTTTCATTCCATTCTAGTAAAGTTGCTTGTTGTCTGTTATACATAATACTTACCTATCTTCATGTTACTCCCTAAGCTTAGAATGTTTTTCCCCCATTTTTGTCTTAATGTTACCTTCCTTTTTCCAAAATGCCATCCATAATTCACCTCCTTTAGGGATTCTACCTAACCCTTAATTTCCTTGCTCTTTGCCCTCTTAGCTTCCTTCGTAGTTTGCATTAGATTAGTCGCCACTTATCTGTGTGTTGTAAAGTTTAAATTCTTTTGAGAATAATTTCAGGATAAGGATTTTGCCATCTCCCCAGAATCCAGACAATGGACCTGTTTGGTGAAGGCACCAAAAAAGATGCCTAAAGACCCTTCATTGGACCATGAAGATCAAAATTGAACTTTGGGGGTGCAGTTGATTGAACTATGGGGAGTTAAACAGCTGAATGCAATTTGTTCTAATTGAACACTGGTATACCAATAGGGGACTGCCCCCAAATTGGTATTTTGTCAATGCCGCTAGTTTTATCCACTTGTTTATCCATTTCTTTTATCCCCCAAATTCCTAAAATTTAGAAGTTGTCTATGTTTACAGATCCAGTGAAGAAAAAGGGCCCTTTTTTTTTTTTGCCGGATCTCAGGGGGAAATGTTTTGAGTTCAGGGAAGTGCTATTTGGAAGTGTCTAGCAGACTCCCTATGAACACTTGGGGACTTTGAGACTACATTTCCCGTGATCCCTATGGGTTGCTGGTTTTCAGTGTGGGGACATCCAGTGTCCCCACGTATGGGGCAATTTAAATTCGGAGGAGGGCCTAGAGAAAGCCTCTTTCTGGGTTTTGCAGAGGAACAAGATGGGCTCTGGCAGTAAAATTAAAAGATAGGCAAGGTCATATATATATATTTTACCAACATGGCCATGGCTTTAATTAAACTACTAATTTCTCTTATTATATCAGTCTTTATCATTTTTAATCTTAACAGTGTCACTTTTTAAAAGTATTTTTAAGATTTGATGGGCACATGTTCTGCCAGCCTACCCAGTTTGCAAGCTTTTTGAAAGTAAGGTAATGTCTTATATCTCTCAAATCCTTCCACAATCCCTAGTACAATGTTCAGCACAGACTGGGTGCCTAATATTTGGTGAATGCTATTGTATAAATGTTATAATAGTTTTGTTGGGTATAAATAGGGGATTTTTCTTTCATGTCCCTTGGAATCTGCTCGGAAGTTTTAGAGAAATACCATTTTACTGTTGTAAAATTGTATTGTGCTGAAGAGACTTGGCATATCAGATGGTAGAGTATTAGAAAGTGATACATTGTGACTACATAATATTTCTGTAAAGGATCTAGTAAGATAAAAATGGGAGGCTTAAAGGGTAATATTCAACAATTGACCTGACCAAACTATAGAAATTGGTTTGTCTTATACAGACCCTAGGATAGCATTGGCAAACCTTTTCCAAGTTTTAGTGCCCAGAGGACAAATTGAAGCTTTTGGTGAGTCCCGTTGTCCTTCCCCTACCTGAGAGAGCTGAGGGAGGGAAGTGCTGGACACAGGGGCAGGGTATACAAAAAATGTCCTTCTGTAAGGATAAAAGGGGGAGTGGAGCAGCCCCCCTCCCCCTCCAGTGCCAGCTCTGCACTTGTGCCATGTCTTCACCAGCACTGCCCTAGAATATGCATTATGGCTATCAATACTTAATTTGGGAAAGAAGGTAAATTGCAGTTTCAAAATTAAATTCATTTATTTTGTTTACCTATGATTTTGTATTGTCTCTATTTCCAGTTTTTCTAATTTTAATCTAAAATTGAAGTATTTGAAACCCAAAAGATGATATTATAGTCATATGATAGAATAGTAGAACTGTATCCAAAATAAGTTTGTTACTAAATTCCTACCTTTTATAATATAAATATCCAAATATTGTTAAGATTAAAAATGATAGACTGATATGATAGTAGAAATTAGTATTTTAATTAAAACCATGCTGATAGGGATAAAATCATTAGACCACGCGCTTGTAAGAATTCAAACTGACGCCTCAGCCATTTTTTACCTTTCATCTCTTCCCGCGCCTGCTAGCTAAGAGAGTGACTTCCTCCTCACCCAGGAGATTTAACCCCTCTCTTACATCATCATACTTCCTGTTTGCCATGAGGAATCATGGGAAATGTAGTTTCAAAGCTCCCACATGTCCACGAACACTACTTTTAAATGGCACCTCCCCAATTCCAAATATACAATTCCCCCTGAGATCCGGCAAAAAAAAAAAAAAAAGGTTGGCCCTTTTTTCTTCACTGGATCTGTAAACATAGACAACTTCTAATTTTTAGGAATTTGGGGATAAAAGAAATAGATGAACGAATGGATAAAATTAGCCACATTGACAAAAAACCAATTTGGGGGCAGTCCCCTATTGGCATAACATGTACAATTAAAACAAATTGCATTCAACTCAATTTCCACTCCCCATAGTTAAATCAACTGCACCCCAAAGTTCAGTTTTGATCTTTAGGCATCTTTTGGTGCCTTCATCAAACAGGTCCATTGTCTGGATTCTGGGGAGATGGCAAATCCTTATCCTGAAATTATTCTCAAAAGCATTTAAACTTAACAATATGAGAACTCCTGAATGACAGAAGAATTCTAGTACCTGGCAGATTAAGCTCTGCCTGGCCTGAAAAGTTACTCAAAGATGACATAGTTGTAGTTATTATCATCTTGACAATCTCACTATGCTTCAAAGTACCTTCAAAGTACACATTTGAACTCTTGCCTTACTTGTTTATAAGGACTACAAGAAGAGGCATGACCATCATTAGTGAAGTATTTTGAAGTATTTTGAATTTAGAATTTATAAAAGAGCTTATTTGGTGGCAGAGATTCACATTTGTGTTTATGCCTCTAGCAATTATCTTGTGGATAAGCATTATAAATAAAGATTGATTAAATGAAATGTGTTTAATGAGTGAGTAAGTGAATAACTTAAAAGCTAAAGCATTCAGCAAAGTATACACATTGGTCATATAGCCTATACCAGTGATAGCAAACCTATGACATGGGTGCCAAAGATGGCATGCAGAGTGTGCTCTGTGGGCAGCTCACAGTTGGCAGAGCTGGAGAGGAACAGAGTGGTTGGGTCTCTCCCCTCCCCCTTTCTATATTCAACTGAGGACATTCCTCACTTCACCCACCCCTCTACCCAGCAGCCCAATAGGAGTACTTCCTCTCTCCCCTTTGTGGTGGGGTAAGGGGGGCAGGATGTGCCTGGCAATTGGGTGGGGGGGACGAGATCTGGCACTCCATCTCTAAAAGGTTTGCCATCACTGGCCTATACCTTTTCCTCTCAGAGGACTTTTTTCTCTTTTTAATGTTTATTTTGTTACATTAAAGTTCCCAGTTATCTTCTACCCACTCTTCACGAGAAGGCATCATTTTACAAAAAGATATATGCAGATATAAAACTCTCTTACTTGTTTCTGTTTATCAGTTCTTCCTCTGGAGGTGGATATACACAGGTCATTCTTGAAACAACATTTGTGTTGCTGTATAGAATATTCTCTTGGTTCTGCTTGTTTCACTTCATGATTTTTTTGTAGGTCTTTCCATGTTTTTCTAAAACTAACCTGCTCATCATTTTTTATGGTGCATTGATATTCCATCCCAAACTTGTTTAGTTAGCCATTTCCAATTGGTGGATGTCCCCTCAATTTCCATTTCTTTGCCACCACAAAGAGAGCTGCTTTGTGTATTTTAGAACATATAGATTCTTTTCCTTTTTCCCTAGACGCCTTAGGAAATAAACCCAATAGTGGTATTGCTGGGTCAAAAAGTATATACAGTTTTTTTAATTCTTTGGGCATAATTCCAGCTTGCTCTCCAAAATAGTTGGATTGGTTCACAATTCCACCATGAGTGTAGTATTTTCCCCCTTTTCCACATTCCCATCAACATTTTATCATTTTAGTCAGTTTGATAGGTGTGAGATATCTGAGTTGTTTAAATTTACATTTCTCTAACCAGTAATGATATAAATAATTTTTATAGAATTGTAAATAGATTTGATTCCTTTATATATAAATTGTTGGTTAATATCTTTTGATCATTTATCAATTGGGGAATGACTCATTCTTAATAAATTTGACTACATTCTCTATATAGTCTTTAAAATTAATTAATTAATTTAGAGTTTTCCCCATGGTTACATGATTCCTCCTCCCAGAGCTGACAAGCAGTTCCACTGGGTTATGCCTGTGTCATTGTTCAAAACCTATTTCCATATTATTTATATTTATATCTATATAGTTTTGATATGAGATTTCTATCTGAAAAACTGTCTATAAAATCCTTCCCCATTTTCTTTTTTTTCTTCTAATCCTAGCTACATTCCTTTTGTTTGTTCAAAACTTTTTTTATTTAATTTATCCAAAATTATCCATTTTACATTGTACAATACTTTTTTTCCTCTTGTTCATTCATAAATTCTTCCCCCATCTATACTTCTTTTAGGTAACATTTTCCCTCTTCTAATTTACTTATAATATCTCCCTTTATGCCTAGGTCATATATCCATTTTGTTTATCTTGGTAGATGGTGTTAGAGATTGACCTATATCTTGTTTTCTGCCAGATTGTTTTCTAGTTTTTCCAACAATTTTTTACTATTCTTTGTTGTACATTTGTTCTGTTACACTTATTTGATTTTCTTTTTTTTTTTTTAATCTAGTACCAGATAGTTTTGATAATTAATACTTTATAATGGTTAAAATCTGATGCTGCTAGACTGCCTTCCTTTATATTATTTAATTAATTTGATATTCTTGACCTTTTGTTCTTCTGGATGCATTTTGTTATTTTTCTAGCTCAGTAAAACTGATGCTTATACAGTTATCAAAGACAACTCCAAAGGACTTAATGATAAAAAATGCTATCCACCTCCAGAGAAGGAACAGATGGAGTCTGAATATAGACTGAAGCATGCATACCATGTTTCGTTTTATTATCTTCCTGTTTTTTTAAAATATTTTTCCATACCATGACAAATATAGAAATATGTTTTTTATAATAGCACATATATAACTTGTATCAATTGCTTATCATTTCAAGGAGAAAGTCTTGGAGGAAGACGGAGAATTGGGAACTCAAAATGTTAGAAAATAAATGTAAAAATTGTTTTTATATGTAATTTTAGAAATCAACAAACACTGAAAAACAAATAGATGCTTGTTCCATATTTGGTAATGAGTCAGGGATCATTCATATATTTGGATGTGTATATTGTTTAAAGAAAATACAAAAAGTTAATTCCTGTGCATATTTTGCTAACCACAACTAAAAATCCATTTGACACCATTCACTACAACAATAGTGGTTGTCATTTGAGGATTTTTTTCTGGAAATGATCTGTGGATTCTTTTAATTTCTATTTTATTTTCTTCAAGAATATCTGGGCAGTTTTTTAAAATTATTTTTTGTATTATGGTATACAAGGTGGTTATTTTTTTTTTTTTTAAATCATGGCTTTCAGTTAGTCCAATAATTCTTTTAAATTGTCTCTCCTGGACCTGTTTTTCTAGGTCAGTTGTTTTTTCAATAAGATAATTCATATTTTCTTCTGTTTTTGCATTCTTTTGATTTTGTTTCATTACTTCTTGATGTCTCATATCATTAGCTTCTAGTTGCCCAATTCTAATTTTTAGGGAATGATTTCCCTCTGTCAGTTTTTGAGCCTCCTTTTTCATCTGGCCTATTTCTTGCATTACTTTAATTTCTCTTCCCCATTTTTCCTGTCTCTCTTAACTGCTTTTTGAAATCCTCATCTGTCTAATGCATATTTTTCTTTGAAACTTTGCATGTATTAGCTTTGCCTTCACTATCCCCTTCTGTGTCTGTGCCTTGCTCTTTGTCTCCATAAAAATTCTCAATAGTTAGGTGCTTTTTTTGTTGTTTGCTCAATTTTTCCAACCTTTTATAAGTAGACTCTGTTCTCTGGGAGGTTAGAGTAGCCTATTAAGCTTTAGTCCTTCCTTGATGCTACCCTTAGATTTATTTCTGGGTTTCTGCCAGTTTCTGTTCTACCAAGATGGTATGATGGCCTGAGGGCTGGGAACTCTTGAGAGCCACCTCCCACTGCTGATGCAATTAACCCTTGAGGCTGCTGATAGCTGAAGTTCTCACCTCAGACTTGGGTGTAGGCTTTTGTTCTTACTAGGCTTGATCAGGTCTTGTACACAGCATACTGCCCTGCCCTTGAGCCTTTGACAAGAGACTGAGGGGTAGGTCCCAGCTTTGGGTCTACCAACTACCCGAAGCTGGGATCTATGCCCTCTCCACGGGCCTTGGATGGGATTCCTGGATTCACTCTGGGCCCACCCAGATCAGGCTGCTTTAACACCAAATGCCCTGGGCTGGAATTCCAGACCCCACTACAGGTTTGCTTGGAACCTCAGGGGCTGTGCATTGGTGTGGACCTCTATCTGCTCAAATAGGGTCTCAGAGCCTTTATGTTGCCTTGGGCTCAGGTTCAGAACCTGCCATAGCAGATGTGGAGTGGGGGGAGGCTTGCTCTTCACTCCTTGCTGTAGCTTCCTGCTGGCTGTGCTCCCTCTCACCCCAGTGCCCTAGATGTTCCCTGCCTGCCTTTGAGGTTTTTCTCTTCTTGAAAGTTGCTTCACTCTATCTCCTTGTTGGTTCTTTTATTCCTGCTTTCCTTTTGTGGCGTTATTTTAAGATTGGTTGGAGGGGATTCTCATGGTGGCTTCCAGCTTCCCTGCCTCTACTCTACCATCTTGGCTCTGCAACCAGAAGTGTTATATCTTACAACACTGGTAATATGTTTATTATTTTAACTAAAACTAGAAAATCAAATAAATCACTTTTTCATTCAGTGACCAGAGAAAGGATGATTAGCTAGCATTTATATACATTTTAGGACTTGCAAAACACTTTATAAATACTATCTCATTTATCTTCACAAAAATCCTGGGAGGTAGGTGCTGCTGTTATTAGCCCCATTTTACATAGAAGAATGCTCAGACAGAGATGAAGTGATTTGGTCATATAGCTGGTAAATGGGTAAAGCTGAATTTGAAGTTGGGTCTTCCTGAGATTATTGTGCCACTTACTTGCTGGAAGAAATTAGTTCAATCTCATCATTTTATAGGTGAGGCCCAAAGATTTGCTAAAAGTGATACAACTTGTTTGTAGGAAAACTGGGACTAGAATTCAGATTTTCTGAATCTCAATTCAAGCAATCCACTTCCTCTATGAGGGGCTGCCAGTTGAAGGTTCTACCTCTGGCACATATTACCTTTGCAATTACAGACAAATCACTTAACCTCTGAGCCCTACTTTCTTCCTCTGGAAAAATAGGAATACTATCTGGCTCAGAGGGTTATATTGTAAGGATTCAGTAAGATAATTTTTCAAAATGCTTTTCATGCATTGAGTTGATGCTTATGACCCATGACAACATTGAGATATGTGTGTTGAGTCATTTTTGATGCAGAATTTGTACTTATCCTTATATACTTTTCTTTCTATTCCCCCTTCTCTGGAATAGAAATAACCAGGAGCAAGATAGCTGGCTAGTTTTACAGGTCCAGTATGTGACCATAAAACAAAGAGAAGCCATTGAATCTTACTAGAATCATCTGTAAAATGAAGGCCCTATTCAGATGATCTCAGATTCCTTCTCCCTTTTAATCCATGATGCAGTGTTCCGAGTAAGTTTATAAATAGGACTGTGTACACAAATAGCCCTAAGTAAATTCATAGGAACAAAGAATAAATGTAACATCAGTTCCTGTTATGTGGAGACCAATGTCTAATGGTAAGTATTTAGACTAGATTCATAGGTGAGATTAATGTTGTCTAGATTAATAGGTGAGAAATGTAGTTTGAATAATGCTTTCGAACACATAGGACAGGTGATCAGTAGCCAGACTGTAAAACTCATCACAAAGCTTTTTGCTGCTATCCTGACCCATCTAATGAACCATCTGAAAAGGTCAACTAATGGGCAGATTCAATGTTATGTAGTAGATAGTGCCAGATTTTGAGTCAGAAAGGACCTGAATTCACTTCCTGTCTTTGACACATTCTACCTGTGTGACTGTGGACAAGCCTGGGGATATGCTGGTAATTGTTTAATAACTGGTTCTCTTGGGGATAAAATATTACACATGACACATTACGTTTCATTTTCATTATTAACATATTTTTCATCACTTTTTAAAATCTGGACAGTTAACAAAACAATGAATTCGAGCCATGATTTATAGATTTGCAGATTTCTGAAATATGTGCTGACACTGAAAATTTAACAATTCCCACTGTCTGGCTCCGGCCTATAGTTATTGTTTAATCTTTTGTTTTTTTTTAAACAAAGATATTAGAATGGTTAGTCATTTCTTTTTTTAACTTGTTTTGTGATGAGGAAACTGAGGCAAGCAGCCTAGGATCACACAACCATTAAGTTTCTAAGGCTGGGTTTGAACTCACATCTTCCTGACTTCAGGCCCAGTGCTCAGTTTCACCACCTAGCACTTGCCATGCTATCCCTGTACAAATCAGTCAATTTCTCAGTATTCTCAGTCAATTCTCTAAGACTAAAAGTTAAACAAGTTGCTGATTTACATTGGCAAGAGTTCTCTATGTTGACAAAATTATACATTAATAACCTTTGCTACTCCCTCTACTCCCTTTCTAACACTAAATTTAAAGTTAGCTAAAGAGTCTCTGTTCCCCTTCTCTAACTCCGAGTAATTCAAACTCTAATAAGGAGAGCACAGGGATTCACTAATTGTAAAAATCCATTTTATAGTTTATCTGCTTATTATTCTCCCATTTCCCCCAAATGTCTTTGATCCACAAAGTAGAAATCTACCCAACTATTGCTACTTAAGGCTGTGGTTTTATATAATAATTTAAAAAATGAAACCACCACTGGCAGTCTGGCATTTGTGCTGAAGTCTAGGTAAGGTCACAGCAAAAAGCTCATTAGAGCAACCCATTACCATTCCAAAAGGAAATACCCCTAAGTATGTTGATCTTTAACTTGAAATTAGCTGTTAATAATTCAGTAGGACAAATTCTTTTTTTCCTGAGCTAGCTAGTCAGAAACCTAAATTTATTTGCCTCCATTCCCTTACATCTTCCCTTCCCTTTGCCATCCTGTTAACCTTGTTTGTGTGTTGTAGAACAATTAACTAGCTTTAGGAGAAGCATCACTTTTCTAAGAGTTGTGCTGTTGATATCTTTTATCAAGTTGAAGACAGCTGGGAATCTCATCTGTAAGAATCAAAGAGCATATTAGCCAGCTATCATAGAATTTTAAAGGTGGTTTCCTCTGATTCTCTTAGTCTCTTCCCTTCTACTTGATTTAATTGACTTAATTTAATAATTTAATTGACTTGTCCAAGGTTACACAGTGGCAGAATTGAGACTAGAAATCTAGGTTTCCTTTCTTTTAGTCCTGTGCTTTTTGTAATCTACCATGCATCCCCTTTTAGTAGTGAAGGATATATAAACACTCCAATTATGAGTGTTGTTTTGGCTGTATGGTTGATTTTTTTTTTAAAACAGATGTAGCTTCAGGCTTAAAATTTGTATACCCTTTTAAAACTGATTCTAACAGTAAAATTGGAAGATTTGCTGATTTATGATATCTTGCCTCAATGTAATCAGGTACCCTTATCTGTGTCTGTTGAAATGCCTATCTTTCTCTTCAAAGTTAAAGTCAGGAATCATTTCCCCCATGAAACTTCCCTGCATCTACCAAAGTAAACATTTTCTTCCTAAAGAATTTTGTATAGATTTTACCTTTGTCCCTATTATACTTTACCTTTTTTTTGTGTTGTTGAGTCATTTCAGTTGTGTCTCACTCTTCACCCCATTTGAGGTTTTCTTGGCCAAGTTTGCCATTTCTTTGTCCAGGTCATTTTACAGATGTGGAAACTGAGGCAAACAAGGTTAAATGAGTTTCCCAGGGTTACATTACTACTAAGAGTCTGAGGCCAGATTTGAATTCAGGTTTTATTGACTCCCCTCTCAGAACTCTATCCATTACACTATCTAGTTGCCCATACCTTTTTTATATTTAAGCATTTGCATATATATTGTCTTGCCCTCAGTAGATTATACAGCCCTTGAAAATAGGGAGTGTGTTGTCGCTTGTCTTCATATTCATAGAACCAGGCACACCATTTTTTGTAGTTTCCCTCTTAATTTTATTCTATTTTCTCAATTACATATAAAAAATTGGTTAGCTGCTTCATTTTTTTAAATTTGGGATTTCTGCTTGTCAACTTTGGGAGGAGGAAGGGAGGAGAGGAGGGAGACAAGAAGAATCATGTAGCCATGGGGAAAAAATAAAATTTTTAAAGGGAAAAAAAATTTCAATTGAATTTCAAATTCAATTTCTCCCTCAGCCCTCTTCTTTCCTTGAAAAAGGCAAGTCATTTGATATAGATTATATTTGTATAATCATGCAAAACATACCAGTGAGTCATATTGCAAAAGAAAACACAGACAAGAAAAATAAAAATTTTAAAAAGTATGCTTCAGGCTGCATTCAGGCTCCATCAGTTTTTTCTGTCCAGAAGTGGACAGCATTTTTCATCATAGTCCTTCAGAATTGTCTTGGATCTTTTGTATTGCTAAGAATAGCTAAGTCATTCACAGTTGATCAATGTATAGTGTTGCTGTGTTCTCCTGGTTCTGCTTACTTCTCTTTTCATCAGTTAATATGAGCTTTTCTGTTTGTTTTTTTAAAGCATCCTGTTCATCTTTTTTTATAGCACAATAATATTCCATCACAATCATATCCCAGAACTTGTTCAGTCATTCCCCAACTAATGGGCAGTCCCTTAATTTCCAATTCTTTGCCATCACAAAAAGAGCTGCTGCTAAGTCCCTTTTCTTTGGTCTCTTTGGGATACAGACCTATTGTAGTGGTATTGCTGGGTCAAAGGGGGTATGCACAATTTTATAGCCCTTTGGATATGGTTCTAAATAGTTCTCTAGGATGGTTAGACCAGTTCACAACTTCACCAACGGAGCATGACTGTGCCAGTTTTTTCACATCCTCTCCAACATTTATCATTTTCCTTTTCTGTCATATTAACCAATCTGATAGCTGTGAGGTGATACCCCAGAGTTGTTTTAATTTGCATTTCTCTTCATTAATGATTTAGGGCATTTATTCATATGACTAGAGACAGCTTTGATTACTTAATAGGAAAGCTGCCTGTTTATATATCCATAGACCATTTATCAATTGCAAAATGAATCATTCTTACAGATTTGACTCAGTTCTCTATATATTTGAGAAAAAAGGCCTTTATCAAAGAAACTTCTTGTAAAAAATTTCCCTCAGTTTCCTGCTTCCCTTCTAATTTTAGCAGTATGGATTTTGTTCAAAAAATTTAAAATTTTAAGTATTAAAAACTATCCATCTTACATTTCCCAATACTTCTCTTGTTTTGGCATAAATTCTTCCCTTATTCATAGATGTAACAGGTAAAATTTTCCACTCTCCCCTAATTTACTTAGGATATCACCCTTTATGTCTTATATACTATTTTGACAAAATCTTGGTACATGGTATGAGATGTTGGTCTATTGTCTAGTTTCTACCAAAATGTTTTACAGTTGATCTTTGGGTTTATTAAATACTAGATTATTATGGTCACTTACTACTCTGTATTGTATACCTAATTCATTGGTTCTCTTGATATTCTTGACCTTTCTTCCAGATAAATATTGTTATTAGTTTTTCTAGCTCTATAAAATAATTTTTTGGTAGTTTGAATTGGATGGCATTGAATAGGTAAATTAATTTAGGCCATTTTTGTTATATTGGCTCAGTTTACCATTAGCAATGAATATTTCTCTAATTGGTTAGATCTGACTTTGTATGAACAATATTTTGTAATTATGTGCATAGAGTTCCTGTGTTTTCTAAATATACCATCATATTATCTACAAAGAATGATTATTTTGTTTCTTCGTTGCCTATTCTCATTCCTTGAACTTCTTTTTCTTCTCTTATTGATACAGTATTTGATAGTAGCGTTGATAATGGAAATCCTTGCTTCCCCCCTGATCCTAGTAGGAAGGCTTCTCATTTAAATTGTTAGATTTATTGGAATAAAATTGGGCAAAATAGCTCCTAATAATTGCTTTAATTTCATCTTTGTTGGTAGGGAATTCACTTCTTTTTATTTTTGATACTGATAATTTTTTTAAATCAAATTAACCAATGATTTCTCTCTTTCATTGTTGTTGTTGTTTTAACAAAACCAGCTCCTAGTTTTATTTATTAGTTTAATGATTTTCTTACTTTTGACTTAATCTCTTTTGATCTTCAGAATTTCCAATTTAGTGTTAAATTGGAGATTTTTAATTTGTTCCTTTTCTACTTTTTTAGTAAGCATTTAGAGATGTATATTTTCCCTTAAGTATTGCTTTGGCTGCATCTTAAATTTTGTTGTGTGGGCCCATTATCATTCTTTTTAGTGAAATTGTTTTTTTTAAACCCTTAACTTCTGTGTATTGGCTCCTAGGTGGAAGAGTGGTAAGGGTGGGCAATGGGGGTCAAGTGACTTGCCCAGGGTCACACAGCTGGGAAGTGTCTGAGGCCAGATTTTAACGTATGATCTCCCGTCTCTAGGCCTGACTCTCAATCCACTAAGCTACCCAGCTGCCCCTTTTAAATGAAATTATTGATTATTTTTATACTTTGTTCTTTGACTCACTCATTGTTTCGTATTAGATCACCTAATTTACAATTAAGTTTTTATCTATGGCCCTTAAGTGAATGTAATTTTTTATTGAATTTTGGTCTGAAAAGATACTTTTAATATTTCTGCTTTTCTACAGTTGTTTGTGAGGTTTTTATGCCCTAATACATGGTAAATTTCTGTGAAGGTGCCACAAAGAGCAGAGAAAAAGTATATTCCCTTTTATTCCCATACAGTTTTCCCCAGAGGTCTATCATATATAACTTTTTAAAAATTCTATTCATCTCCTTAATTTCCTTCTTGTTTACTTTATGGTTAGGATTTGTCTAGTTCTGCGACAGGAAAGTTGAGGCACCTCACTAGCTTAGTTTTACTATTTTTCTCCTAAGATAATTCACTTAATTTTTCCTTCAAAAATTTGGACGCTATACCATTTAGTGCATATAAATTTAGTATTACTTCATTGTCTGTGGTACCTTTTAGCAAAATGTAGTTTCCCTTTTAATTAGGTCCGTTTTTGTTTTATTTTGTCTGAGATCATGATTGCTACTTCTAATTTTTGATTCTGCTTCCCCTTCTCCATTTCTACTCTATATTTGTCTCTGTTACAAGTATGTTTCTTATAAACAACATATTGTTGATTTCTGTGTTTTAATACATTCTGCTATCCCCTTCCATTTTATAGGTGAGTTCATCCTATTCATACTCACTGTTTTGAATATTAACTGTGAATTTTCCTTCATTCTATTTTTTTACCTCTTTCTCTTTCTCTCTTTTCCCTTTCCTCTTCAAAAGTCTGTTTTATTTCTGACCTCAGCCTTCCCTTCTGTCAGCTCTCTCAGTCCTTTTTCCTCCTACTTCCTTATTAGGAAAAATAGATTTCTATATCCCACTGAGTATATATGTTACTCCTTTTTTGAGCCAATTCTGATGAGAATTCCACCTCCCTAAACACAGCATCTTATATACAAATATAGAGTAGAAATGGAGAAGGGGAAGCAGAATCAAAAATTAGAAGTAGCAATCATGATCTCAGACAAAATAAAACAAAAACGGACCTAATTAAAAGAGATAAGGGAAACTACATTTTGCTAAAAGGTACCATAGACAATGAAGTAATACTAAACTTATATGCACTAAATGGTATAGCGTCCAAATTTTTGAAGGAAAAATTAAGTGAATTATCTTAGGAGAAAAATAGTAAAACTAAGCTAGTGATGTAAAACTAAGCTAGCACCTAAACACAGGTGCTTAATAGATATTTTTTAATTGAATTGAAAACTAGATAATAATTAACCTTTCTGGTTTTTATCTATCAGTGCTAATGAGCTAGCAGATGGGCATCACAATTCTATATTGTATTGGCTACAGAAGACACTAAGAGGTGAACTTGAGAATTTCCCAAAGTATAAGGCACAATGAATTAATTTAGATCACTGTTGCTTTTCTTTTTCCTCCTTTTGAAGGTGCCCTTACGGAGTGTTATGATGAACTGGGAAACAGATATCAACTTCCAGTCTACTGCTTGGCCCCACCAATCAACATGATAGAAGAAAAGAGTGATATAGAGACTCTGGATATTCCTGATCCACCACCGAATTCTGGATATGAATGTCAACTCCGTTTACGTCTTTCCACAGGCAAAGATCTTAAACTTTTGGCTCGTAGTACAGACACAGTATACCACATGAAGAGGAGGTTGAATGCTGTGGAAGGAGTGGAACCAGGTAGTCAGCGCTGGTTCTTTTCAGGCAGGCCACTCACTGACAAAATGAAACTGGAAGAATTGAAGATCCCAAAGGACTATGTAGTACAGGTTATTGTGAGCCAGCCCTTGCAAAATCCAACACCAGTTGAGAACTGAACTGGTTTTGTTGGCTGGTTTTCTCTTTTTTTGGTTTTTCCTCTTTTATGGCGTGAAATTTATTTTCACTGCCCTTATTTGTCCATGAATGGATTCTGAGGAATGACCAATGAAAAATTCCATCTGTGATGGAGATCTATACAAAAAATAAAACACAAAGAGCCAGCCCTTGAGACTCATGTGATTGCCATTTCAAATGCAAGAGTCAACAAATAAAATAGATAACCATTTATTAGAAAAACAAAACAGAAACCCAACATAAATGGCTTTGTTTAAATGATTTGGACTTTGAATAAAGCAGCCATCCATGAAGAACAGCACCTTTGGAATTCAGAATAATTTTTAAAAACAAAGCAAATTATGCTGTTTCAAAAAATTCCTACTGTGTAATTTGTCTCCAAATGCAGCTTCTTTGATGGCAATGGAGGTGCAGTATTTATGATATTTCTGTTCTGTTTTTAACTGCTGTTATTGATAACTCATCCATCAAGGGGAAAAAAGGGGAAAATAATCCCTAGCATTGTGTTTCAGCATTGCTTTCCCTTTCTCCATGTGTTGAGATTTTTTTCTAAATGTTCATACCAACCAATTTTGGTACTTTTTATCAAGCTGGTGGTAGGCAGCCTTATGCTGTTACTGACTTCTGGAGCACTAGGCAATAATTTAGTAAATACAGTAAAATCTCTCATATTGTACTGTATTTGATTCACAGTTCATTTGTCCTCCTGCCTCAGTGATATCTGAAAATATCAAATGAATTATCGACTTCGTTTTTCACCTTTAGCCTCAGGAGGCCACTCCTCTAATACCTTTGCTACTTCTGGCTAGGGGAGGAAAAACTAGCAGTCATGGCAGCTTGTGTCTCAAAATGCACAGCTGCTTTGAAGTAAGTATATGTATTCTCCTCTATAGAACAATGTAAGGGGCATCTTTGTTGGGAACGAGAATCAGCATAAGGCTACACCAGCCATTCTCCTATGAACCCTGACCCAAACTCTTTCAGGGCTGCATGGGCTTCCTGGGAACAGTGAGACTGGATGTTCTCACAGGAGGGTGGAATGAGTCTCCCTTTTCTCTCTACCCATTTCACCTGTGCCTGGGAGGAGAATTGTGCCTATTTCATTCTAGTCATCAGATAGTAGCTCATATTTCTGTAGTGCTTAACACTTTACAAAGCACGTTCCTTATTATAATTGCTCAGTATGGAAGATTTCCTCACTTCATTTAAACACCAGCACTAAAAACAGTTCACTGATGCATTGCTTTATACAATAGACATTGCATGCTTTTCTCAAATACTTCCTAGTTCACTATTCATTTTTTCTAGTCATACTGGGTAGAAATTTTTCTCCATCATACTTTCTTGGATAGTGTATGCATAAGGAAACCCCTGAGGAATGAGAATAAGAGACCAAAAAACCTTTTGTTTCACTTGGTTTGTGAAGTGTATCCTGGCCTTAGTTCAGGCTGCCAGAGATTGAGATGGTAGGCCAACTGATTCTCTAAGTGGCAAGGGAGCTAATACATACTGTTAGCCAACATCCCTCTGAATCTCCCTCAAAAAGAAGAGAGGAAGGGAACCTTCTACTGTTTTCTGGAGAGAAAAGGCCATAACTTCAAATAAATTCAGATAGTAAGCTTTGTTCACTTTAACAATAAAAAAAGAAGTTAATTTTAAGTGGCTTGAGAATAGTGTTTAAAATGATAAGATGACTAGAGAGGAGATACCTATATGTTAATAGTAACATGTTTCTTAAAAAAAATGAGCTATATGTAAATCTCTCCTTTATTCAATTGCCTTAAGATTGTGGCTGCAACTCTCTCAGGTCTGCTCAAAGCCTGGAATTCAAGAGAAGATTGAAGTATTAATTTCAAGAGTGATTGTTAGGCACTGGGGAATGAAGCCCGGTGTTATGTTACTTTGATTAACACTCCTACAATCAAGGAATTGAATCTTATTTGTTCATTTGCATGCCACAGGGAACTTCAGTATTCCTTAGTCTTTAGTGGTTGGGAGAAAGAAGTTCGGATATATTGCACTTCAGTACATTTTAAAATCCATTCATTGGCAGTAGGTAAAAGTTCATTTATCTCTTGAAGGGATTGCAAGCTCTCTTGTGGGTTTTGTTTTGTTTGAAAGGAAGTTACATGTTGAATAACAGTTCTTTGGGTGTGATTAAAACTAACCTGACTGAGGAAACCATGGTGCTGTTTAATCCTTAATAGACTATTTTAAGGGGCAGCTAGGTGGCTCAGTGGATAGAGACCCAAGCCTGGAGACCAGAGAACTGGACTCAGACATTCCGTAGCTGTTGTGACTCTGGGCAAGTCACTTAACCCCCATGGCCTAGCCCTTACCGCTCTTCTGCCTTGGAACTGATACTCAGTTATTGATTCTATGACTGAAGCTAAAGGTTTAAAAAAAAAAAAGACTTCTAATATTGGATCAAGATGATAACTTGCATGTAGGGGTTGTCTGTTTTTTTTTAACTTTAAAAAAATATTTTTAAAAATGTCTCTGTTTCTCTTGGCAGGTAGCTAAGAACTCTTAATGTGTTTTTTGTCATTATAAATGAAAAAAAATCTAAGGGTGATCTGGTGCATTGTAATGAAAAGTGTGGAGTTTTTCTTTTTTAAAAAATTTAGCTCAATAATCCTTTATCATAAGATAAGTTCTTTATCAGATTTAGGTTCTTCAGACCAATTCAGACATGGCTATTTATAGATTTGTATCATCTCCTGTTTCTATAACTTGTTTGTCTTGACAAGTTTTTTTCAAATACAATGTCATTTTTGTTTTGAATGTCATACTTTAAATGAAATTTATTTTTGAAAATTTATCCTGCTAATAGGCAGCAAAGCACAATGGATAAAGATTTGGCCTTGGAGTCAGGTAAACCTGGGTTTGAGTCCTGCTTCTAATATATAACAGCTAACCCTGCCCTTGGGAAACTGCAAAAGCCAGTCTGCATTGGTAGAGTTTCTTCACTGGAACTTGCTACACCAATGAAATCACAGTTTTAGTCCAAAAATAATCCTTGGGATCTTTCTAGTTTGGACCAGAGAATGAATTAAAATTTAAAAGCCTTTCTCTCCCTTGCCAAAGACTTAGCTAGGAATTTTTCAAAATTCACAAATATTGCAAGATTCTAAGCAAAACTTCAGAAATAGTTTGTTTTTGATAATAGCAAAATTAGCAGCTCCCCAGCCATTCCTGTCAATTATAGATACTATTTGTGTAGCATTTTTCCTAACAGGTATAAGGAAAACAATCTGTCTCCCTTATATTAGCATTGCTCTACTTTTATATCAATCACTTTTATGTTTTCCCATATGGTTCATAACTGTGTAGATCACTTAATAGTGAGTGAAGGCAGAATACTCTAATAGACCACTAGACCAGGAGTCATAAGAATTGGACTTGAATTCTGATTCTGCCTCTTATTACTTCTTTTACCTGGGGCAGGTCTAACTTCTGGACCTCAGTTTTTGCATCTCTAAAATGAAGAAACAGTTTAGGTGATCTTTCAAATCCATATCAACCTCTAAATCTGTGATCCTGTGAAAAAAGGAATCTTTAGCAAGTGAATGCCTCTGCCTAATTTGGAAGATTTGACTGAAGTATAGGGGTCATAGATGAATAAAATATTTTAGAACTGTTAATGTGTCTGCTAATATTCCTTAAATACAAATTTAAATTAATGTATACAATGTCTGTTGTAACTTCTGGACTGGCCTCTTGGAAACCCTTGAGCCTCTGGTTCTCTGAGTTTTGCAAAGGTTACTTGCTTATTATAAAAGTCATTTTGCTTATATTCCTAAGGTGAAATTTAGAGAGGTACATTTCAACTTGGCATTAAGAAATAACAGTTAGAATTGTCTAGAAGTGGAATGAGTTGCTTTGGAAAGTAGTAAATGCCCTATCATGAGGGACTAGATTACCTGTTGGAAATGTGTAACATACATAACTGTTTCTGGTCTCCAGGCGGTAATAGTTTATCAACATATATTATTAATATTTCGAGGACCTTATTTAATTGCTGTGGGAATTCCCTCAAAATCAACAGATTACAAATTATCAATAGTTTAAAGAGTTGCCTGAATTGGAAGGTTAAAACAGCTTGCCAGTATTCTTGCAGTGAGGTGTCAGAGATGGGGCATAAACTCCACCTGGCTTCTATTTTTCTCCTTTACCTACTACACCACCAGATTCATACATCTTTTAATAGTTCATGAGCATTAAAAAATGAACCAGAAGGAGTTGTATTTTACTCCTATATGTATTCTTTCCCAACCTTTTTCCCTAGAACAAGCAATAAAAGCAGGGCTGGGATAAAATTTGCAATCATTGAAGAATATAGGAAATGGAGGAGGAAGTCGTAATTTCTTTTTTACTGGCTCTCAGGCCAGTAAGTGCCCTCTACAATATTGTCTCTCTTCTCTACACCCCCTCCAGGAAATTATAATCCTCAGCTTTTTCGGGCTTTTAAGTTACATACCGTGTGTTTTCTAGACTGTGTTGTTATTGTGCAAAGGAACAATACATTTTAGCCATATTATGACCGCATATTCTTGATGGCTGTAATAACAGTTGACACTAAATATAATGCTTTTAAGTCTTGCATTTCACTACGTATATTATGTCATTTGTTCCTCACAACAACCCTGGGAGATAGGTGCTGTTATTATCCTCATTTTACATATGAATAAACTGAGGCTATGAGGTCAAATGATTTGCGGTCACACAGTTATATGTCTGGAGCAGCATCCAAATTCAGTTATTCATTCCTAACTCCTAATCTAGTGTTCTCTTGATCCACTGTGTCACCTACCTATGAAACATAACTTTTGGGTGGCTGTATGAAGGTAGCTATGTTATGTGATGGTGAGGTATATCCTGGTATAGGCTAATTTGTCTTTTCAGTTTTATATCTTAGCTAATTTTGGAGAGTGTAATTTCCAAATTGGCCACAGAACAATAAATTTTTGGCTGTAGTAACTTTCAAAGATCATCTACTAAGTCTAGGGATAGGGTTGCAATTTTATAGATAGATGGAATCATCATAATAATATTGAAGAGCCTGCAAATAATGAAATAAGTATGTACTTCCTAGTTATCATAAAGAGCATCACTCTTTCAAAAATACATTTAAATTATAAAAATACAATTAAATTACATTAAATACATTAAAAATACGTGCCTTTTTGTTCATATTGCTAGACTGGGCACTAAATTAAC
The DNA here is from genome assembly GCF_016433145.1 of Gracilinanus agilis. Lineage (NCBI taxonomy): Eukaryota > Metazoa > Chordata > Mammalia > Didelphimorphia > Didelphidae > Gracilinanus > Gracilinanus agilis. The sequence continues at coordinate 365,037,447 of NC_058131.1, forward strand.
CTTAAGTATAATCTGAAGGGTTGGCCAAATAACCGAAAGTAAAAAGAGGAAAAATGAAGAGTATTAGAAATCTTTCAAATTCTAAAGATTCTCATGATACAGTTAAGGAGGAGGAAAAAGTCAAGAAAAACTAAGTGATAGATTAAGTTGGATGGTTTTTCATTAAAGAAATTCCAGACCTTAAGACTCCCATTCCTGGTATAGGCTAATTTGTCTTTTCAGTTTTATATCTATTGTGAATGCAGTGCTTGGAAAAGTGGACTTAACCACTTTGCTAAGGACCATTGGACAGGCTTAAAAGAGGAGCCTCTTAGAATTAGCAGTATCTTCTCAAAGCTTTTCCTAGTCAAAGTATTTCTAAAAGGGAAGAATATTGCCTGCTAATTCCAGAAATGAATAGAAACTTATATATAGGTATTTTTTTTTTTTTTTGCCAAAAATAAAAACCAGGAATCATTTGCTCACCTTTTTCCCCTCTGACATTCCGAAAAGATGCTCTGTCTTCAATAGGTCATGGAGCAGTCACTTTCTAATAGGGTACTGTGCTTCTTTAATCCTCATCAAATCACTTCACCCTTATGAGCACTGGAGAACACTGATTATGAGCCTCACCCAGGCTGCTGGAAAGAAAACTTCCCTGAGATGTTTTTCCTGCCATTTTTGTCTTCCACAGCTATTTTTGGGTAATAGAGAAGATCTGCAGATTTGGTGGCCATAGAGTGAAGACAGAAATGCCCAAGTTAAGGTGGGCTTATCTTAAGACTTCTGTGGTAAATCTCTTGAGAACTGTGGCAGGCCCAACTCTCTTACTTTACCAACTGCCTTTCTCCAGTGATAATATTCTCTCCACTCAGTCATGCATCCCATGTGACATTTAGTTATATGATATAACCAGACATGTGATGATCATTTCTTTTCCAGTGGAGCATTAGTAGGAGTATGTAATTTGGTATCATGAGTCCTGAGTTTAAATCTCTGAAAAACTCACTTCACTTCCCTGAGACTTTTGTCTGTAACATAAAGAGGGTGAGACTAGATGATCTCTATGGTCCCATCTAGCTGTTAAGTATATGATCATTTAAGCTCAATAAGACCAACATCTGGTAGACTCCAACTCTTGCCTTTTTTTTTTTAATGGAGCTTTATTGGGCCACCTGGGGATGGTTTGTAGGATGAGGTAAATGAAAAATATGGGTTTCTAAAAATGTATGTGTCTCAGGGCAGCTTAGTGAGCTCAGTGGATTGAGAGCCAGCCTGGAGACAGGAGGTACTGAGTTCAAATTTGGTCTCAACACATGTCTTAGCTGTGTGACCCTGGGCAGGCCACTTAACCCCCTTTGCCTAGCCCCATACCACTCTTCTACCTTAGCACCAGAAGGTAAGGGTTTAAAAAAAAAGAATGGATTAATCTCATAAAACATGTATTCTTTAAGGGCAATATCAAAGAAATTGTTTCATGTTGTTAATGAACATAATTATCTGGGATTATAAATTTCTGCCTCGCTCTGACTGGCCTTTAATTTGTGGTAAGTAGTATTGGTTTGTTATAAGTTAAGGACATGTCTAAAAGAATTTTTTTTGTAATGTGGTATTTTACTTAGATGTAAAGAAATTAATTTGATGTTACCATAGCATTACATTATAGCTGTTTGATGTGGGGCAAGTTTTTTTCAGCCTGTTCCCACCTCCACCACCCCACCCTTTCTGCCCCCAAAGACAAACAGGGCTATGGAAGGCAGTAATAATAAAAGAAGAGTAATTAATCAATCACCCTCTCTTGTTCTATCCTGACGATCTAAGAACTTTTGACATAAAGAACTGTCTCCTTAGGCTTAATTCTCTGTACTGCAAAGGCTGGTTTTCAGTTTGTGCTGATTTTCTCAAATGGAAACTCTTTAAGATATTCTTGAAATATTCTTGTTTCTTGCATGTCTGACATGGAAAAAAGGAAAACACCACTCCATCAAATATGAGAAATAGAGAAAAATGATTTTACTTGAGCCCTATAGACCTGATGCTAATCACTTATAAATTATGGACTGTTCTAGTTAGCAAATAGGCCGGATCTTTAATGTTTGGTTTTAAGATTATCTTATGGTTAACAACCTTGGATTTTGTAACACTTATTGCTTTTATGGTTATATGGCAAAAACTTAATTCAGTATAGTTCAGGAACTACCATTCACAGGAACTTTGGGAAAAGAAACTTATTCTTAACTCCTTCTAGAAACTTAGAACTGCATGGCAGACATGAGTAAGAAAACTCAGAACTTCTAGGAAAATGCCCTTAATTGTCTGTTTGATTGCCAGAGTAGATGAAATTAAAAGGTAATTGTTTGTCAACCTTGCATATAATTTTTTTAATTCCCACTCCAGCCTTTCCCTGGCTATTTTCCTTTACCAGAAGTTGCAAAGAGAATAGCCATGTCAAAACATCCCTCCATCCAAAAAGCTCTTAATGGCTGAAACAGAAATCTGGCATGGACTGCAGATACTGGTCCCCAAACTTAGAGATACTCTAGTTTGCTCTAAGAGAAAAAAAAAAGTCATATCTTGTGTCTAAAAGACTATGGTCTTTTTTAACTTGAAGGCTAGCTCTTATTCTAGGATGATATACCCTTATTACTGCCTAGGGAGAGAAAAGGATCAGATCCTCTTCATATACGTGATGCACCCATTTGGACTTGGCGCCTGATGACCTCATACCCTGGCTCCTGATATGTTACTTACCAAACTGCTAAAGGTAGCAGTCCTTAACTTCTTTGGCAAAATCCTCATTACAAATCAGATTATTTATCTGAAGTTGCATTATTCCTGGCACAGGTTCCTTCTCATATTCTTACTTAGTGCACCACACTCCTATCTCCTCTAATAGATCCAGAGAATCCTGTAGCATTGGATTTTCCTAATTCAAGTGCAAATAGGAAAAAACAAACAAACCAGGAAGGCCTAGTGAAGGAGTTCCTATGATAGCTAGTGGTGATGCTCATATATCCTCTCTGCATGGCACAATGGAAAGTAAATTAGACTGGGAGTAAGAATACCTAGATTTAAAAAAAAATTTTTTTTCAAGGGACCTGAGAAGCCATTTAGTTCAAAGCATCTTTGAACAGATATGCTCTACACTGTATCCCTCACCCCAACTCTAACAAGTTAGAACTTCCATTTGACCTCCAGTAAGAGGGAATCCATTAACTACTACTTTTTTTTTTTTCCCAAACCCTTACCCTCCGACTTGGAATCAATACTGTGTATTGACTCCAAGGCAGAAGAGTGGTAAGGGTAGGCAATGGGGGTTAAGGGACTTGCCCAGGGTCACACAGCTAGGAAGTATCTAAGGTCAAATTTGATCCCAGGACCCAGTCCCTAGGCCTGACTCTCAATCCACTGAGCCACCAAGCTGTAACCCCCCCTTAACTTCTTTTAAAATATTTTTAATTGTATTTTTTTTTGCTACATTTTAAGTTCTAAGCAGCCTTCCCTTCCTACTCTGCACTAAAGAAGGCAGTGTTTGACACTGTGTGTATATAAAACCATATCACAAATATTTGTATTAGTTCTTTCTCTGGAGGTTGTTCTTCAAGCAATATTACCAGTGCTGTGTACAACATTCTTTTTGGCTCTCATTTTGCTCTTCATTGTTTCATGCAGGTCTTTCCAAGTTTTTCTAAAATCAACCTGTACCTTGTTTCTTATATCATAGTAGTATTCTATCATAATCATAATACAGCTTGTTCAGCCATTCCCCAAATGATGGACATCATTTCCAGGGTTTTGCCACCACAAGAAGAGCTGCTATAAATATTTAAGAACATACAGGTTTGGGGGTAGCTAGGTGACTCAGTGGTTTGAAAGCCAGGCTTGCAGTTGGATGATCCTAAGTTTAAATGTGGCCTCAGACATTTCCTAGCACTGTGATCCTTTGAAAGTTACTTAACCCCCATTGCCTCTAGCCCTTACTGCTCTTCTACCTTAGAACAATATACAATATTGATTCTAAGAAAGAAAGGAAGAGTTAAAAAACCAAAACCAGGTTCTTTTCCTTTTCCCCTGATTTTCTTTGGGGAAACTTAAGGGTGGTATTGCTGAGTCAAAGGTATTTTAAAACTTTTTTTGGCATAATTCCAGATTGCTCTCCAAAATGGTTGGATCAGTTCACAGTTCCACCAGCAGTGTATTAGTGGCCCCATCTTTCCACACCACCTCCAACATGTCATTTTCCCCTTCTGTTGTTGCAATCGATCTGATAGGCATGAGATGGTATCTCAGTCATTTTGATTTGTGTTTCTCTCATCAATAATGATTTAGGGCAGTGATGGGCAAACTAAGGCCTGCTGGCCAGATGCAGCCCCCTGAAATGTTATATCCCTCGGTGTGACATTATTCCCAATCTGACAAATATAATGAATAGGATACAGTACAATGAAGTTTTGAAAGAGTTGCCTTAGAAACAGACTGACAGGTGAACATTTCCTTTCCTTTGGCCCCCTTTTTAAAAAGTTTGCCCATCACTGATTGAGGGCATTTTTTTCTTATGATCATATATAGGTTCGATTTCTTCACCTGGAAATTGTCTGTTCATAACCTTTGACCTTAAATCAATTGGGGAATAATTCATTCTTATAAATTTGACAAAATTCTCTATATTTTAGATAAAAGACAGAGAAACTTTTAAAAATCCCCCCCCCATTATTTTCTGCTTTCCTTCTAATCTATGTTGATTTTACTTGTACAAAAATATTTTATTTAATGTAATAGAAATTATCCATTTTCCATCTCATAGGGCTCTCTATCTCTTATAAATTCTCCAATCCATCCATAAATGTAATAGATGATCTATGTTTTTCACATTTGCTCGTGAATCTCCCATATGTCTAACCCATGTTTCCATTTTGAATTTATTTTGGTAAACAGTGTAAGATATTGATCTGTATCTAGTTTCTGTCACACTACTTTCTATTTTTCCCAACTGGTTTTACCAAATAGCAAAATCTTATCCCCAAAACTTGAATCTATGTTTGTCAAACACAAGGTTATTATAATTACTTAACTGTTATGTCATATTCTGTTTCAGATTTGCCTTTCCATTGCTAAGCCAGTATCAGATAATTTTGATAAGTACCACCTTATAAGTACCACTTTAAGATCTGGTACTGCTAGACCTCCTTCCTTTACTTTTTTTTTTAGTTCCTTTGATATTCTTGACTATTTGTTGTTCTAAATGAATTTTGTTATTTTTTTCTAGCTCAATAAAATATTTTTTTTTTGGCAATTCATTTGGGATGGCATTGAATAAATAAAGTTTAGGTAGAATTGTGGAACCTATTGACTTCCCAGGCAACATGTTTGGAACTTTTGGATAACACCAGTTGTTAGTTTTTCCTTACATTGATTTTGAATTTACCTTTCTGTAGCTTATGCCCATTGCTCTTCTAAGCAGAATAAATTGAATCTCTTTCAAATAGTAGCCATTCAGATACTTGAAAACTGTTGCTACCCTTTAGACTTCTCCAGGCTAAATATTCCTAGTTCCTTTAGCCCTAATACTGTTCTCATCTTCCTCTGGATGACCGTTAATTAATGTTGAGAGGAATGAGGATTTTGCCATAGGGCACCAAAGTGAAGAAGTGCAGATAATTGTAATGATAATAGATTGTAATAATGATTTTAGAAGACTGTAATTTTTTTTAAAACCCTTGCCTTCCATCTTAGAATCAATAGAGGGTATTGGCTCCAAGGCAGAAGAGTGATATGGGCTAGGCAATGGGGGGCTAAGTGACTTGCTCAGGGGTCACACAGCTACGAAGTGTCTGAGGTCAGATTTGAACCCAGAACCTTCAGTCTCTGGTCCTGGTTCTCAATCCACTGAGCTGCCCCCGAGAGTATAATTTTTAAATCCGTTATTTTTGATGGCACTTTATTTCATGAGCATAGAAGCTTTTTGAGAATATTGAATTAACCTAGAAACTTAGCATATGGTGAGTTACCTCCCCTTACATGTCAGGTAAGTCCTTTTCTTAGATTGGCCCCACCATGCTCTTCTCTGAGTTGTGCTTTTACCTGCTGTGGCTTTGGAGTGTCCTGAGGTCTCCCCTGCCACTGAAAGTCTCCAGTGTAGTCTCCTCATCTAGCACTGATTGGAAGGTATGGTGAGTGTAGCATGTCACAGATGCCAAAATTGCTACTTCTGGCTCTGCCCCAGTTTGTGAATGACCTCCCTAAAATGTACCTAGCAATGGACACAATAGTCCCAACTGTGACCTGACCAGGGAAGAATACAACAATATTCTAGTTCTGATGTCTTCACTTGGCAGTCAACTTGGACACGTTGTTTAGCTCAATTCAACTGCCATTTAGTAAACTAACCTTCTCTGGGCCCAGCTGCCTTCTCTGTTAAATAGAAGGTTAAACTGGTTAATCTCTAAGACCTATTCCAGCTCTAATAATCTTATTCCGAAGGTTAAAAGCCTTCTGAAGAGTCCCCTGTTGCCATAAGTGTTTGCTCTGACAGCTGTCGAGTATTGTCTTCAGAAAAACAGTCTTGCTGGTAAGTAACAGGTGAGGGTTTTTCTCTTTGACCACCACCTCAAATCCAGTTTCTCAAACTTGGTTCAGTCTAACTAAAAAGATTATGCCCTTAATTATTTATTTGTGGTGAGAAATGATGCATTTTTGTAGTTTGCCACAATGAGAAATATCTAGCTATGTGTGTACACACATATTCACATGTATGTTCATATACATAATGCATACACATGTCTACATGTGTGTATATATAGTATATATGATATATATTCGTGCTCTATGATTTTATCAGCCAAATGCTAAACCACCTGCTTATCAATTAGAGGATGATTTGTTTTCATGCTTTATTGAAGAAACTATGGGGAAAGTATTTTTAGTAAATCAGATCAGCTCTGTATTTCATGAAAAGCTAAATTGCTGAGAGGAGGTATTCATGATTGTTTAACACATGTATCTATATAAAATAGGGCAACAAGCACAAGTTGTTGCCCCCTGGTGATGATATCAGGCACCACAGAGGGAGTCTAGGTGATTAGAGCAGTGTTTAGTGTGGCATAAAGGGGATCTGGGAGGGAATTTCCCTAAACTAACTTCTCCAGTTTCATCTTTGAACGGAGGTGGTTCATTTTGGTACAGAAGGAACTTCTAAATCAATGAAATGTCAGTTCAGACCTTAGTGAAAGATGCCACACTGATAATTAAAAGTCATGATAAAAAGGTGCTAGAGAATTACTATTTTAAAATAGGTGTATGGGAAAGGAAAATTATTTATTCCTCACCCATAATGAAAATCTTTTCAACCTCATAAAAGCTTCCTTTTAAAAAGAGCTTGAAATTTGTTCATATCAAAAATCAGTACTAGTTTCATGGCTAGAGATTTCCCTTATGTGATCTTCCCTTCCAGACTGGGCAGGGTGAGCAAATGTAAAATAAATATAAATGTAAATGCCAAAAAAAACAATGGCCTTTGTTTTTTATATGGTGACTTAGCTGTGTCATATTTGAAAACAGGATGTGAGTACATGGCATGAAAAGTAAAGGGATTTTTTCTATATGCACCAGCCTTACTTCTCGAGGAGTGATTTGGGCTCTTAGAGGAATGCAATCCTCAAATCTTTTTAATTAAGGTGGAAGGGTATGGTAGGAGTAGACCCTAGACTAGTAGCAAACCTGAGATGTTTTGCCCAGGGCGGTCTTCAGCCCCAGATAAAAATGAGGAGTAGGTAAGGGTTTGATTAGGTTACTGAACTTAAGGTAATTGAGGCATGTCCAGTGAGAGAAACTGATGAAATTCTAATCTACGTTTTACTATCTTGAGTGATCAGGTTACATTGCCCTGGTGTCGCAAGCAATCCAGAATTTTAGGAACCTGCCTATTGATTACTTGACAACCCTTCCTCACCTCCCACCACCATCATGGAAGAAATAAACTCCACATTTCCTATTTTTTAGATTCAAATTTATCTATTTAACTTCATTTTCTGTTCCTCCCTCCATTTTTCGAAAAGAGTTTTCTGTTTGTGGGTTCGAGATTTGGTTTTCTGTGCTTTTATCCTGTCTTGATGTTTGTCAACGCAGAAGATGGTAAACAGCTTGAACTCTTTGTAATTAAGACGCTTGTGTTTGAGAAAAACAAAAGACAAATCACTTAGGAAAATTAAACGTTACATTTTAAGAAGGTAGGGGGTGGTAGTTATTTCTTATTAAAAAAAACAAAACAAAACCCCCCAAAAAATCTGTGACTCTTCAAACAAATCCTAAAGTAGGATCTAGGAAACCTTGATATAAGACATGAAGACCAGAGGAAGAAATCTATACCTCTGTGGCAGTTATAGGTGATTCACTTAACCCCAGCCAGCAGTGCATTCCCACTGGCCACTGTTCAGAGGTGACTTCTCTGGCTGTTTAGAGCTTGACAGCTAGGTGGCAGTGCAGTTAGAGTATTGGGCCTGGAATCAGAAAACCCAAGTTCAAAAGGGAACTGGGATGCTTCCTAGTTGTGTGACCCTAGGAAAGTCATTTAACCTCTTCCCCCAGTTTTCCCATCTGTAAAATGGGAATAATTATAGGACCTACCTCCCAAGGTAATTATGAGGATGAAATGAGATATTTGAAAAGCACTTAGCACAATGCCTGCTATATAGTAGGCATGGTGTTGGTTTGAGTGGTTTCAGTCATGTCCAACTCACTGTGACTCTGGGATTTTCTTGGCAAAGATGCCAGAGTACTTTGCCATTTCCTTCTCTAGCTCCACAGACAGATGAGAAAACGTAGGCAAACAAGGTGAAGTAGCCTATCCAGGGTCATGACTAGTACATGTCAGGCCAGATTTGACTTCTTGAAGATGAGTCTTCCTGATTCTAAGTCCAGGGCTCTAACCACTGCACCAGCTAGCACTTCTTATTCCTTTTTTTCCTTCCTCCTTATGGAACAATGTGGGGAAATGGGGTTTCTTTATTATATCCACCCTTAGAAGTATTAAATCTCATTTTCCGTCTAACACTTAACATACACTCTATGGCAAATACTGCCTATCCATTGTTGTCTTTCATACTTAGACTGATCAAATTGTCTTCTGAATGCACTCTTACCTCTATCTGTGCCTATTTTAGAATGCCTTCCTGCTAAATAAACTGTAAGGGACAAATTCAGAGTTGTAGAGCTGGAAGGGATCATCAACTTCAACTCAATTTTGTAAATTAATTTTAAGTGACTTGCCCAAGTTCTTCTATGTTAGTCTCTCCTTAATTAGGTTATAAATTCCTCCAAGGAAGGGGCCATTTCATTATTTTTTAGATCCTCCATTGTGCTTTTTTGGCCATCTCTTCCACTCTTGAAAAAACTGCACTCCAGATTGTTGGAGGCTATCTGGGACATTCTTTTAGGAGAAGGGAATATTGTATCCCACCTTTGGCATCTATGAACTTACATCATCACCTGTTGTAACATCAAAGTTTTTGAAGATCTGTACCATTTCCTGTTTTCTGATATTGAAGAGGAATCGGAAGGCTTCAAACTGGCTTAACCTAATCCTCAGCTCTCCCTCTTTGTCCATCAGCTCAAACACAGACCGAGAATGGCGAAAGATAAACTGCTCTTCTAAGTGACTCTGTTTAGAGAAAGGTAAATAAAAGTCCCAAATAGGTATATAGGGTTAGTGAATGCCTTCTAGACATTAATTCAGGAACTTGGAATCTCCAATTGTTCCTAAGGGGGCAAAGGTAGAAGTTTCTTTAGTTTTTCTTAGTTGTAGAAGGGATCCAAAGCCATTTCAGAAATATTTGGATAAATAGCTTATGGATCAAAATGATTCCCTTTTAATCCTTTTTAGAATCCATCATCAATGGAAGAAATCTTGTTGGAGTCTAGGTTTGGGGAGGCAAATTGGTGGTTACGATAGACTTGGTCTCTAATCAAAATGGTCATCACCTACCTCGTGGGACAATAGGATGCAAATGACCAAGTAGAACTCATCTATGCCAATCTCTCCTGTGGCATCCCAATCCAGCATGTCAAATACTGTCATAATCTGGTTCCTGCTCATGTCAGTCACATGATGAAGAAAATGATAGAAGACCACATCTGAAGAAGAAAAGGATACTTTCCTCTAGTGCTTCCCCACATGCTATACTGTGATCCACAAAACAATACTAAGACATTAACTTCCTTCTAACCTCCCTTCCCTTCCTCCCCTCTCTTTTTTCTTCCTCTACTTTTCCTTCCTTTCCTTCCTTCCTCTTTCTCCCCTCCCTCCCCAGCCTTCTCTCTTCCTCTCTCTCCTATTTCCTCTCCTGTCTTTCTAGAGTGGATCTGGGTCTCACTCATGCTAGAAGTGAAGCAGCTACATACATGGACCCAAACTCACTGTTGATCACACAAGAGTTTTTACCTGCTCTGTTTCTGACCTAGGGCAGTACTCTTGGGGCTCACCATATTGATGCCAAACTTAATGTGAACTTTAGCCCTCTTGCAGCTTAGAAGACTTAAGTTAGAATAATCTACCTTCAGCCTCCCCCAGGAACTAGGAATACAGGCATACATTACGACATCTGCAAAGTTTTTCAAAGGTAGTTGTATGAATGGATGTGTGAACTGTTGGGGACGTTCAGCCAATTGTATTTTCATTAGCTGGCCAAATAAGTATTCATACACATTTCTTTCCATGTCCGGATAGTTAGGTCAAGTTTTTGAATGATTATGGATCTCATATAGGTAGAGTGTTCAGGGACTTGAGGCAGCCAGCAAAATATCATCTGCAAAATGCAACTGAAGGATCTCACTCTCTGCAGAGAATCTCTTCCATTTGGACTCTCACAGATTATTAGCTCCATGAAGGCAGGTAACATAATTTTAATAATCCTTCCAAGGCCTAGCAAAGTTCTCTGAACTAATGCAGAATTTTTAAAAAAGACTTAATGAAGTTGTAGGTACTTACCATTCAGAGCATTCCTTCTATGCACATCAAGAATATTGAAATATTCCATCAGTATCCTGGTATTTCTCAATGATAGTAAACAGTATATCTTATCTAAGTAAAGGTACCATAGAAAAGATCCTTTTTTCATTCTCATCTTGTCACTTTTTGATTCTGTTTGCAACTAGTGACTTAGGCAACACAGAACAGAGAATTCTGCCTTAGAACTGGAATGATGACATGTCTCAAATTTGTCATTATTGCTAAGGAATTGTGTTGGCTAAAATGTCAGAGGAAATGGTCATTCTATAGACAAATCCCTGATATATATACACAGACAAATATGTACATATACACATAGATGGTTACACATCTCACTGCCACTTAAAATTTAGCAAAGTTATTCAGGATGCAATATAAAAAAACATTCCTGCTTGAGAGGGAAGGGTTGGGGGTAGGGGAGATACATGAGGCTTGATTTGGCTCTAGGTTTCATCCTTATGGAAAGTAATGTTGCTCTAATCACTCCTGCCCAAAGAATTTCCCATCTAGCAGACCATAAGAAGAACTTCTGAAAGTCTGAGAATAAAGAGCAAACTGAATAGATACATATGATACAGAAATCCAGTGTAGGGACAGATTACTTTGGGTTGGAGTAGTCAGGGAAGAAAACTTAAGGTGAGGAATCCAAAAGTATGTTTAGGATATAGTGAGCAAACTAGAGTTGGGCAGGGTTGTGTCTAGGGAAGCAATCCAAGGTAAAACTAGAAAGACTGGAGAATCTTGAAGCCCAGGCTAAAGAATTTGTAGTTTATCTTGTAGACATGGAGAAATCAATGATAGTTTCCAACAAAGAGAAATAGTGGGGAGCCGGGGATACCCAGATATTTTAGGTTGATGATCTCATAGCAAGCAAAACCAAACTAAACCAAACCAAACCAGTGTTTTTAGAAAGGTGGTCCAGCCAGTAGTGCAGAATTGGGGGGGAGAGAGAGAGAGAGGGAGGGTGATGTCATAAAGACCGATTAGTTGGCTATGTTCTCAATTTAAATTAGTAAGAGTCTGACTTGGAGTGGTGGTTCTTATTCCAATGCTTCTGCAATCCAAATATGATAGGACCTATTTAAAATCTCTAGTAAGAATACCAAACCTTTCAAAATCCTCCATATAAGAAAAAAATTGGCCAGCATCATAAAGGACTCTCATATCTTAGATAAGCTTTTAGGTTGAATTTCAAGAGCCTGAGAAAGGTACAGTCTTCAAATTGGGGATAAGAAAGGGGATAGTATAGAAACACTGAGAAGAGTTTGAAGCTGCTATTATCATGACAATAGGGAAGGACAGTTAAATCTCCAAATTCCCAGTGTAGCATTTTAGGTGACCTGTGGCTTGGAGGCCGGTAGCCATTTGAGGTTCTAAAGCAGTGATGGTGAACCTTTTAGAGATAGAGTGCTATGTCCTACCCCCCAACTCCCCCCCCCCAAGATGCTGGGTATGCTCCGTCCACACAAGGGAGGGAGAAAGTTTCCATTGAGCTGTTGGGCAGAGGGGCAGGGGAAGTGAGAAAATGTCATCAGGTAGAGTGGAGAGGGGGAGGGAAACAGCTCCACCTAAGTCCCTCTGCCTTTCTAGTAATGAACTCTGAGGAGGAGGAGGAATGGTGGAATGCCCACAGAGAATGCTCTGTATGCCATCTTTGGCACTCATGTCATAGGTTCACCATCAATGTTCCAGTAAGACTGACCCAAGTTACCTTTGCTCCAATTAACTCTGGAATGGAGTCTGAAGTAGGTAGTTGGTGGGGAGGAGGAGAAAGAAGACAGAGATATAGAGACCATGAGAATGAATTATAGAGATGAAAATCAATCTCGGTGGATAAATTGCATATAACTTGTATATAAAACTATAAAAGTGAAAGGAAATGGGATGAAAGAACTGACAATTTTCTCTGAGCTACTCTTGTGACTAGGAGGCTGCTAGATAATATAACTGGAGAACTGGCCTCAGAAACAAAAAAGATTATTCAAGTTATACTTCTGTCATGTGGGCTGTGAGACTCCAGACAAATTTGCTTAAATTCACTGCCTGGAGCAACTATAAAATTGCAGAAGTTGCTTTCTGCATTGATATGTTTCCTGCCTGAGAATTCCCTACAGATGAAATTAGGTCAGAACAAAACAGGGACAGTCTTGCTTTTGTATTTGACCATTAGTAAATAAGAAGAGCTTTTAATTTAAAAAAAAAAATACACTACCTTGAATTTAAGGCCAGATTCTACCACTTCTTAGCTATGTGAATTTGCTTCAGTTTCCTTATTTGTAAAATGAGGTGGGGTGGACTACAGTGATCTCTAGCGTTCCTGGCAGTGGAGAGAAGGTAGATGCTTTTTACAGACTCTTCCTCTAAGATCATCCCTCCCCTCTTCCACCCATGTCCTCGGGAATTACACTCTACCACTCTAACAAAAGTTCATTTTATTCCGTTTGAAAATACAAACGGTTGGCAGATTTGGTTTAAAAAAAAATCCCCAAGCCTATGTTTTGTCGTATTGTCCGGACTCACGTTTCAAAGTAACATAAAAATAGAGAACATAGTTTCTAGCTATACCTAGCTGTGTGATTAGGCGCAGGTTTCATAACATCTCGGGGCCTCAGTTTCCTCATCAATAAAATGAATGGGGAAGTTGGACTTCAAGACCACCAAGATCCTTTCAGCTCTAAATCCCAGAACTCTAAATTCTACCAAACCCCAAACCAGCCTCTTTAGAAGAGGGCGTTAGCCAACTACAGTGTCCAGAGAGCCCTGCGGCGAAGGGGCGGGATCCATTGGCTTCGGTAACCAATGGGAGACTGTCGAGGAGCAGCTGGCCTCCCTGCAGGTGGAGTCGCGGACTCTGAGGCTCTAGTTCCGAATCTTTGAGCTACCACCTTTGGAGCTTGGTTTTTGGAGCGGTGCGGTGGTTGGTGCTGGTGTGTGGCTCGCGGAAAGGGCGCAAGCCACAATTCCCTCTTTTCATTCGGAGAAGAAATTGCCGTGGCTTGGACACCACTGCCGGAGATAACGCCGCTGCCATTGCTTGCTCTGTTCCGGGTGCCCGGAGTCCTAACCCCAGCCCTAGTCTTCTCTGGCGGCGCACTTGACTGTGGCTTCACGAACTCAGGCGGGGTGAAGAGGGGTTCGATCCCGGGAGGTGTGAGGTGCAAAACGAGCTGAGCTGTGGGCGCCTACCGGCACCACCACCATCACCCTTCCTTCCTCTGCGCTTGCCGCCGGGGTACAGAGGCTGGCACCGCCCTGCGAGCTGGGGGCCGGAGCCACCTCGCTTAGCCCCTAGCGGCGTCCCGGCGCCCTCAGCATTGCGCGCCCCCCAGCCAGCTTCTTCCTAACAGAGCCATGGCTTTTGCCAATTTCCGCCGTATTCTAAGGCTGTCCACCTTCGAGAAGAGAAAATCCCGGGAGTATGAACACGTCCGCCGAGATCTCGACCCAAACGAAGTGTGGGAGATAGTCGGGGAGTTGGGCGATGGAGCCTTCGGTAAAGTTTACAAGGTGGGTGCGGGAGGCTTGGGAAAAACGTGTGTTGGGCACCTCGCGGAGACCCCCGGGAATTGGGTCGTGGGTCCTGGAAATCCCCGCGCGGGGTTGGAACGTGCGTGGAACTGTAACAGCGGGGGCCAGGGGGCTGGGGCTGTCGCAAGATCTGGGGTCAGTTCTGAAAGATTGAGATTTTGCAGAGCTGTATGCATGGGCTGGCAAGGCGGTGCCAAGAATGGTTCTGGGCCATTCCGGGGATTGGGCTTCCGACTCTGGGGTAGATCAGATTTAGCCTCGGAACCTGCCCTGCTTCAGTTATCTTGGAGTAAAATCGAAGGGATTTGAAGTGATGAGGCCTCTCTGGACTGGTACTCTGGAAGCAAGTTCCTTACACCCCTTTCCCCAGCCCTTCCCTTGTTTTAGGCCTCATGAGATACGGGGTAGGGGATGAAAAAATTGAAAAAATTGGGGTTCATGTATTAACTCTAAAATCAAGGTGAAGGGAAACAGGATATAGGAAGTTTGATTCCCTAAAGCTGACCTTGGGAACCAGATATCTCAGAGATGCTCTTGTGACCTAGGTTGCTTGAAGACCTGTAATCTTGGTTCTAGGTTGAGCTTGTGGGTGGGTCCCAGATGATGAACTCGCCTTGTCCTAATCATAATCTCTTAGATTCTTCCCATTCTTAGATTTACTAAACGGAATAAAATAGATTTAGATCTGGAAGTGACTTTAGAGACTATTAGAGAATTCAGTTTAGTTGAATTCATTGCAAAGACAGCTTTACTTTAAAGTTGAGGAAAAAGGAGGCTTACTTTAACTTCTTACCCAATGACTAATCTCTAATCACACAGTTAAATTCAATTTCTTCAGCTTATTGCTTTTTCAAAGAGGAAACTGGAGTTCTGAGTGGTCTGGCCCCAGGACTAAACCCTGAGCTTTCCCCAGAGGGGAACCAAAATGAACTGAATGAGCTGAACCAAAAATGATATGATTAGGTTTGACTTAATTTGGGATGATTTTTTGAGTCACAACTTGGATTTCAAAACCCATTTATAGTCAACTATTTTCTGCAGGGTGGACTTTCTCACTTCAGAAGAGGTGGAGATGAGAATGAGGGGCAAAGAAGTAATGAGCTCTTTGAAATCCTCTGTGCTTATAGTAATCTAGATAATCTAGAGTTGACTGGAGTTGCTGACCAAATATCTGTGTCTTAACTTCAAATGTTCTCTGGCTTTCTTCTTGTTCATCGATACTCCTTTTCTGTGTTCATTTCTAGGTAAGTCAAATCACAAGCCCCTACTATCTGCCAGGTACTTTTGGAGAAGTTGGAGACACAAAGACAAAAATGAAACAGTCCTTGCCCTCAAGGAGATTACATTCAGTTGGAGTGGAGGAAAGATGTACCTTTAGAAGGAGGAGGGAAACAAATAGTAGTTAATGTGTTCTGAAAGGGGAAGCACTAGGCTTTGGGGTTCAGGAAAGGCTTCATGTAGATGGTGGCACTGGATTAGATTTGAAAGAAATTAGAGGGGGCAGCTAGGTAACACAGTAGATAGAGCTCAGGTCCTGGAGTTGGGAGGATCTGAGTTCAAATGGGGCCTTTAGACACTTCCTAGATGTGTGACTTTGGGCAAGTCTCTTAACTCCAGCTGCTAGCCCTTGTTACTCTTCTGCCCTGGAAAGGATAGGATTCTAAGGCAGAAGAAAAAGGCCTAATAAACAAATAAATAAAGAAATGAAAGAAACTTATTTGGGGGCACCTATGTGGCTCAGTGGATAAATAGCCAAGTCTAGAGGTGAGAGATCTTGGGTTCATATTTGGCTTCAGACACTTCCTAGCTATGTGACCCTGGGTAAGTCACTTAACCCCCATTGCCCAGCACTTACTGCTCTTCTGCCTTGGAAACAATATACAATATTGATTCTAAGACAGATGATAAAGGTTTTAAGAAAAAAAAAGTGGCAGTGAGGAGTTATGAAAATTTATTGAGCAAGGGGAGTTACATTGTCAGAGCTTCTTCCAAGTACCTTTTAAACACTAGTATCACATGTGACTCCTATAGCTGGTGGATGGCTATGGCTGCTGCCTAGTTTTTTCTACTCTTCAGGTGGTTACTTCCTCAGAGTGGAAGATTGGCCCCACATGTGCTGGATATTTAGAGATGATTTTCTTTTGTGCTGTGCTTACTTAAACCAGTCCTGCCTTGTTTAATGCTTGCATAGTTTGTTTCCAGGCAATCCTAAAATCTTGGAGCTAGAAGGGACTTCTGAGGTTGTTATCTGGTCTAACTTTCCCACTCAGCAAAGGAATCTCCTCTACACTATTCTCAACAAATGCCTTCTGGCATCTATTTACGCACTTCCAATGAGAGAGAATTCACTATCTTAAAAAACAGCCCAGTACATTGCTGGAGAGATGAATTCCTTAGGAAATTCTTAAATTGAGCTGAATCCTGCCTTCCTGTAGCTTCTAACTGTTGTCCCAATTTCTTCCCTCTGGAGCAGTATAGAATGTCAAATCTCTTAAAAACACACACACACATAAACCAGCCTCCCCCCCCCCCCCAAATCACAACAACAACAAAAAAAAACCCAGCAGGGCAGCCAGGCAGCACAGTGAATAGAGTGCTAGGCCTGGAGTCTGGAGGATCTTGGTTCAAATCTGGCCTCTTGACACTTCCTAGGGGTGTGATCCTGGCAAGTCACTTAGCCCCAATTGCTAACCCTTGTCTTTCTGCCTTATTGCTAAGACAGAAAGTAACGGTATAAAAGCAAACAGACTAAAACAATCCAGCCCTTCAAAGGGATGAGATATATTTTAGTCAGCCTCCTTTGGTATTCAGTATATAGTTTTGTATAATACTCATACATACACACATATGTTAAAAATCCACTATGGTGTTCAATATGCCTACAAATAGATATTTAAAAGCCCATTCCTGTTTTTTCTTGGCATAGACATAAAATTCATACAAAGGCATAGTAGATGTATTTCCAGTCTTTCTTCTCCCTTCCTGAAAGTCAGGTCATATATTTTGAATCAAAAGGGATTGCAGTCCAAATCCATTATGACACTGATAAGGAAACTGAGACTCAGAGAGGTTGTGACTTAACTAGGGTCACATAGGCAGTAAGTGTCAGAGCTTTGAGCTGAACCAGTTCCAAACTTAGTATTTGTTTTTCCCATTGTACTGTACTGCCTTTATGAGCAGCTAAGTATTATGCCCTTTTTTAGTTTGGGAACAATTCCCAACTCCTCGATGGAGCTCTTAAAGATAACTTCTAGTGGCTTTCCACTGGCTGCTGCCACTTCCTTAAACATCCTGTAGATCAGCGCTGAACTAACATTTTGGAGTAGTCTTTAAGTAGGAGTTCTTCCCTATTGAAGTGGGATAGTGGCAATACCAAGAGTCAAATTGTGACCGATCTCTCTTATTGAAAACAAGAATTAAAAAAAAAAAAGTTTTAAAAGCCTTTGCATTCTTAGGGTTATTTGATAAGAGTTCTTCTTTGTCTAATAAAGAAGCCTTTTCGTTTATCCTTCTCTTCTGCCTATTATTTTTAAAGCATTTTTTTTTCCACTTCCTTTTAGATCTGGCTACTAGAGGCTTCTCACTTTCATGTGCTATTTCCCCACCCCCTCCCCCTCCGGAAAAAGGATCTGTACAAAGGCAGTAACCTTATTTCCTTTAAACAAAATATATTTTTCAAACTGAGGGCCATGCTATCTAAATGGGCTCTTGATAATTAAAAAATTAAGGTGATTTGAACTCTGGGAAATTGTGCTTAATAAAGGCTTTAGAATTTAAGTAGAGTTTGAAGAACTGGCTTTTCAGATGACCTTTGCTCCAGGTGCCTCTCTGTACCAGGGAGGTACCTTGGAGGCTCAATGGATAGAGAGTCAGGCCTGGAGACAGGAGGTTCTAGATTCAAATCTGGTTTTATATACTTCCTAGCTGTGTGACCCTGGGCAACTTGACCATAGTTGCCTTGTCCTTATGACTTTTCTGCCTTAGACTGTGTAAAAGTTGAAATTTTATATCCCTTGGACTTCATGTCCCAAAATTCTCCCCTCGTCCCAAGGTACCTTTTTTACCTGTTTGTTTACCTGTGTCCTTTACATTTTGGTATTTAAGTTTTGGGTAACACCTCTCTTCCTCATGAGCGTGGCTGAAGTTAGTTTAGCACCTATTAACTCTAGTTTTTTTATGTTAGTTTATTATTAATAAAAACTTTATAAAATATAATATTTAGTTCTTGTATATTAATTTTAATCTCTACAAATGGATACAGAAAGTAAGGGCTAAAAGAAAAAAAAAGAAATAGCTATAACCTAAGCTGAAATGATTTGAAGAAAGTTAAACATCTACCTTTCTCCTCCTACCCCCAGAGAAGCCTGAATCTTCAGATGACCCAGTAACCCCTGGGTGGAGAATATTACTTGGCGGCTCTTTTCAGTTTGTAACCTCCATGGTCCTGGAATGGAAGATACCCAGGATCATCCCTGTGCTGTCTCAGTAAATGTTTGTGTTGTATGACCAAGCATATCCTGTTCTAGGGGCTGACCCATGGCTGCATGCTCCCATTGAGGCTGTTTCTTTTACATCATTGTCACATTTCCTTTTATAGTGAAGTGGGATCCTAGAGTTGGAAGTTAGTCCATGCCTTCCATTTTATAGATGAGAAAACTGAGGCACAGAGACGCTAAGTAATTTGCCCCAGGTCACCCAGGTAATAAGTGGCACAGTCACTTCAAACCAAGGACATCTGACATAAGACCCAGCACTCTTTCCACTGCCTTGGGATTCCTCACTAATCCCAGGAAGGACAAAACTGGTAGTGTCAGCTGCTGAGCCTCAGCATACTCCCATGCATTACCTCAGGGCAGCTAATGGGTATGTTGGTCCAAAGAATCCTAATGATCAAAGCCTAAGGTCTTGAGAATTGGGAAATTCAAGGGGGTGCATCTCACTGTCCCTTATCAGTTGGAGGTGCAGAGAAGGAAAAAAGATAAGGGGAGATGGGAAAGAAGAAAAGAATGGGAAAGTAAGAGGAGAAAGAACCATCCAGAGGAAGAAGAGAAAGCTGTGCTTCTATCAAAGAGTAGTGAAGGAAGGGCTACTGGCAATTAAATTACTCTGTGCCTGAAGTCCTTCTCCTGATCCTAGAGCACTTCTTATACTTGCTCAATAGCCACCCCCCTACCTCCAACCTCAGCTACACCCTGGGCCCCACTGCCAGGACCTCAGAGGAGGGTGTAGGGTAGCCGCAGTAGCAGAGGAAGTGGTGGTATCTGCTGAGGTAGCAAAGGAAATAAAGCAAGGGAAGCTGGGTGGTGGGGCCCCTGGTTGCCATGAAACTGAGAGGTACACTTCTATCCAGTCTTCTCCCAGGTCTCATAGACATTCAGCTGCCTACTGTAGAACTTGAGGAGAGCCAATGAGTCACTAGACTCAATAATCCAGGAGCCGGGGGAATAAGGAAAGGAGTCGTTCTTGGACCTTCTTCATTGTGTCCATCATTTCATAACCCCATTTGAGGTTTTCTTGGCAAAGAGTGGTTTGCCATTTCCTTCTCCAGCTCATTTGACAGATGAGGAAATCGAGGTAAACAAAGTAAAGTGACTTGTCCAGGGTTACACAACTAGGAAGTGTCTGAGGCTAGATTTGAACTTAGGAAGATGAGTCTTCTTCCCATTCCAAGCCCAGCGCTCTATCCACTGCACCACCTAGGCACCTCTATAACAAATAGACACTTAAGCAAGACAAATTCCTGCATTTGCGTGTCTTCCAAACCTTGAGTCTATCACCTCTCCATCATCTTCTAGAACCTGGGCGTTGATCGGAGTTCTTAATTCTTTCAAAGGCATTTTTCTTAACGATATTTTGTTATTACATAAATTCATCTTCTAGTTCTTCTTTTAACCCTTACCTTCTGTATTAGAATTGTTACTAAGCATTGATTCTAAGAAATTCTAGAAAAATGGTAAGGGCTAGGCACCTGGGGTTAAGTGACTTGCCCAGGGTCACACAGAGGCCACATTTGAACCCAGGACCTCCTTTCTCTAGTCCTGATGCTCATTCCGCTGAGCCACCCAGCTGTTCCTGTCTTCTAATTCTACTTACATCATTCTGAAACTGTTCATACAGCTCTCTAAAACACTATCTCTCTTATAACTTCTTACAGTACAATGATATTACATTATAATATGACATAATTGGTTCAATCATTCCCCAATTGATGGGCACTCCACCTCATCTCCAGGTCTTTGCTGTTACAAGAACGTCTTTAAATCTTTTTTTACCTACGGGTCCAGTTCTTCCTTTGTTCTCTTTAGGGGTATAGGAAGCCTTCCTTTTTCAGAGCTCCTTGATATACCTTAGAGGTAGAATAAATGTTAGAAGTAATCCAGTGGGGACAGCTGAGTGACTCAGTGAATAAAATTGCTAGGCCTGGAGACAGGAGGTCCTGGATTCAAATCTGGCCTCAGACATTTTCTAGCTGGGTGACACCTGGGCAAGTCACTTAACCCTGACTGCCTAGCCCTTGCTCTTCTGCCATAGAGTTGTTGTGGTCGAAATCTATGAAAAAAAAATCTATGAAAAAAAATGTCACTTAACCCTATTGCCTAGCAGAGTATTGATTCAGAGTTGAAAGAAAGATTTAAAAAACAAAAACAAAACATTACTCTGTCTTGCACTTTGAATAGATCATTTAGCTATGCATAATTTTGTAATATGTGTTGTCATTTTGAAAATGTTGATTCCCTGGTTATTAAACATCTATAAAGTAGGGGAAAGAGAGCCTTTATCGATTTTCATTTCCTATTTTCAATTTTGCCCCTTTTCTTTAGAGTGAACTCCACCTTTCTGGGAATCAAAGCACTCTCTAATATGTCAGCTTCATCTTTTTTTTCAGCGTCTTTGCACATGGATGGCACAGTTATGATTGAGGAAATGAGGAATAAGAATATTCATCCTTAAATATAAGAAAAACACATAAATAAATTTTCTTTTAGAATGAAATATTAAATTCTAATATGAACTTTAGGTAAAACAAACATTTGGAGAATTTTTTGACAAATATTTCAAAATA
This sequence comes from Gracilinanus agilis, assembly GCF_016433145.1. NCBI lineage: Eukaryota > Metazoa > Chordata > Mammalia > Didelphimorphia > Didelphidae > Gracilinanus > Gracilinanus agilis. Next base: position 365,059,019 of record NC_058131.1, read on the forward strand.
AGACAACAAAGTATATTTCTAGTGTTTTCAAGAAAAACTTTGGGCTTTCAGAATAATAATTTAATAACTATTTAGTTATTGACTTAATTATTAATGACTTTAAAAAGTTATTGCAGATATTGAGCAGCTTTGACATTAGAAGATGCTTCTTTGAAGGAAATCTATGGCAAATCTGGACAGCATACAAAAAAGCAGAGAAATCATTTTGTTGACAAAGGTTCATATAGATAAAACTATGGTTTTTCTAGTAGCTCTGAGAGTTGGACTGTATAGTGAAAGCTGAGCACTGCAGATTTAGCACTTTTAGATTCTAGTGCTAAGAAGACTTTTGAGAGTCCCTTGGACAGCAAGGAGATCAAATCAGTCAATTCGTAAAGAAATTAATTCAGGCTCATTCCTGGAAAATCAAATTAAGCTGAAACTTAAATCCTTTGGTCACTTAGTGAAAAGACAGGACTCATTGGGAAAGACCCAGATGTTAGGAAAGATTGAAAGCAAAGAGAGGTTGGCAGAGGATGAGATGGATAGATGGTGTCATGGAAGCAATAAATGAGTTTGGACAGATTTCAAGATAGTGGAGGATAGAAGGGCCTGATGTTCTATGGCTGATGGGGACATGAAGAGTAGGATATGGCTGAATGACAAATATAGTGAAAATGGTTTTGATTTCACAGAACCCCCTGAAAGGGTCTCAGGGTCTAAGGGATCTATTGGACCATACTTTTAAGAACTGTTGTACTACCCTATGCTACCTGTGACCTTAAAGAGCTATATATGGGGCAGCTAGTTAGCACAGTGAATAGAGTTCCAGGCCTGGAGTTGGGAGGACTTGGGTTCAAATCTAGATTTAGACATTTCCTAGCTGTATGAACCTAGGCAAATCACAACTTCAGTTGCTTAACCCTTGCTGTTCTTCTGTCTTAGAATTAATATCAATTCTAGGACAGAAGGTAAGGATTTTTTTTAAAGAGCTATATAATTAGGAATTGTTTTCTCAGTCATCATCATCCTAATTTTCTACATTAATATTTCTATTCTCAGATCAATTTGTTTCTTTTTTTGCTTCACCCTTTTATATTCTCTTTTTCTATTTCTCCATTATCTATTCCTCCCCCCTTTTAATATAAAACAAATAAAAATTCCTTTCTATTTCCCAGCTCAAAGATGCTTCTGTCTATACAAGATTACTAAATCGATGATAGGACAAATTCAGACTCAGAAGGTACCTCGAGGTCATCCGGTGATCTTATTTTGTAGATGAGAAAACTGAGACCCAGAGAAGTGAAGAGACTTGACCATGATGATCACAAGGGATTTAGTAGCAGTGGCAGAATTTGATCTCAGGATCTCCACCTCCAAATACAGTGATCTTTCTACTGCAAAATACCATCTCCGGGATGTTGAGTTAATCATTCAGCTAGTAAACATTTAAGTGCTTTACTGTATACTAGACTGGGAATGTAAATGAAGGCAAAGATACAGTTTTTGCCTTCCAGGCACTCACATTCTAAAAGGGGAGACAACTTATAAAAAAGATGCATACTAGATAAATCGAGAGAGCAGATGGACAGAAATCTGTAAGGGGACAGCCCTGGGAACAGGGACAATCAAGAAAGGCCTCCTGCAGATGGTAGTATTTGAAATGAGTGTGGAGAAGCCAGAGAAATGAAGAGGCACAGGTGAGATCAGAGAGAGATGGTTGTGTTCAGGAAACAGCAGGGAATATTAGTATATTAGAATATGGAACAGTATGGGCAAAGGGAGTCAAGTGTAAGACAACTGGAAAAGGTGGAAAGGGGCCAGCTGGTATAGGACTTTAAGTGCCTAATAGAGGAGTTTATATTCTATTCTGGAAGTAATAAGGAGTCATTGCTGCTCCTTGAGAAGGGAGGGTTCTGGTAGGTTACTTAATGTCTCTCTGGCCCATAAAAAGTTAAGCTTAGGCAACATCACACAAAGCCTCCCTACTGCATATACCTCTCCATTCTACTGTCTGACAGTCCCCTATTTACCATTGTCCTTGAAGGAGAGGTTATTTAAAAAATCAAACCTGCCAAAATCTCTCCCATGATTCCTTTTTAGGGAAATCAGCTCTCTGGCTGTTTGAAGATGAGGGTGATGCCCTATGTACTGTGGACCTGCCTGCAGTCAATGTTTTCTTCCTTCCCCCATTATAGGTGGGACTTTCCATTTGATACTGGCATTTTCCAGGTGGAGAAAGGTAGTTTTAGATATGACAACCTCTCCCATGTCTGTCACCGTTTACAGAAGGCTTTCCTTACCTCCGTCTTGCGAGTGCAAGTGCTATTTAGCCCTGCTTTTCCAATGAGGAAATTGCTGAGGATGGGGTTCAGAGCAGTTAAAGGATTTTCTGAGGTCATGAAGCTGTTAAGCAACAGAGGAAGGTTTTCTGATTCCCCAAATCCAAGCATAATCATTTGGCCTGATTTGAGCACTACTTGGGGATTGTTTGAATATATACATCTCCAAGTTAATTGTTGACTTGTTTCCCTAGTGTCCAACTCTGTGGGACCCCATCTGGGATTTTCCTGGCAAAGATATTGGAGTGGTTTGCCATTTCCTTTTCCAGCTCACTTGATAGATGAGGAAACTGAGGCAAACAGGGTCAAGTGACTTGCCCAGGGTCACTCAGCTAATATGTATCTGAGGTCAGATTTACCCTCAGGAAGATGAGTCTTCCTGACTCCAGGCCTGTTACTCTATCCATTGTGTCACCTGGCTGCCCCATCCATCTCCTCTGCTACCTCTTTCCCATGATTCTCCTTTGTGAAAGGCCTTTCTCATTTCTTGTCTGATGTTCCAATTCTCTGGGTTATCTCACTATTTTGATATTACAGAAACCTATCTTACTCTGCACCCAAACTTTAAGTCCTTTTGACTTTTTCTCTGTGACCTTCATCTTGGGTATGTTTCTGTCTTAAATAGTCTGGGTCCTTTTATTTTTATTTATTTTTAAGCCTTATCTTCCATCTTGGAATCAATACTGTGTATTGGTTCTAAGGCAGAAGAGCGGTAAGGGCTAGGCAATGGGGGTCAAGTGACTTGCCCAGGGTCACCTACCTGGGAAGTGTCTGAGGCCAGATTTGAACCTAGGACCTCCCATCTCTAGGCCCGGCTCTCAATCCACTGAGTTATCCAGCTGACCCCTTGGGTCCTTTTATAAAAGATACATTTTCTTAGTATCTTCACCTTTTTTTTTAACTTTAGTAATCTTTGGATATGCCCTGTTTACTGCAAAACTGAACTTTCCCTTATAACAAAGAAAATTTGTTAATTAAAAATAATCAGTGCAATGTATGACAACTTTGTCTGATGATATAAAATGTGATTCTGCCTTTCTTGCTGAAAGAAGGGAAATATGGTTAATCATCACTCACTGAGGACCATTATTGGTTCTTCAGTTACTCAATGATATTTTTTATTTCCATTTTTGGTGATCAATATATACATATATATCATTCTTCTGGTTTATCTTATTTCATTTTTTATCATTTCATTTAATTCTTCCCATGTTTTACAGAATCTCTCATATTTGTCATTAAATATATTTTTACTGAACAATAATATCTCATTATTTTCTTAGTACATTTGTTCAGCCATTCCACAACTGGTCGACACCCACTCTGTTTTCAGTTCTTTGCAACCACAAAAAATGTTACCGTGAATATTTTACTACGTATCAGATCTTTCTTTATGATTTTTAACCTTCTTTGGGGGTCTGAGCCTTGTAGTGGAATTACCAGCTCAAAGGTTCAGAAAGTAGTCACTTTTCTTTCATAGTTACTAATTATTGTCTAGAACAACTGGACCAGTTCATAGTTTCATCAGAACTAGAGTCTTCTTTTGCTTTCATCCTTGTCCTTGAGACTGATCTTTCCCTCATTTCTAGACAGTTCTTTAGAATCTTGTCATGTTTCAGGAAAACCCAAGTTCAGATCCAACTTCAGACTCTTACTAGCTGTGTGACGCTGGGCAAGTCATTTGACCTCTGTCTGCCTTAGTTTACTTCTCTATAAAATGAGAATAATAACACCTCCCTCCCAAGATTGTTGGGAGAATTAAATGAGATGTTTAGAAAATACTTAGCAAATCTTAAAGCACCATATAAATGCCAGTTGTGATGATGAAGGTCAAAATGATGAGGATGACTACAATGGGCAACTAGTCACAATAATCAGTGGTAATAAATAGCTGACATTTATATAACACGTAGAAGGTTGTAAAGTACTTTATATATAGCATATAATCCTCACAACACATCTGTCATATATCTACCACAGGTATTATTTTTATCCCCATTTTATAGATGCTAAAACTAAGACATGGGGAGATTAAGAAATTGAATGACTTGTTCATTTTTATAACACAGTGTCAGAGATGGGATTGAACCCCAGTCTTCCTGACTCCAAGCCTAATATTCTAACCATTATATTATGCCGTGTCTTATATTCCACAAATATTTTAACAAAGTACCTGAAAATTTGGTGCATTCTGCCAGTAATATTTCTCATCCTGTAGCTATGTGAGTGGCTGCCATGCTATAGTAGGACTATTTGGAGTCATAAGACCTGGGTCTGAATCCTCAGCTCTAACCCTTTCTGTGTGTCGAGTTACTGCAGTCGAGTTACCTAACCTCTCTAAGGCCTCAGGTCACCCCAAAAATGGGTATAGCATACTCCCTACCCCCACAGGAATTTTGATGCAGTGCTTTGGAAACTATATTGTAGTAGAGACAAGGGGATCATTATTTTCTTCATTTGAGTTTGCAATGTGTATGGTATTCCTGGACTTGTCATACATGTCAGTCCAGATTGTTGCCCCCTGCCCCAAGGCAGTGGAAAACCTGTTGGTTCATTGACCAGTTCCTTCTGGTTCTAGACATCCTGGGGCTTCATTTAGCAGTTACTGAGACTGCACACTGTCTAGCAAATAGTCTTTGCCCAGTCTTATGGGAGAGACTCTGGGGAACATGAAGAAACCCTAGCCCTTTCTCCTGCGGGATTAAAGCTAGTTAAGAAGACAAGACAAAGTATGTAAGGAATTAAATAACAATGGAAGCCAGTTAACACATGATGTGTGACAAGACCATATCAAATTCCTTGATTATACCCCCTCAGAACTCCTGACCACACTCAGCGATTTTCTAGTACTTTCCCTCAAAAGAAGGGGTCTTTAACATTTTTGTGTCAAGAACCCAAGACTCTTCCTCAAAATATCTTTCTAAAAATTCATGATGAAGGGAAACACCAAATGTCAAGCAGAGGTTAGTGAAGGTAAGGATGTATTTTTTTGATGGACCATTTGCAATCCATGGATTCCAGGTTAAAAAGGTCTGGCCCAAATTCACAAAGGGATACACATTTAGTATGTTAGCCTGGACCTGAGGCTTCAGAGATAATCTGGGCCAGCTTCCTCACTGGCAGACAAGTAAACTAGGCCCTATAGAGGTGAAGTGACTTGCAAGTAACAGGTGAATAGCACAACCTACGATTCAGTTCTCCTGTTTTCCATGCTAGTGTTCTTTCAACTAATAATCACAACTGATATTTTTATAGTGTTTTCACCATTTCAAAGTACTTTTATCATTGCAACTATGTGAAGGATAGGCAATAGTAATAATATTATCTCCATTTTACACGTAAAAAAATGGCTTCAGAGAGATTAAGAGACTTGCCTGTGGTCACACAGATAGCCTTGTCAGAGCCAGCATATAAGCCTAGCTCTTCTAATTTAAAACCCAGTTTTCTACTGTATCTTGATGCTACCTCAGCCTTAGAGTTCCCAAGACTGTAGCCATAATGCTCCTTGGGCCATCCCATCATCACAAAACTCACAGAACAGTGATAAGGAAACACATCTACCCCTCCTTTGTTAGTGAGGTGAGGGGGTATGGGTATTGAATGATTTGTACATAGATATACCGTGTATTTAACTTTTTTTTTTTACTAGGGAATGTTCTTATGGTGGAGGCATATTATCTGGAAATGGTTATGATATAAAAATAGGCATCAGTAAAACCTAGATTTTTAAAACGCTTTGTAAACTTTGGGCTTTTAAATTTTTTATGTATAGCAAAAGTTACATAGAATTAGTCTAGCATGTTTCTCTCTTTCTCCCTCTCTCTCCTTTTCCCCCTTCTTGCTACTACCCCTTTTCCTCCCTCTCCCTTTGAGTTTCATTGATGTCTTTTGTTTTTACATCATAATAATTTTTAGAAATAACACACTCTCTGATGGGTACACAGAAATTCTGTTGGCAAAGTTGTGAATTGGTCTGGCAGTTCTGTAAAATAATTGGGAACTATGTTCCCAAAGTCATTACCTTTATATATGTCTTTTGACCTAGCAGTGCTGCCACTAGGCATATACCCTCAAAGAAATAAAAGATACAGGGAGGCCCCCCAAATACAACAAAAAGTTTCTAGCAGCACTTTTCATTGTAGCAAAGAATTGGAAAACAAAGGGAGTGCCCTTCAATTGGAGGATAGCTAAACAAATTATAGTATACAAATGTAATGGAATATTGTTGCAACATAAGAAATTATTTTTAAAAAATACCTATCTTGGGGGCAGCTAAGTGGTGGCTCAGTGGATTGAGAGCCAGGCCTAGAGATGGGAGGTCCTAGGTTCAAATTTGGCCTTGAACATTTCCTTTGTGACTCTGGGCAAGTCACTTAATCCCTATTGCCTAGCCCTTACTGCTCTTCTGCCTTGGAGCCAATACACAGTATTGATTCCAAGATGGAAGGTAAGGGTTTAAAAAAACAAAACCAAACCCTCTCTTTCCCAGATTGAATCCTCAATTAGTAATGAAAAAAAGAGGAAAAGCATCTGATATATATAGTTGCCACCATCAAGGAAATACCCCCACTCTGCCCTGATGGTTAGTTTTCAGCCTTTTTGAAGGGTGGCTGTAGGTATCCTTCACTTTCTGTTTTTCTGGAGTGAAGATCTGCCATTCTGCTGTTCTGGGGTTTGTTTTTTAAACCCTTACTTTCTGTCTTGGAATCAATATTAAGTATCTGTGCTAAGACAGAAGAGCGGTAAGGAGTAGGCTAGAAGTCTCTGAGGCTAGATTTGAATTCAAGACCTCTTATCTGGCCTGGCTCTCAATCAACTGAGCCACCTAGCTTCCTCCATTCCTGGTTGTTTGATTCCTTATGGTTTGTTATCTTTCTGGTGACTATTTCATTTCTGGTATTATCATTTTTGTGTATATAGTTTCTAAAAATTCTATATTTTATACAATTGTAAGCAAAGGGGAAAAAACCATCATGCCATAGCTAGCTTGTATAAAATAAGGTGGAACACATTTCTCAGTGGCATTATTGTTACCATTTGGATCCTGCTTATCAATATTGAGTGGGAATTTGTTTTTCCTGGATCTCTTTAGAAGGGCTGCCCTCTTAAAGAGGTCCACTGTCTTCACAAGTATATAGATTCACATTTATGTGTTTAAAGCCAAAAACTTTTAATGAATTCCCTTGAGATCAACCCCATTTTTTTCTTTCATTTGCTCCCTTCTCCAGGGTTGTCAGATTTGGACTGACTCAGTAAGATCAGCTTTGCCTAAGCAGATTGGGCATCTTTGTCAAGTTTTTTTTTTTTTTTCCACGAGAAGGGCAAAGAGTATTAAATAGATGTCTTCAGATGTTGCTTTGACAGACACTGCATTTTACTCCATAATCTTTGCCATCATCGTGTTGCTTGTTCTGAAACTCAGCTGTTTCATTTGTCATTCAGCCGAAACTTGGCATGATCAAGGGTGCTCTGGGACCATCTTCTTTTCCTCCCTGGCAGACAGATTAACTGTATGAATCCTGGGGAGGTTCAAAGGCTTTGAGTTAGGAGAATAAGGAGAGGTCACATCCTAATGGAATGATGGTATGAATGAAGTTGAAGAAGGCCAGATGTTTGTCTCATACACTGGGGCAGGAGAAAGAGACTTTTTGTGGTGATTTTTATTTTAAAGATGGGGTCTTCCTCCTAGCTGTGCGACCCTGGACAAATCAGTTAACTCTAATTTCCTAGTCCTTACTACTCTTTTGCCTTGGGACTGATATTTAGTATAGATTCTAAGACAGAAGGTAAAGGTTTAAAAAAACAACTAGGTTTTCCCTGGAAGGGATTGGAAGGAGCTATTCATGGATGGACTCAATCCCACTACTCATCGGCACAGGAATTTGTACCTCCTTCTTTTCTTATCAGGGCCAGTTTGCTCCTTTTTTAGGCAACTTGGTTTTCCCTCACTTTCCTCGGGGTTCACCATATTGATGTTGAACTTAGTGTAGACACCCAATTGGCAGCTTATAACTTTTGAGTTTGAGAGCTCTGCCAATCTCAGCCTTCCCAGTAGTAGTGGGACTACAGATGTGTACTATCATACCTGGCTATAGTATCCTCTTCTGGTACAGCAGAAAGAGCATTTGTTGTGGAGTCAGAGGGATATTGGTTCAAATCTCACCTCTAATGCTTACTACCTATAGAAACTTGGACAAGTCATTTAAACTCTCTAAGTTTCTGTTTCCTTCTCTGTAAAATGAAGATATTGACTAGATGATCTCTTGGGGCTCTTTGAGCTCTAAAACTTTGATCCTTTCCCATCCCCACTCCCTCCCCAACTGACTATTCACTGTGTAAGGACTCATTTCTCTCAGTCAGCAAAGAGTAACTCTATTGATCTAGGGATATGCAGACCATTAAAAAAAACTCCCTGGATCAGCATTTGGAGTCAGGAGAAACATGTAGCACTGGGCACATAGAAGGCATCCAATCACATATGTATTACTCAGTATGGATCAATATAGCAAAATGCATCAAATGTAAATTTGCCTCAGACACACTTTTGTAGTAAGAAGAAGTATAGCTAGTTCCCACTGACTTTGTGGGGAAAATACTTTTGAATAGAAGACTTTTGGGGGCAGAAAAGAAGATCAGAGTATCCTAGAGCTAGAGATTCAAGAGTCCAAAAGAGCCAGCCTCTGATTCAGTTCCTGTCACTCTGTTCAGTGAGCCTTATTTGTACCACATAACCTTAGAAGCCTTCACACAGAATCTAGGACAAATGGGCTCAGCTACCTTTAGGAATAGTAGGGGGCTCAGGTGAGGAGAGAATGGAAACTCATTGGGGGCAGGGACATTTTCTAGTATTTTGTATCCCCAGTGCCCCATGGTGCCTGGTGTACAGTGGGGCCTAACAAATGCTTATTTATTGTTGTAGTGAAAGGATCTGGTACTAGAAAAAAAACCTCTAGAGATCATCCAGTTCAACCCCCTTGTTTTAAAATTGAGGAAACCTGAGGCCCAAACAGATTGACTTGCCCAATTGGGATATGGGATTTGAAACCAAGTTCTCTGACTCTAAACCCAAGTGTCTTCTGTACTTGAATAAGTTTATATATATATATATATACACACATATATCAAACAGTCTTTCTACATAAGTCTTTGAGACTTTCCCAATAAGGTTTTGTGATTCAGAATGATGGGGTGGGGGATGTAGATTGGTAGATGGGGTCAGGAGAAGAGATATTAATATATAATTATATAAAAATAATTATAATTTTATAATAGTATATAATAATATTTGTTATTGTTAACCTTCCTTTCTATAATTACATAGTAATAATAAACATTTATATGGTGCCCCCTAGGCGCCTAGCACTGTGCTATATAGCATTACAATTATCTCATATAATCCTAACAATAATCCTTCAAAGTAGGTGCTGTTATTATCCCCATTTTACTGATGAAAGAGCTGAGGCACACAAAAGTTAAGTGACTTGTCCAAGGTCATACAGCGAATAAGTGTCCAAGCCTGTATTTGAATTCAGGTCTTCCTGACTCCAGACTTAGTGCTCTACCAATTGTGCCACCTAGCTGTCCCTTATTTAAGCACCTATTCTATGCAGAGTACTGGAGGAATGACAAAGTTCAGGTAAGAATCCTTGCGATAAAGGAATTTATAGACCACTTACAAGGAGGTAAGACTCAAACAAAAATATACACCATTCACAATATCACAAGATAAATGAATTAGAGAGTTACAAAGTCACATGCTACGTGAGGGTTATAAATGGGAATGAAACCCCAAAGAGAGGTAAGACCTAGAGTAGCCAGTGAGTCTAGAGGAGGAACTAAAAACTACAAGGTAATCATTCTAGGTGACCATGACACACCAGTGAGGTTCTGGGTTTCTTTGATCAAATACTCCAGCAGAGCTGTGTTTTAACCCACATGGGTCTTCTTTCCAATGATGCAGCCCATAATCCACCCCTCCTGCCTATCTTCTACAACTCTCATTCACATCCTCCCCATAAGTTTGCCTCTGAGGGTCTACCCAGGGCTATGATAGTGAACCTATGGTATGTGTGCCAAAGATGGCATGCAGAGACCTCTGTGAACACATGCATGGTCACCTTGTCTGAGTTAGTTAGTAGAAAGGCAGAGGGACTCGAGTGGAGCTACTCCCTTCTCCCTCTCCACCACACCTCCCTGCCCCTCTGCCCAGCAGCCCAATGAAAGCCCTTACCCCCATCCCTGAGCAGAGTCCCCAGGCCATTCCCTTCCTTCTCTCCCTGCTCTGTGTGTGCGCAGGGGCACTACACTTCATCTCAGGGGGTAGGGCAGGGCACGACATGTAGTCTCTAAAAGGTTCACCATCACTGTATTATTAGAGGCTTCCCTGGCTGTCTCCTGACATCCTAATGGCCATCCATTGGTTTTCTCTCACTCTTGCCACATGACTGGCCCATCCTCTTTTTCTGATCACTCATGTCCTCTAATGACCCCCTTTATTGTGGTTCTTCTTTATAATTCTTTACTCATGAAATGGTGCAGCCTGCTCATGCTCACTACAGGCTTCTCCATTGCCTTTGGAAACACCCATTTGTCAGTGTGGTCTTTGGAAGTGAATGAGAGGGAGCCAACATCTTTACTGGTTTCTCCTTGAGCAATCTGGAAAAGTAGATGAAAGATCTTGAATTGCATTTGACAAGTCAAAGGCAGGGGGCAGGTAGGTAGTTCAGTGGATTGAGAACTAGGCCTAGAAATGGGAGGTCCTGGGTTCAAATCTGTCCTTGGACTCTTCTAGCTATGTGATCCTGGGCAAGTCATTTAACTCCCATTGCCTACGCCAGTGTTAGCAAATTATTGGCATGCATGCCAGACTGGCATGGGGGAGCTGCTCTGTTCTTCCTCTTCCCAGCACCTGAGGACATTTTTTGCATGTCTCACCCCTCTGTCCAGTCGCCCAAAGTGAGCACTTCTTCCCTCCAATCTGGGGTAATGCAGGGGGATGGGGGTGGGGTGGGGTTGGGGTTTACAGACAGCCTGAAGTTGCAGTTTAGGCACATGAACTTGAAAAGGTTCGCCAACACTGGCCTAGACCTATAGGTGCCTTAGAACCAATATACAGCATTGATTCTAAGATGGAGTGGGGGGGGAGAGGGAGGGAGGAAGGAAGGAAGGAAATATAGAAAAGGAAGGAGGAAGGAAGGAAATATAGGAAAGGGAAGAAGAAAGGAAAGGAGGAAGAAAGGAAAGAAGGAAAGAAAGGAGGAAGGAAAGAAGAAAGGAAAAAAGGTCAAGTGCATGGATTTGTCTTAGAGGCCTTTGCCATGGATGATCCAACTCTGGGTCTCTTCTTTTTGCAGTTAGCAAAGCAGGTTTTGTTTGTGGCCTTAACTCTGCTATGGGGCCAAGGGTGTTTTTTTTTTTTTTAATGTTCTTTTTCTTTTTGGTTACTGTTTGTCGCTCTTTTTTAAGAGACATTCGACTCTAGGCACTGCCCAGAAACATTTCACCACATCAGTAATAGTTGCATTATGAAAAGATTCTAATGGCTTGGGGCTGCAACTGGGGAACAAACCATGATACTGTGTTACTGTATCTTTTGAGGGAAACAAGTGAATAATCTTATTTGGCTCAAGTGACCTAAAATCCATTTGACACATGTCGGGCACTTTTGTCAAGAAGAAAAGGAAAAAAAAAAAGCACACACAAAAAAAAGCCAAAGCCAAAAAAACCCAAGCTTTATCTTTGACTGTCCCATTCTTTGGCACTGAACCACGTCAGCTCAGGGAGCTAGCCATCTCACCAATCAGCTGCTCGCTTTCCTTCACATGGTACTGCCCACTGTAGGAAGTTGCTAGGAGACCACTGGCAAGTAGCTGCTTGTTTTATCTTCCCCCTCCTCTTGAGCTTTTTGGGGGGCTCCCCTCTGTCCTTCCCTCCCTCCCAATTAAACAAAAAAGAAGATGGCTTTGTATCTGAGCCTGAGGCTCTGTTTGTGTTCTTCTTTACCTCTTGAAGAAGGAATTTCCTGCTAGGTTAAACACTATAATAGCTTATTGAAAGATGTTAGGGATCTTTCCCCCTGGAAGCCTTGTAAAATGACTGGCCAGAAAAGATAATATCTTATTGCTTGTTCCTTAACACCTAGTCAGAATTGTGAAGGTCAGAGAGGCCTCGAAGGTCATCCAGGCCAACCCTTTTATTTCACAGGTTAAGAAACTTAAGGCTACAGAAGTTAAATGACTTGCCTAAGGTCACACAACCAAGCTAAGTGTCCCAATGGATAGTCTAGAAGACCTGAGTTCCAATATACATTTACTGACATTTACTAGCTATGTGGCCCTGGGCAAGTCACTTAAACCTGTTTGCCTTGGTTACCTCATCTGTAAAGTGAGCTAGAGAAGGAAGTGGTAAACCATTCCAGTATCTTGGCCAAGAAAATCCCAAATGGGGTCACAGAGAGTTGAATGTGACTGAAAAGACTCAACAACAAGGTCACACAGGGAATGGGGTGGGCAGAGTCTGGATTTGAAGCTAGGTTTGGGGCTCTAAACCCATTGCTATCTTCTACTATACCATCTTTCCCCTCAGTTATTATGAAAACCCATTCTCAAATCTGGTGACATTATACACATCAGTTATGGAAATCTGTTTGGCAAAGATGTTCTTTGAAGAAACTTTCATAGCCTTAGAGAGCTAGATGGAACCATAGAGGATATCTGTTCCCATCTCCTTTAGCACTTGGTTGGTACTATTCATTTTTGCCATCAAAGTAATCATGATTACTTTTTCCTCAAGTCCCAAGCCTTGTGGTCTGACTTCTTAGTGAAGTTCTAGCGTATCTTAGTTAAGCTTGAGTGACGGTGGGGCAGCTAGGTGGCAAAATGGGTTGGAGTCCCAGGCCTGGAGTCAGAATGACCTGGGTTCAAATGTAGTTTCAGACTCTTCCTAACTGTGTGACTCAGAGGGGCAAGTCCCTTAACCTTGTTTGCCTAGACCTTACCCTTTTGTCTTAGAGTTGTTATTAAGACAAAAAGTAAGAGTTGAAAAACAAACACACAAACAAACAAACTCAGTGTCCCTTTGAAAAAGCAGTTGCTTTCAAAGACTGGAAGACTTACTCCTTTGAACCCTACCTTGCTACTGAAGTGGGATATAGTTTTGAACAATTGCCTTCTGTCTGGGCTTATTGAAAGGAAAAAAAATAACTTGAATGGTCAATATCTTAACCCACTATAGTTGTAATTTTCAGTTGTGAGTTATGTGAGAAAATTCAACTACACTTAAACATCATTCTGAAGTAAGACAATTCAAGGAATAAAAGCAAACACAAATTTCTGTTGCTTGTTGGCTCAGTGCTCTGAGGCAGGTTGACACAGAGGAGCTGCCAGAGAGCCTATGTTAAAGTGCCCCAGACACAGAATGTTCAATTTGCTGATAAAGTTGGACTACAGTTATCCTTATCTTGGTGTCTTGCAAAGGACAGTGCAATAACTTCCCAATAACTCTACGTGTTCTTGTTGTTTTTAATTTATTGGGCAGGTGAGACTTGTGTCATGTGGTCTGAATCTGAATGAAACTGGTAAATCCCTGTGAACACTGATTTTCTTTTCTATTCTGTTTGAATGTTGACTGTCCTACAAATTTATTAAATAAAGATTTCTTTAAAAGTAAAAAAAAAAAAAATGACCCCATGTCATTGGTGAGTGCTTCATGTGGCCCATTACATCTCAGCAGACCCAGCTTTTCTTTGCTTTGCTCCTAGGCCATGGACCTTTGCCTCCCCATGCTTTTCCAGACCAGTAATGCCATTGCTCCTGGAAAGGGCATGCCACTCTACTCCTCTGTAGCTCCATTCTCCATTTACCAAATCTGCAACTTTACAAACTAAAATATTCCTCCCTGGCTCCCACTTTCTTGTATTGTTAGCTTCTTGAGGATGACTGTTTCTGCTTTTTTCAGTTGCATCTCCAGAACTTAGCAAAGTCTTAACACACAGTAAACACAGTTAAAAAAATAATAAAAATGAAAAACTAAGCTTCTTTATGAGGCAGGTGTTAAGATTAAAAATGATAAAGACATATAGTATAAGAGAAATTAATATTTTAATAGCCATGGCTTTGTTGGTAAAATATAAATATATATATATATATATATGTATATATATATATATATATATGACCACGCTTGACTATCTTTAAATTTACCGCTGGTGCCCATCCTCTTTCTCTCGTATGCCAGCCAGCCACCCAGGAAAATCAAGAGACCTTCTCTAGGCCTTCCTCTGAATTTAAAAACTGGAAACCCATTGGAATCACGGGAAATGTAGTCTCACAGTCCCCACATGTCCATAGGAAATTTGTAACACACTTTTAAATGGCATCTCCCCAATTCCAAACATACACAGGTTAGGTGGCTTAGAAGAGCCGGGCCTGGAGAGAAGAAGTCTTAGATTCAAATGTGGCCTCAGATGCTTGCTAGTTGTGTGACCCTGGGCAAATCACTTAACCCCCATTGCCTAGCCCTTACTGCTCTTCTGCCTTGGAATTTAGTTTTGATTCTAGGGCAGAAGGTAAAGGTCAAAAAATGCTTCTTTTGTATTTAATGAATTCTCCCATGACTTTGGAAAAAAGCACTACGCTTCTGGATCTCCTCCTTTGACTCTTACTGTTCCTTTGCGTTCTTTTTCTTAGGCTCCTCACCCTTTTCTTGATTCCATTTTCCATGTTCAGCCTTTTTTTTTTTTTTTCATTATACTTTCCCCTTAGCAATTCTCATTCAGTCGTCTCACTTCAGCTGTCTCGAAGGACTTCAAGATCTCTTCTTTCCAACCCTGATCTCTCTTTTTTGAACTCCACACATATATTTTTTATTTTACAAAGTGATGTGGACCTTGAAGATATAGCAAGAACAAAGTACAAACATATTCCCACACATACATGTTTCCCCCTGGGACGTACTTTTCCCCCTATAACCACCCTGGTCCCTGGGGAAGTAGGCTCAAAAGTAGACTCAGTAGCTACCTAGCAGGAGATCCAACAAGTTCATGTGCAGATAATGGCATGACTGCCAGATGAGTCCTTCGCTTGGTGTGGGGTCTAGAAGGTCATTCTGAAGATCATTCCTTGCTCTTTAGAGCATTGATAGTAGGTTTTCCAGCAATACTTAGCCTGGATTCAGACTCCTGGATTCCTGTGGTTTGCTTTCTATGGCAAATCAGAGCTTCTCCTCCCTGTATCTAGAACAGAAAAGTACAAATGAAAAGGACAATGCTATTCCATTTCTCAGTAGCTCTAGGACTTCAAAGGAGAGAGTAGGGCTCCTAGCATTATCTCATTATCTCTCATTGGTTACTGAACTCAAATGAAGCAAAGGGCCACACCTAGTTTTCTAACTGTCTAACAGATATCTCTCCCTGGATGTCCTACTGGTACTTTTGAATCCAGGCTCTTCCACTTACTAGTTGTATGAGCTTGGGCAAATCACTTAACCTCTAGACTTCAGTTTCCTCATCTGGAAAAAATGAGTGGGCTGGACTAGATGACCTATAAGCTCCCCGACAGCTCTAAATCTATGATCCTTTGATTCTGTATTCTGGGAGGCAGTGGAATAGTGGAAAGAGGAGTTGTAGAAAAAGGGTTTCTATTCTGGTCTTGCTTACTTACTATGTAACCCTGGGCAGGCCCACCCTCTAGGTTTCAGTTCCTTCATTTGTTTAAAAAAAAAAAAAGGGTGGGGTGGGGAATTAGACTACATGACCTAAAGTTCCTTCAGCTCTAAAATTCATGCTCCTGTGATTATTACTTAAAACCTGACCCCTCCTTATGACTTTATTATTGCCCTTAGTAGCACCACTATCTTTCTGGCCCCCATGTTAAAACCTTGTTATTATCTTTGACTCTCCCCTCTTCCATGTCTATCCCATTTAATTTGTTATCTCTTCATTCTGATTTCAAAATATTTTTTGTGACCATCTCTCTATTCCCATTGTTGCCATTTTGATATTTGCTTTCATTGCTAGCCACCTAAGTAGATTTTGCAGTGGCCTCCTAATGGTCTTCCTGCCTCCATTTTTCTCCTCTCCCTTCTCCCATAATCCTTAATTGGACCAGGGAAGGCCAAGAAAAATACTCTAAAATAGTATCCTGAGTCCCTCTCTATACTTGGTTTACTCCGAGTAATTAAGAAGATTCCTTGGCATGGCTATGCCACACACAGGGCAGCCAGGCGAATGTAGCTGAAGCAGCAAAGTACCTGAAGGAGGAATAGAAGGCATCATGGGCCAGGCAGTCATACTACCACCAACACCATCACCTTGACCACCATTTGCCTTCTTACTCTGATGGAGACAACCCAGAACACTGAGCCAAAGAGCTTCATAAATAGCAATATTCTCCAAAATGTCAGACCTACTTTCAGCCACCACAGCTATTACTAAAGGGAGACATCATTTGGAGATGGAGATCCCCTTCCTCATTACCACCAGTAACAACTGCTGACCAACTGCCACCAAAAGGTAGGCATGGGAGCCCTGGAAGTGGCAGCATCCTGAGATTACTAGTCTTGCCTTGAGCCCAACCTTCCTAACTATCTTCTTCTTCTTCTTTTTTTTTTTTAAACCCTTGTTCTTCGGTGTATTGTCTCATAGGTGGAAGATTGGTAAGGGTGGGCAATGGGGGTCAAGTGACTTGCCCAGGGTCACACAGCTGGGAAGTGGCTGAGGCCGGGTTTGAACCTAGGACCTCCCGTCTCTAGGCCTGACTCTCACTCCACTGAGCTACCCAGCTGCCCCCCTAACTATCTTCTGAGGAGGTGACTCCTGTGGAGAAACAGGGCAGCTATCCCCACCAACAGTCTACCCACACCATATAGAAGGGAAGCAAGTCAGCCTAACTGAGTCAGCATGGTAGAAAGGGAGAAATAAGAGGCATCGTGTGCCAGGCAAGTCAGACCATCGCCACTGCCGCCACCATCTCCCCTTAGACCGTAATGGAGACAGCCTAGGATCCTCAACCCAAGAACCTTAAGTGGAGCATTATGCACAAGAGCCCAATGCCTTCAGCCATTATTCTAGGGAGCCACCCCTGTGTAGATGCAGTGTGGCAACTGTTCCTGCAGGTGCTACAGATACTGAAGACCCAGAAAGGAAAGTTCTGGCCACCAAAGTCTGGGACACTATCAAATAGTTCAGTGTCAGAAACGGATATGATTTTATCAGTGGGAATGACATTAAACTAGAAGGATTTACATTTGCTTTGCCTTCAAACCCTAAAGATGATATGTGTTGGCTTCTCCATTAGGAAATGAACTCCACGAGTTCAGGGACTGTCTGGCTTTTCTATTTGTATCCCTAGCACTTAGCACAGTACTTCCTACGTGTAAGCACTTAGTGTTCTGTTTATTCATTTATCCTCCATACTACCTTTAGGCTTATCTTCCTTGTATCTGTTCATATCATTCCTCTATTCAAAAATCTTTTCCCTACAGAGTAAAGTCTTGCCTTCCACAATCTGGCACTGCCTTCTATATACTTCTAGGCTCATCTCATACTATTCCCATTCACATGTTCTACACACCATCCCCAAGTGGACTACTTGGCACTCCTTTCTTCACCCGATGATATCCCACCTTTGTGCCTTGGCTCACATTGTTCCCTTTGCCTGAAGTGCCCTCCTTCCCTCCCTCCTTCTCATCTGACTATTGAATTTCTAGCCAGTTTTAAAAAACCAATTAAATTATGCCCTACTGTAGTAACCCTTCTTTGGTTCCTCTTTGCCCCAGACTCCCAACATGGTAATGAGCACCCTTTTCCTCAAAGTCTCACAAAAGTTTGGTTGCACTTGTCTTATGTACTTATTTTTTGTAATGATCTGAGTACATCACCTTCTCAGATAGGTGCAAAAGCTTGAAGACTCCCCATAGGCCAGATCACATAAAATTGTGAAATAACAAAATCTTAGCAGCAGCAACAGCAATAGCTGCCTGGTCGTTTTTCTCAACATTTCACTGAGCAAGATCTCTTTCTAACACGCCTGAGAGTGTTAGCCAACTTTCCAGGAAAGGAAACTTATGACCTACCAAAGCAGCAACCCACTCCCTATTGAGACAGCTCTGTTAGGATATTTCCCTTAAATCCAACTGAAAAGTTTCTCTTTCTCTTAAAGCTCTTAGTCCTCCCCTCTGGGACCCAGAAACACCGGTCTAGTCCCTTTTCCACATGATATTCCCTTAGCTACCTGGAGATAGCTTCTCTGTGCCTGCAAAACTTCTGTCCTCCAGGCAAAATGGTATCAGTTCTACAGAACCAACAAAACAACATACATAATTACTATAACTCCTGTTCATATGAAAACATCAACCAGTTTTTTCCAAAAGCCTCAGGTCAAAAATACTGAGCAGCATCAGTATCTGTCTATGAAACACACCTGTCCTTTCAGCAAATGGTAACAATACTGTCATAACTGCCAGTCATTCTTTTGTGCCCTTTTCTTAAGGATTGTATATTATGGGGATTTCATTTCGATTGGTGCCCTGGGGTTTTGTATGACCTGTTGAAACAAGTGATAAAAAAAACAAAAACAAACTTCCATCCTTTCAAAAAGAATTTGAAAATTTTTATCTTCTGCATATGTTCCAGATTGACATTATCCTTTTTTTTTTTTTAACTTACCTTCCATCTTTGAATCAATATAATGCATTGGTTCTAAGATAGAAGAGTGGTAAGGACAGGCAGTGGGGGTTAAGTGACTTGTCTAGGATCACACAGTTAGGAAGTGTCTGAGGCTAGATTTGAACTCAGAAAAAGTCCTCTGACTTTAAGCTGTGGTGTTCTATCCACTATATCACCTAACTATCTCATTTTCATTTCCTATCCCCTTGAAACCTGACCTAATGGTAGCATACAGATGGTTCTTAGTAAATATCTGCTGATTAAGTATATGGATTATAAACTTC
Organism: Gracilinanus agilis; assembly: GCF_016433145.1. Lineage (NCBI taxonomy): Eukaryota > Metazoa > Chordata > Mammalia > Didelphimorphia > Didelphidae > Gracilinanus > Gracilinanus agilis. The sequence continues at coordinate 365,078,287 of NC_058131.1, forward strand.
TCAAGGTAGAGATAGTCCCTTTGAGGGCTTTGCATCTTCCAGAAAACTTCTAGTAACACTGTTTGCACACAGTGGATTTTCAATAAATGATCTAGGCTTCAAGACTCTAGAGAAGAAATGAATCTCTACTAGGGTAGAGGAAGGATTCCAGGATCAGGGAAAAATCCCCTCCCACCCTCCTTGCAAATCATACCTACATCAGCATAACTACAACTGCACAGAGAGAGAGATTGTTCTTGTATTTCTTCCTATGGAGGTTTTCTCCCAGCGGAAAACACAGTAGTCTTGCTGTGTGAGGGGTGCTTCCTGTGCACAGGGTGTAGGCTCAGGCCATTAGTCATTGGCTGAGCCTTGAAGGAAGGCAAGAGCTTCCCCTCATTCACTGTGCCCTGGCTCTAGCAGTCTGGTGGGAGCATATGATGTCAGAGGCAACAATGGCCCACTATTCCGCCCATGTGTGCCTTTGGCCCCCCACACCCTCGGTCAGCTCCCTCCCCTCCCCTGAGCTGGAAGGTCCTTTCTAGCTTTCCCTTGTACCCCACTGACTGGCTACCTCACATCCTCCTCCTCCTCCCTCAGAGTATTGTCTGTAAAACATCTGGGATTTCCTCAGGTGGGGAACTCCCCTCACCAACCTTGGAACCTTGGAAGCACTTGGAAGATGTCTTGCCTAAGGCGCAATGACTCATGTGGGGTCACAGCTAATAATGTCAGAGGTTAGATGTGGAACCCCAGTCTTCCTGACTATAAGCCCAGTATTTTATCCCCTATCTTACTACTATCCCTAGGTCTGGAAGCAGAATACCTGGGTTTATATCTGGCCTCAGAGGCTTACTAGCTATGTGACCCTGGGCAAGTCACTTCACCTTGATTGCCTCAGTTTGCTCATCTGTTAAATGAGCCGGAGAAGGAAATAGAAAATCACTTTGCTATATTTATCAAGAAAACCCCAAATGAGGTCACGGAGAGTCAGATACAACCGAAACAACTGAACAATAACAAATAATTACTTAGGTGTCATGTTTTAAGGTTTGCAAAGCACTCATCTTTTATTTCCATGGACCTGGAATAGACTCCAGCCTCACTTCTGCCTCTTAACCCTTGATGGAAAATAAGGATTCTCAGCTCAAATGCTTCCTTCTATAGAAATATTTTCTTGATCTCCTTAGTCTTTAGCATTCTGTCCTCAAAGTATCAGATGTTTATTTCTCTCTGCCCATGTGGAATTTCCCAATAGAATATCAATTCTTTGAGTTTAAGGATCTGATGGGATGGTTTCCTTTTTTGGAGAGGGATAAAGAGGCTCTCTAGCACCTTCACACAGTGCCCTCACATTCTGGTTATTTCATGATCCCTTTTTGAGATTTTCTTGGCAGATACTGCCAACTCATTTTACAGATGAGGAAACTGAGACAAACACAGCTATGACCAGGGTCATACAGCCAGGACATACCTGAGACCAAATATGAATTCAAGTCTTCCTGACTCCAGGCCCGGTATTCTGTCTACTGTACCGCCTAGCTGCCTAGCTCATCATATTAGTGAGTTGGATAAGAATGCCCATTTTATAGATGAGGTAACTAAGGCTCAGAGGGAGGGAGTTGCCCCATAGTTACATGACTAGTAACAGAAGCAAGAGCTGTGCCCAAGTCTCTTCTGACTCCAAGTTCAACACTAGTGAATAGAGCACACTATCTCTTCAGAATGTTAGCTGTGCAAGTCTGCTCTTTCTGCATTCCTGTGATTTTAGGGTCAAAGCCTTTGAACTAATGCTTTACATCTGCCTTCTGGATCCCCTTCCCTTCTTCCTTTTTTTGAAGTCCTTACCTTCTGTCTTAGTATCAATTTTTAAAAAAACCCTTACCCTCTGTCTTAGAAGCAGTACTGTGTATTGGTTCCAAGGCAGAAGAGCAGTAAGGACTAGGCAGTGGGGGTTAAGTGACTTGCCCAGGGTCACGCAGCTAAGAATTGTCTGAGGCAAGATTTTAACTCAAATCCTCCAGACTCCAGGCCTGCTGCTCTATCCACTGTGCTACCTAACTGTCCACCCTTCCCTTCTGATTCAGGAGGAACCCTACTCCATTCTCATTTCCCTTTTCCTTTGTTTCTTAATAAATGTTTATTGGTTGGTTAATCCTCTGTCCATCATGTAAAGTTTTCCGGCAGCCATGCTAACTAATTCAATCCAGCACCTATCATATCCAATGTTGCGGAGGGGTAAGGGATGGTTGAAGACAATGAGCCAAGATTTTATAGTTTAGTAGTCTGTGATTTAGTAGATGACCCCATAGCTCTTGCCCTTCATGACTCATCTTGAATAGACCATCCCCACTTCCTCACCACCCACACTCGTAACCTCATTTTATTTCCATACTCCACCCAGATTGCTCTAAATTCACTAGCGCTCTCTCCCTGGCTAAATCTTGCTCTGCTCAGAATCCCTGAAGACCAGAGCTCTTGGGACCTTAGAGGTCAGTCCTCTAGGCCAATCTCAGCATTCATGCATGAGCAATTGGAGAGCCCGAAAGGCTGTCACCTGTTTGAGGTGGCCTAGTGGCTGCTGCCAGGTCTCTCGGCTCCAAGTCCAGTGCTCTCTACCACACCACAAATGCCTAGTTGACGTCCCCCTTTCTTCTGTTGTTTTTGGCACTACTGACCCTGACTTGAAGGTTTTTTCTCTAACCTTCTGAGACATTTCACTGTTTTGGTGAGTTGAGTAGAGTGATGGACTTCTAGGCAGGAAGGCCCAAGTTCAAATCTGACCTCAGACACTTACAAGCCGTATGACCCTGGGGCAAATCTCTCTTAGTCTTATATAATAATCACACCCAATTACCAGGTTGTTCTGAGAATTAAAGTGCTTTGCAAACCTTCAAATACTATACAAATACTAGTTAGCTATGCTAATTTTGCTCTACTTCAGTTAAAATGAAAAACAAAACAAAACATTTTTTTAGGGGCAGCTGGGTAGCTCAGTGGATAGAGAGCCAGACCTGGAGACAGGAGGACCTAGGTTCAAATCTGGCCTCAGACACTTCTAGCTCTGTGACTCTGGACAAGTCTCTTAGCTCCATTTGCCTAGCCCTTGCCATGTTTTGTCTTAGAATTGATACTAAGACAGAGAAGGTAAGACTTTAAAACAACAACAAAACCATTTTAAAATTGCCACCCACATGCAAAGCACTATGTAGTTTAAATAGTTTGTATAGGATGGTGTCCCTGTCCTCATGGAGCATAGAGTCTTTCTTGTGTGGGGAATATAACACACACAAATCATTTTGACTCAAATTAATATGCAATAAGAGCATTGGAGAAGTGCGTACAAAATGCTCTGGGAAATTTCATTGCAAAAAATGTTATTAGTGAATGTGGGTGGAAATCAGAAAAGTCTTCCTGGAGGCAATAGCATTCCTGGTACCATTTTTCCTACTCCTTTATGGACTCTATGGACTCCTTTCCTGGATCAGTAAAAGGTGCTGGCTTCTATTCTAGCAGCAGAGAAACATTATGTACTTAGGGCCAGCCAAGAAGCCACTGCAGAAAGTTTCTCCTTTGGGACACTATGTCACTTCTCTGTGGCTGCTATGGTAATTTCTGTATAGAATTCTCCATATACTGTTTCCTTCTCATCTTAGGATATAAAAACATTTCCCCTCCCCCCCCATATATGTAAAAGCAATTTTTTAAACATTCATTTTTTAAAAGTTTTTAATTCCAAATTCTCTCTCTTCATCTGACCCTGCTCCCTGAGATGGCAAGGAGCAGTTTGATATAGATTCACATGTGCAATCATGTAAAACATTTTTCCATATTAGTCTTTTTGTAGAAGAGTTCTTCTAGTTTTAGAAAAAAAAAAAGAAGAAAATGAAATGAAGTATGTTTCAATCTGTATTCAGATTGTTCTCAGAGGGTCTGTGACATTTTTCTTCATGAGTTTCTGGGATTGTTTTGGATCACTGCATTGCTGAGAGTAACTAGGTCATTCACAGTTGTTTATCAAGAAATATTGCTGTCATTGTGTACAGTGTTCTGCTTACTTCCCTTTGGATCAGTTCATATAAGTCTTTCCAGATTTTTCTGAAATCATCCTGCTTGTCATTTCTTATAGCACAATAGTATTCCATAACTATCATATAGCACAACTTGTTCAGCCATTCTCCAGTTGAGGACAACCCCTCAATTTCCAATTCTTTGCCACCACAAAAAGCGCTGCTTTAAGTATTTTTGTACAAGTAGGTCCTTTCCCCTTTTTATCTCTTTGGGATTGCCTTTGGATTTTCCTGCTTCCCTGGATGATAGACTTAAGTTGCCACGATTTTTAGCTTAGAAAAGCTTTTTGTTTTAGTCTTCAAATACTCAGTGGGGGAGGACTTTGTGCCAGTTGTTGCCCTTTGTGCATAGGGGTTAAAGAAGAGGTGGCCAGAAGGTATGTAAGAGAGGTTCTTTTCCCTCCAGAAGTTCATACACGTGTAGTGACAAAATGTGCCAAATGAGTGCTGATGTGATCATGGAGGATTTCAAGATCTCTGTGGTCTAGGATGAGCAGAGAGAGGAGGGACAAGTAGGAAGGACATTTCCAGCAGGGTAAACATCATGCAGCAGAGAAGATGAACATACTTTGGGAAGTAGTGACAGCATCCTGGAGAGAGATAGAATGTTTATTATTTATTAGGTGTCAGTCAGTCAATGCTTATCATTGAGAATAAAAATATGATCAAGTAAGGCAGTTCCTACGGTGGGGAGATGAGAGAGAGAGAGAGAGAGAGAGAGAGAGAGAGAGAGAGAGAGAGAGAGAGAGAGAGAACGAACGCATATATGTGTGTATGGATGTACATAGGGTGGTGGGGAAGGTGGGTGGGTACCTTGGCAGCTTTGGATCTAGGCAAGATAAGGCCAAAAGCTGGTCTATCAGATCCCAAGCTGGTTTCAGAGGATGGAGGTCAAGGGTTTGTATGGGAAATGATGGCTGAATGGAGGTGGCATTACATGAAGAAGAGATATCATATGTGAAGGGTAGAAGAAATGGGGCTAAAATGCCAATCCAAAGATTTTGAAATGTGGAGAATGGGGTGGGGAGGAGAAGAGGAGGACAGCTGAAGTAGAGTCACGTCATAGAACTAATATCAGATTCTGTGATTCAATGGGAAAAAGGAAACATGAATTGTGTTCCTTTCCAAATATAGCCACTTCTTTGAAGTCTTCATTTAGAAACAATTTGCAAAGCCTTCAGTTCCTAGGCTAAACCACATGAACATAAAGCCTCTTTTTTTCCTCTGTCTCCCTTGAGGGGTTTCCTGGTCCCTAAACTAGTTTGAGATTTAGTTCCAAACTCAACTCACTAAGTATTTAGCTAGCATTTTGTATATGCCCAGCTCCATGGGGGAGATGAGAAAGCTCTGACATAGAATCTATAGTTCAACTTGACTTGCCCATCACTGGAGATCATAGGATCAAAACCCTGGATGAAAGGGACATCAAAGGTCCTCTCCTCCAACCCCCACAAGATGAGGAACCTCATGCCAAGAAAACTGAAGCATGTTGCCTAAGGTTACATGAGATAACAAATGGCAGAGGTGGGGTTCTCTGACTTCAGACTCAGATGCTCAGTGTCCATTTGTTGAAGGTACCCTGGGGGACGCCCTCTCCACCCACTCCTGCTTGGGTACAGGTTTCTAGCAAATGGAATTAGAGCAGGAAGGGACCTTACATATAATGTAGTCCTACTCCTTCATATTACAGATTTGGAAAATGAAGCCCTGAGTTAAGTAATCAGCACGAGGTCACACCCATCCAAAATGGCAGAATCCAGCCTCAGGCCTCTGACCTCTTTCCACAATGCTACAATTAGATGACCTTTCATGTTTATTATTCTTTTCATTTGCATTGTTGTTGCCATTGCGCATATTGTTTTCCTCCTTGGAATACTGGAGGAAATACATAATACATGATAATCTTCAGAAACTCTGACATATTTGCTGTCATTTGATCCTGACCACAGTCCTTGGAGACAGGCCAAGGAGGACAGGCTTACACTAGAGGGAGCACTGAGGTTTACTGAGGTGGTGACTTGCCCAAGGAATCAGGAAGTTCCAAGGTATTCTCATGTTTATTCACTCTCTCAAATTTAAGGGGCAATATATTGGCTGAGAAGGTCAGTAAGATCTCAAAGAGAAAAAAAAACATAGAATCAGGGACAGCTGGGTGGCACAGTGAATAGAGTACCAGATCTGGAGATAGGGAAGTCCTGGGTTCAAATTTGACCTCAGATATTTCCTAACTGTATGATTCTGGGCAAGTCACTTAACCCCTATTGTATAACCCTTACTGCTCTTCTGTCTTAGAACCAATGCTTAGTATTGATTCTAAGATGAAAGAAAAGGGTTAAAAAAAAAAAAGCTTACTTTGTTTCAGGCACTAAAGAACCCAAGAAAAAACAAATCCAGACCCTGTCCTTAAGGACCTCGCATTCTAATGAGGGAAATCATATATGAGGGTGAGATACAAGTTACAAAACAGATGGAAGGTAACCTTAGAGAGTTTCACAAGTCTTAAGTGGTGTAAAAGTGAGATTCAAATCTAGATGCCCTGACTCTAAATCCAGCGCCATTGTTCGGTGTTCACTGTTTCAGCTGCTCAGGTGTTTCTTTCTCCATTCCACACTGAAAATGACACACAATCATCTCCTTGGTATAAGTAGGCAAAATGATATATATCGTCTTAAATTTTTTTCCCTTAGCTTTTGGGAAATAAAATTTAAAAAGTCTTTAATTTTAACTAAATCACTTAATGAGCCAGATTTTCAATGACCTGCCCATTTTGCCTGATCTTTCCCTCCCTAGCCCCTTTTGAAATAAGAGAGAAATCTACCATGCCAACATTCCTTGGGTGTTTACATAGGCAGTATGGCTTACTGCAGAGTTGGAAGCCAACCTCAGATGTCAATAACCCCATTCAGGCATGCAAGCAATGTATATTTGACTCCACCTGGAAAATGAGCAATGGTGTGGTGCCCTTCCACCCACCTTGTTGGAGAAACATTCCTCTTTGGTCAACACAGAAAAAGCTGTGTGCCTTATTAATGTCTGGCACTCGGGTGTGCCTTTGCCCAGTGTGATTGCAGTCATGTCTGGTGGAGTGGGAACTTCATTTTGAACCCACAATTGCCTTATGTGTAAAGTCCTAGGAAAGGCACTGGGGAGGTAAAGACAAAAACCAAACGGTGAAGAAGGAGCTTCCATTCTTCTTGGTAGTGGGTTCCTATCCCCAGCAAAGAGATTAGGGGCTTCAGCTTCTTCTTTACACTTGAACTGGACAAACAGAATTGGTCAGAGGTAGAACAGCTAGACAGCACCGTGGAGTCTTTACCTCTCTTCTGTCTTAGATTGATACTGAGACAGAAGGTAAGGGTTAAAAAAAATAATATTGACTTTTCAGCTGGAAAAGAACTTGTTTTCTGGGAAATGAAATTGTGCAACATCAGCAGTTAAAGGCTGTGAGGGTGAGATTTTATGATGTTTTGAGTGAACTTCTAAAAATTCTAATTTTTCCTTCTGAAAAGGATAAGATGGTGATAAATGAGTCTGGTTACTTCCAGTAAAATTTTTGAAAATCTTTATAATGGTAGCAAGTGAATTTACCAGGCCCTTTTGTAGAATAAGATAAATTTAATTTATATTATTATATATAATGGAATTAATTTGTTATTATTACAATAGAAAATATTACATAATAAATTTAAATAAGTTAAAAGATAAATTTAGGAAGAAGTTAAGATAGGCAGACCGCAAAGGAACATGGTGGAAAATAAAATCTTAGGAAATTCAACAACAAAAAAAGAACATAATAGACATCAAACCATTTATATCTTGGTTAATGTTACTGAATATTTCTGCCCTGTTATTAATACTGTGCAAGTGTTAGCTTAGCTTCTTTTTTAAAAAAATTTTTTATTTAAACATTTTCATGTTTATAATAAAAGACAGAAAGACATAATTTTCCTACTTGTCATTTTAGGAAAATCAGTAGTATTCTTCCCCAGGGTATTGGTTAAGTACTTGTCTTGGGCTCAGGATAGGACTTGATGGCTTTCTTAGTCTGTGCAAGGTATTGTGACACAGTGGAATGAGGGCTTCCTTTGGAGTTAGAGATTCTTTTACTCCCTGAGATCTCTTCCAACTCTAGTGCTGATGATTCTTGGAATCCTGGTTCTGCTCCTTTACCTATGTGACCTAAGACAAATCACTTAACCTCTCTGAGTCTCAGTTTCTTTATCAGTAAAATGAAGGGGTCCAACAAGATGACCTCTGAAGCCCCTCCCAGCCTTCTCTAGCTCTGTGAACCAATGATGCTTTGCTCTTTGTCAAAACAGTCTTCAATCCTTTCTCATAGTCTTACTCTGATAAAGAATAGAATTGAATAATGTGATATTTGGCCATTGGTGAATCTGAAGAGCTACCACCTTGGGTAAACCAAGCTGCTTATTTTCTGGAGGGTTTCTGTCTTCCAGGCCAAGAACAAGGAGACGGGTGCACTGGCTGCTGCCAAAGTCATCGAAACCAAGAGTGAGGAGGAGCTGGAAGATTACATAGTGGAGATAGAAATCCTGGCTACATGTGATCATCCATACATAGTGAAGCTACTGGGTGCCTTCTACCATGACGGGAAGCTGTGGGTAAGAGCATTGTACTTTTTGCCATTTATTTTTTCTTTTCTTTTTAAACTCTTACTTTCCATCTTGGAGTCAATACTGTGTATTGGCTCCAAGGCAGAAGAGTGGTAAGAGTAGGCAATGGGAGGTCAAGTGACTTGCCCAGGGTCACACAGCTGGGAAGTGTCTGAGGCCAGATTTGAACCTAGGACCTCCTGTCTCTAGGCCTGGCTCTCAATCCACTGAGCTATCCAGCTGCCCCCCTTTTTGCCATGTGTTATTTGGAATTTTACCAACATGGCCTTAATTAAAATATTCATACTTCTTGTAATATCCATCTCTATTTATTTTAATTATAACAGTTATTTCTTGCATGTCAGTCCTTGGTGTTAGAAGATAATTGCAGGCAACAGTGAAAGACCTCCACAGTACTGAAGAGCTAGCAATGAATAGCTAACCCAAATATATCCCATTAATAAAATGCAATATGGTACCAAAAGAAGTAAATACATTCAGGAATCAAGAAATAGAATGAAAAGAAATAGTTTAGCGGGGAGTAATTTGGTATATTGAGCCTCAGTATGTTGAGAACCAGGCCTAGAGAAGGAGGTTCTGGATTCAAATGTGGCTTCACATACTTCTTAGCTGTTTAACCTCAATTGCCTAGCCTTTGCTGTTCTTCTGTCAACTTAGTATCAATTCTAAGACAGAAGATAAGGTTTTAAGGAGAAAAAAAAAAAGAGAAAAGAAATAGCATGATGTGTAATCCTTATGTGGAGGTTGTGGTATAGTGGGGCAGCACTGACTTTGGGGTCAGAGGACCTAGATTCAAATCCTGCCTCTGTCACTAACTGTACAAATGACCTTGTTAAAGTCAGTTAGCCTTAATTTCTTCATCTGGAAAATGCAGCGGTGAACTAGATGGCTTCTAAAGTTCCTTCCATCTCTAAATCTATTGTCAGGTGATCTTATGAACATTGCTCAGAGCATCTTGGAACATAGTCAAAAGAAAAAGGGACCAGGGACTCAGTTCTTGGGATGGTTTGAAGAAGGATCTTTCAAAAGTCACAATGTACAAGTGACCAGCAGACTGAAGGAGTACTGTGTCCTGGAGGTCAAGAACAGACAAGATGTTGAGGAGGAGATATAGAAAGGTCAAGGAGGGTGGCAAAGGAGGAATGACTTTTGCTTTTGGCACTAGGGACGGTCTTGGCCGCCTTAACAAATTTGTTTTCAGTGGAGAACTGGGGGCGGATGCCAGTGTGGAAAGGATCAGAAGGAATTTAGTTTAGTAACACTTTTCTGTCTATAGTTACTGGTAGAGGGATGGATTCCAGAAGCGTGGTATTAGTGCTTTAACACTGCCCCTAAGGAAAAGACTTTAGGTGGAAAATAGACAGTAATATTTACCCTTTAGATGTTTTAATTTTGAGATCGAAAACTATTACATTTAACACAACAGATGAAATTAGGTTTCTAAATTGTCAAGCAATATACCTGGATTTTGACATATGAGAGTGTAATTTTTAAAAATCTCTTAGTTTTTTATTTATTACCAATTACATGTTATAATAAATTCAAGTAATTGTTTATATATCAATACTTCTTATCTATCTCCATTGAATTAAACTCTTGTGTTCTCAGTATGGGCCAATATAACCCAAAATGTTGCTATTTTATATGTGGTATTTTCTGACTTCTCTTGAAAATGGCTTGAAAATAGCTGAAAGGGATCAAAGAATTATTCCTGGAGAACTATCTTGTTCTGTGGGTTGGGAACTCTCTTGTTCAACTTTCCCTCTAAAATTTTTCTTGCAAAGCAACCTGGTGGCATGGGACAGCATGCTCCATCCTCAAACATACCCCACCATGCACAGTGAGTGAGTGACTAGGCACTTTCCCTTGGCCTGCCATGTGGAAGTTAGCCAAAAACCACGAGATCAGCTTTTCTTCCGGAATCTGTAATCTTAGTAAAATCCTCCTGATGATTTCTTATCATCACTTCTGCTTTTTTTTTTAATGTCAAAAACTTCAGTTAAAAAATATTTCCCAAAACATGCTTATGCCCTCAGAGTGAGTAAATAGAAGAAGCCCTTAGCTGACCCTTTCCTTTGGGTCAGTTCTTCTTTCCTTTCTTTCCAAGGGTCTGAATATATTCTCTGGGGAAAGACTTTCATGACTTTTATTTCTTTAGGCTTGTTCTTCCACAACCTAACTACAAGGATGGAGATTAGATTAGTCACCAGATATAAATAGGAGCTAGAAAAGGAGTTCTTAACCTTTTCTGGGTCATGAACCTCCTCCTCTTTGACAGTCTGGTGAAGCCTACGGATCCCTTCTCAGAACAATACTTTGAAATGTATAAAATAAAATACATAGGATTACAAAGGAAGGCAGTTATATATTTTTTCCCATTTAAGTTCATAGGTTCCCTAGGAATTTATGGATCCTAGAGTTAAGAGCCCTAGACTAAAATGAATGGATATTAGTTAAAAGCATGTTTGATGTATAACCCAAGTTGAATTGCTTGCCAGCTCCTGGAGAGGGTAGGGAAGAAGTGAGGGAGACAATATGGATTATATAACTTCTGGAAAACTCCCATGGAAATTTGTTATCTAAATAAATAAAAAATAAATAAATGACCAAATAAACAAACAAACGAATGAATGAATAAAAAAAACAAACGAATGAATAAATAAATAAATGAATGAATGAATGAATGAATAAATAAATAAATAAATGCATGAATGAATGAATGAATGAATAAATAAATAAATGGATGGATGAATGAATGGAGCGCCCATAACATTTTAAGGTTGATGTCAGGGAGGGGATATATGCTTCTCCCAAAGAAGGAAATATACCCAGAAGTAGAATTTGGGATTTAATGGGACTAGCAGTCTGATCCAAAATGGCAGTTCTTATGGTCTTTTGTCTTTAGAGATGAAAGGAATCCTGATTTTCCATGAAATCTTAGTCACGAAGGAAATATTCTACCCAAAGATAGAGTAACACTCAAAACCAAAGGGAGGGGGCAGCTGGGTAGCTCAGTGGATTGAGAGCCAGGCCTAGAGATGGGAGGTCCTAGGTTCAAATTTGGCTTCAGACACTTCCCAGCTGTGTGACCCTGGGCAAGTCACTTGACCCCCATTGCCTACCCTTACCACTCTTTTGCCATTACACAGTATTGAGTCCAAGATGGAAGGTAAGGGTTTAAAAAAAAAACACAAAGGGAGATGATTGTGATTGTAAAGTTTGTACAGACCAAAATGATTTTAAAAGTCACTCTCCATTCCCACCCCAACACTACTGCCACTTCAGCCTCAGTCTTGAATGTGGATTTTACTTGAGATTTTCATCTGAACAAATCCAGGAATTCAAATATTTGTTCATTGTCCAGTGATCTAAGGAATTCTGGCCTCTTGTATTTCTTTACTCCATTTTCTTTCATCTGGGTTTTACCCTCGATTATTGGATCTTCCTGGGAGAAGCAAGACTAAAGCCCTGTGGAAGCAACTTTGACTCCATCCTTTCATTTACCTACCACATTTCATCAGCCTCCAAGTTATTTTTTTTTAAACCCTTACCTTCTGTCTTAGAATGGACACCAAGTATGAGTTCCAAGGCAGAAGAATGGTAAGAGTTAGGCAATTGGGGTCAAGTGATTTGCCCAGGGTCACACAGCTAGAAAGTGTCTGAGATCAGCTTTGAACCTCCCATCTCCAGGCCTGGCTCTCAATCCATTGAGCCACCTACTTGTCCCTCTCAAAAGTCTTCGGATCCTTTCTTTGTAATCTTTATCCTATTCTTTTCTTCCTTTCCATTTCCACAACTACCAGTTTAGATCAGGCCCTTATCTCAATCCCATTTGGCTTTGAGAGTCTCCTAGATCTCTCACCTTCATCCAGTCCTGCATATGCTTCCAGGTTAATTTTCTTAATGCAAAGTTCTGAATATGTTGGTCCTTCTCTCAAGAAACTGTCTATGGTTCCCATTGATTACTGGGGTCAAGTCCAAAGTCCTTAGTGTTGAGTCCAATGCCTTTCCTATTTTCATGGGTTTATCTCTGTATGAATCATCCACTTTTTGGCTTTTTGCCCTCTGGCTTTCCGGAGCTTTTTGCCAATCATGCCCATGCTATTCTTAATACTCGAAATGTCCCCTCTATTTATAATAACAATAATAGTTCACATTCACAAAACACCATAAGGCTTAAAAACTGACTTCATCTCAGAAACCTACCCATTTTTCAAGACCTTTCTAAAATTATACCTCTCTCATGAAGTATGTCCTGATATGCTCTTTCATTGGCACTCCAGCTCTCTCCCTGCTACTGTCTCTCTTTCTCCTCCAATCCCTTCATCTCTTTCCCTCTTTCCTCTTTTATCTCTCTCTTCCTCTAACAGTAATCCTCCCTAAGCTAGAATTTTTGTTCTATATACATAATTCTATCTATATATACTTTTAATCATTTCATTTTTCAAATGTAATACATCTCAGGTGTGTGTCTTATTTCCCCAGATACATTTAAGTTCCATAAAGGTTGTATATTTTTATATTCCTGCCAACTCTGAGATGTTGGAATTCCAAAAGCCATCATTTGTTTTCCCAATCACCTAATTCCTAACTACCTAGTAATTTTCATAGTACTTTGTACATAGTACACAGGTATTTTAATAATACCTGTGAATAAATGGATTTGGAGAACAATTTCTGGGGGAAGTCCTTTAGGGTTAACAACACTCACAATTTTCTTGGATGCTGAAATTATTCGGGGGGAATTATTGGCAGAAAGGGATGACATCAGACTTTTCTGGACTTCAGTTCAAAACAAACATTTCAAAAAAGGAAATGCTGATCCAGGTCAAACTGCAATCCTGACCTATGACTTGGGGAGGCAGGGCATGTGTGGGCAGTGGAGTCCTGGTCTTTGTATAGAATAGTTCCTTGCTCACTTCACTTTTTTATCCTGATATGTGATTTTTACAGCCATTATATATTATTCTCATATCAGACATGGGGAAAAATTATGCTTATCTGACTCGACCACGGTCACCAACCTAAGTTAGTAGCAGAACTGAGGATAAAATTTAGCACTCCTAGTTCTCAGTACACCTAGGGCTCTTGACTCTACTAAACTATATTCTTATTAAAAAATAATTTAAAAATAAACCCTTACCTTCTTTTTTTGAATTGATACTAAGTATTGGTCTCCAGGCAAGTGAACAATAAAGGCTAGCAATTGATGTTAAATGACTTGTCCAGGCTCATGCAGCTAGGAAGTATCTGAGGTATGATTTGAATCCAGAACTTCTCATCTTCAGACCTGGCTCTTTATTTATTGAGCTACCTAGCTGCCCCTTTAAACTATATTCAGAATGGGAAATAGGACTTGTAAACCACTGGGTCTCCCTAAATATTTTAGGTAGATTTAAAAACATTCCCTGTAAAATATTTGGACTTGGATTCTATGTGCTTAATATGTCACACATTATGAAAGCCAGTTAATTATGTAAAAGTATGACATGGTGAATGGTGGAGCCACTAGGAAGCTAGCTTTAGAATCTAGAATTTTATTAGTTCAATCCCATTAATTCAACAAGCATTTTATTTTTTGTCTGTGTGAATTTTTTTAATTTTTTAAAAATTTTTTAGAAAATTTTTCCATGGTTACATGATTTATGTTCTTTCCCTCCCCTCCTCCCACCCCCCTCCTGTAGCCAACAAACAATCCTACTGGGTTTTACATGTGTCATTGATCAAGACCTATTTCCATATTATTGATAGTTGCACTGGGGTGGTCGTTTAGATTCTACATCCCAAAATCATATCCCCATCAATCCATGTGTTCAAGCAGTTATTTTTCTTCTGTGTTTCTACTCCCACAGTTCTTTCTCTGGACATGGCTAGTTTTCTTTCTCATAAGTCCCTCAGAATTGTCCTGGATCATTGCATTGCTGCTAGTAGAGAAGTCCATTACATTCGATTTTTCCACAGTGTATCAGTCTCTGTGTTTAATGTTCTTCTGGCTCTGCTCCTTTCACTCTGCATCAATTCCTGGAGGTCATTCCAGTTCACATGGAATTCCTCCAGTTCATTATTCCTTTGAGCACAATAGTATTCCATCACCAGTATGTACCACAGTGTGTTCAGCCATTCCCCAATTGAAGGGCATACCCTCATTTTCCAGTTTTTTGCCATTACAAAGAGCGCGGCTATAAATATTTTTGTGCATGTCTTTTTCCTTATGATCTCTTTGGGGTATAAATCCAGCAGTGGCGTGGCTGTCAACAAGCATTTATTAAGTGCCCCTTTTGTGCCTGACTGTGTACTAGTTGTAGAGGCCAGGAAGACAACCCTGACATTGTCAGAAGACTTGAGTTCGAATACTGCAGTAGATACCTTAAAAGTTGTGTTGCCCAAGGCAAGTAGCTTTTTGTTTTTTTTTTTAGAATAATCTTTAATGTCACATATCTTGGCAGTTTAGATTGTAGGAATGTACTAGCAAATTACAGTTACTTCACACAAATACAGATCTAAAATGCTCCTGGGTACACAGAACCAATATAATAGAAATGACAATCACATATCTCTTCCACATTGTGACTTTCCCCATTGAGGTTTCAGTATATTACGAGGTTGGCATAAGAAATTAAATGAGAATTTTTTTGGGGGGGGAGTTTTCACAGAAGCTGCAAATGAACGCAAAGGCCAAGGCAAGAAACTTAACCAGCCTCAGCCTCATTTTCTTCATCTATGAAATGGAGATAATAGCAACTGTACCTCTTAAGGTTTTTGTGAATATCAAATAAAATAACAAGTGTAAAGTGATTTGTAAACCTTAGAGGAGTTATTATTATTTGAGTTATTCTTATTACTAGTCCTTCCTCTTCTTGGGGTGGAGTAGGGGAAGAGGGGAGACATTTACAAAGAAAATTAAGTAAAAATTCATAAGTTATTTCAAGGGTCTGGAGAGGGATCAGGATCAGGATCAGGATCAGGATCAGGATCAGCTTTGCTGTGGGAGGTTGCTATTGAGTTGAGCTTTAAGAAGAAAGTAAGAGGTTCAAGAGGCACCATGATATGGTAGACCTTAAGTCAGGAAGACCTGAGTTCAAATCCTATCTCAGAAATTTTCTTTCTGGGGCAGCTGGGTGATTCAGTGGATTGAGAATCCCACCCTCCCCCCCCCAAAAAAAAAAAAAGAAAGGAAGGAAGGAAGGAGGAAAGAAAGAAATTTTCTTTTTTTTTAAACCCTTACTTTCTGTCTTAGTATCCATTCTAATACAGAAGAGTAGCAAGGGCTAGGCAGTTGGGGTTAAGTGACTTGCCCCGGGTTACAGCTAGGAAATGTCTAAAGTCAATTTCAAATTCTGGTGCTCTATCTACTGGGCTACTTAGCTGTCCTCTCTGTCATTTTCATAGCTGTTCAGCCTTGGGCAGATCATTCTGCATCTCTGAGCCCCAGTTTCTTCATGCAAATGAGGGGAATCTCAGTCTCTAAGATCATTTGTAGCTACAAACCAATGATCCTGAGATCCAACAGGCTTGGAGGGGAGGAGGAGAAGGGAGTAGACTCCAGCCATGTAGGACGAGCTGTACAAAGGCATGTAGAAGAAGGTACAGAACAGGAATCCGGCTGGGGTGGCTAGAATGTAAAGTGGGTGAAGGAGAGTAATGTCCGAGCCCTTTGTTCAAGTGCATGCTTGAGTCTCTGGGGAATAGTGTGGACCTTAACCTTGTGTGTTGGTATTCATCTTTTTTTGCTGTTGTTGTCTGACAGTGACCACATTTGGGGTTTTCTTGGCAGAGATCTTGTAGTGGTTTGCCATTTCCTTCTCCAGCTCATTGGACAGATGGTGAAACTGAGGCAAACAGGGTTAGGTGACTTGTCCAGGGTCATACAGCTAACATGTGTCTAAAGTCATATTTAACTCAAGTATTCCTGACTTCTGGGTCTAGCAGTCTATCCATTGTCACCTAGCTGCTTAAACCTTTCTTTTAGCCTCTTGTTAAGTGTTCTTTCCAATTTCCAAAGACAAGTCTTCCTGACCCAAGGCGTAGCATTCTATCCACTGTGCCACCTAAATGCCCCATGTTCATCAGAGCAAAGAAGACTTGGAGAACTACTACTTAAAGAATCTGATCTGCAAAAGGGGAATGAGTTTCTATAAAAGGTGTTAAAATATTTGCAAAGCACTTTACCTATATTATTTCATGTAAATCACCATAGCTCTGAGATAGATTATTATTATTTTAGTTTTATGGATGAGGAAACTGAGGCAAGTTAGGTGACTTGCCCATTGACTCGGGCCACATAGCTGAAAGATATCTGGGGTTAGAATTTGAACTTGGGTCTTCCTGGCTCTAAATCCATCTATATTTTGAGTCATTGCAAAGCCAACCACCAGGGAAAATTAGTAAGTGATCTCCATGCTTTAATCTTGCTTAGCCTTTTGGGTACAGTGCTCTGCCAGTCTTCAGGAGAGGGTATTCTACTCAGTACTAATCTCATCCCCTGAGGACCAACTAATCTCATCTCAGTACTAATTCAGTCTTTTTAGTGCTAATCTCATCTCCCCAAAATGGGCAGATAGATGGCACAGTGGAGTCCCATGCCTAGAGTCAGGAAGACTTCTCTTTCTGAGTTTAAATCCAGGTGTGTGACCCTCAGAAAGTCACTTAATCCTATTTGCCTCAGTTTCCTCACCTATAAAATGATCTGGAGGGGCAGCTGGATAGCTCAGTGGATTGAGAGCCAGGCCTAGAGACGGGAGGTCCTAGGTTCAAATCCGGCCTCAGACACTTCCCAGCTGTGTGACCCTGGGCAAGTCACTTGACCCCCATTGCCTACCCTTACCACTCTTCCACCTAGGAGCCAATACACAGAAGTTAAGGGTTTAATAATAAAAAAAAATTGTTAAAAAAAAATGATCTGGAGAAGGAAATGGCAAATCACTCCAGTATCTTTGCCAAGAAAACTCCAGATCCCTTGGGTCATTAAGAGTCTTAACTGACTGAACAATGACAAAAAGATGTGGTAATAGGGAAGGAGCTGAGGTGACACTAATCCCACCTTTTCCTGGAAAAGTCACCCATTCAGGATTTCTTACCCTTATATGTAAATTATTTTTTATTGTGGTCCAAATCTTCATGACTCCATTTGAGGTTTTCTTGGCAGAGATACTGGAGTGTTTTGCCATTTTCTTCTCCAGCTCATTTGACAGATGAGGAAACTGAGGCACACAGGGTGAAATGACTTGCCCAGGGTCACAGAGTTAGGAAGTGTCTGAAGTTGGATTTGAGCTCAGGACTTCCTTACTCCAAATCCAGTGTTCTGTCCACTGTGCCACCTACCTGTCCAAAATGTTTTTTTATTATTATTTTTTTTAAACCCTTACCTTCTGTCTTGGAGTCAATACTGTGTATTGGCTCCAAGGCAGAAGAGTGGTAAGGGTAGGCAATGGGGATCAAGTGACTTGCCCAGGGTCACACTGCTGGGAAATATCTGAGGCCAGATTTGAATCTAGGACCTCCCATCTCTAGGCCTGGCTCTTAATCCACTGAGCTACCCAGCTGCCCCCTGTCCAAAATGTTTTAATCCTGTCTATAAAAACAGCTCATGTACTGAGAAACTTTTTTTTTTCTCATTTTCTGAGTTTGCCTTAATTCACAGGCCTGAATCAGAATTTTCTTTAACACCACCTAGATGCCTGGCAAAATCCTAGCTCCTTTTAAAAAAATACTATTCCAAAAAATTGTACAAGAAGTTAAAAAAAAAAAAAAAAGGTTTGTTTGGAATGATTTAAAGTTTTTTGCTTACTCTTGACATGTAATACTATTCTTGCCCTCCAATGCCCTGTCCCTAAAGCATCAGGAGGACAGTAAGTGTTCCTGGTTCAGTCATGCGTGGGTAACTCTATAGGCTTCCCTTCCCCAGAAAGAGTCATCGAGGGTGGAGACAGATGGCAGTTACACAGCAGAATGTGGACACCCACTTACTGACGCCCAGGGCAGAGAGAGATGGGCCTGTGACTCTCCTAGGAAGGTGGCAGCATCCTGGTTGTTTTGGGACAGAAGATGTTGCACCCTTACCCCTCCCTCTTCCCTTCTCCCTTTGCCTACATGATAATAATAGCTTACACTCAGAGGTGCTCAGTGTGAGATAAACCTGATAAGTTTCCAAAGCCCATTAATGTACATTTTCTCCCTGGATCCCTGAAGCAACTCCCTGAAGCAGGTCAAACAGCTGTTAAATGAACCCTTTTTTTATAGATGAGGAAACTGAGTCTCCAAGAACCTAAGTAACTCTAAACCTAGGCCACCGCTCTGGGGTTTACTCCAGGGTTTGTGCTCTGTGAACCTCAAACCTGATCTGTCCTGTTTCTACTTCCCCATCTCTGTACCCTAAACCCCTCCTCTTTCCATTCTATCATATTGCCTTTCTGAAGGCCAGTCAGCCAAGTTTCTGGTCCCATTAGATTCCTCCTTGTCTTGGAAATTCCTGGGGATCTTTTCACCTGACCCAAAGAGTACTCTTTTTCTCTCTCTATTTACTGGGAAAGATGAACTCATTTCACTTTTCAGTGCTTACTCCAGATTTTTTCCCTCAAAGGGAGGGGAGGGTGTGGAGGGACGGTCAGTTATATTCTGAAGGGAATCGGTGGGTGCTGGGGCTGCCCTGCTGAATGGTCACATTGTTTAATGAGGGGCATTGAGATCAGGGAGCAAATTCTCTTGACTCCACCTACAGAATACTGCAGATAAGCAGCTGACATTTTAATGTTTACTGCTTAGCCCAGGCTCTTATAGACTTCCTACCACAAGCAGGTCTTGATTGAGTAACCAGAAACCTCTTCCTTATCTGCCTACTGGGTGGCTGGGGGTGGGGGAGGGAAGATGGACAAGCACAGACCAGTTGGGGTCTTTTGCCTATAGCAGAGCACTTCCTGAGGATGTTTCTGTGGTCTCTGTGCCTGGCTTTAGAAAAAAAGAGACAGGAACGGTTCAGTCCAACTTTCAGTGACTCAGTTGTGGAATGTCAGTGCTCCATGAGATCTTAGAGATCCTCTGGCCCAAGCCTCTCATTGTCCTGAGGAGGAAACTGTAGCCCTAGAGTCTGGGTGTTAAGAGACCCGGCGAGGCCCCCTGGGCAGCATAGAAACATGCTCAGGCCTCCATTCTTTCTCTCTTCTTCCCTTCAGGTTCCCCCCTCTCTAAAGTGAGGGATCAGAAAGGAGATAATGTACTCTCAGAATACTACTAGAATTATACTACTGAGCTATTGAGATATGTGGGGAAGGCGCTTTGAAAGAAATAAAATGCCTAATATGTATGGAGTGGCATCATCCATTGTAATTATTTCACTAATTGAACAGCTCTTAATGGAGTACCTGCTGGGAATGAGAAACATTTCCTCCAGGAAATGAAGTGAATGTAACTCTCAGATATGGAGGGCTGTCAGAAAGAATACAGATAGCATTTGCAGAGAACAGAAGGGGAAGGGGAAATTAGTTGAATCATAGAATCTTAAAGTAGTGGTAGTGGTGGTGGTAGTAGTAGTAGTTAGTAGTAGTAGTAGTAGTAGTAGTAGTAATAGGAGGAGGAATAGTACTAGTTGTAATAGCAGTAGGGTAAACGAATTGAACCATAGAATCTATTTTATTTTATTAATTGATTTAGAATATTTTCCCATGGTTACATGATTCATGTTCTTTCCCTTTCCTCTTCCCTTCCACCTCCTGTAGCCAATGAGCAGTTCCACTGACGTGTGTCATTAATCAAAACCGATTTCCATATTATTGATATTTGTACTAGGGTGATCCTTTAGAATCTACATCCCCAGTCATATCCCCATCAACCCATGTGATCAAGGAAATGTCTTTCTTCTGTGTTTCTACTCCCACATAAGCCATAGAATCTTAAAATTGTGATGGTGATTGATGGTGGTAGTAGCAGTAGTAGTAGTTTGTTGTTGTAATAGTAGTACAATAAATGAGTTGCCATAGAATCTAAAAGTGTTGGTAGTGGTAATAGTAATAGTTATTAATATTAATTAATATTAATATTAATAGAGTTGTAGTAGTAGCAGCAGCAGCAGCAGCAGCAGCAGTAGTAATAATAGTAGTAGCACCAGTAGTAATAGTTGTAATAGTAGAAGGGTAAATGAGTTGTCATAGAATCTTAAAATGGTGGTGGTAGTAGTAGCAGCAGTAGCATCAGTAGTAATAGAGTTGTAATAGTAGTAGTAGCAGCAGCAGCAGTGGCAGTAGTAATAGTTGTAGTAGTAAAAGTAATAGTTGTAATAATAGTAAGATAAATGAGTTGAGTCTAAGAATCTTTTTTCTTCATTTTTAAAAATTTTTATTTAGAATATTTTTCCATGGTTACTTGATTCACGTGATTCATGTTTCCCCCACCCCTCCACTCTTTCTTTTCCCCCTCCTGAAGCTGACAAGCAGGTCCACTGAGTTATATAAGAGTCATAGAATCTTAAAATGGTGGTGGTAGTAGTAGCAGTAGCAGCAGCAGCAGCAGCAGCAGCAGCAGTAGTAATAGTAATAGTTGTAATAGCAGTAGGGTAAATGAGTTGAATGATAGAATCTTAAAGTGGTGGTAGTAATTAGTAGTAGCAGCAATGGCAGTGGTAGTAGTTAGAGAGAATTTCCTTCAAACTCCCCCATTTCAGAGAACATTTAGAGTTAAATGGGGATCTGTAGACAAAAGTGAGGAAGTTACTTAATCAAGGTCTCTTGGGCTAGGCGTCATTTGTTGTTGTTGTTATATTTAGTGTCCATGGGTACAAAGCAAATACAAAAGTCAGATTGCTTCCCCAGTGGGAAAAGACCGTCCTGCTGACTTTTTGTGAGGAAAGCCCCACAGAGAGTCTGGTTTTTCAGCTCCTGTCTATTCCTTGGCCCTGTTGTCTACAGGCCATAAAAGTTAATTGCCAAGCCTGAGTGTGACCCTGCTGTTCTTCTTATCTAGGTAGGGCCACCCTGGCCGCCCTTATCTCCCTATGAACAAGCATGCTTGGTATGTGTGTATAGTCAGGTGGGTTTGTTTGACAGTGTAGTAGAGGAAGAAATGAAAGTAGGGTTCATTCTTCTCTTTGCCCTATGGTACTGAAGTAGGAAAAGAGATTTTGTTTTAGTTTCTGTCTTTTTGAAAAGAACTCTTAGTCAGGTATTTAATGCTCCCCTTCCTTCCTTTTCTCTATATAGAATTCATATAATGTTGGTGTTGGGGAACTGGAAGGGGCCTTAGAAGATGGAAAGCCAGAGTTGGAAGGGATCCTAGAACAAGAACACAGACCATAAGGTCTAGAAGGGTTGCCTCTATGCCCAGAATGCATGATCTTCCCTCATCTGTGTCTCAAACTCCTCTTTTTCTTTTAAGACTAGCTTAGTTGCCAATTTTCTCCATCCAAAGCCTTTCCTGATTCCTTGTCCCTCTTCACCTTACCACACCCCAAATCCCCCAGTTATTTCTGTCTTCTATTTCATTGATTGGACATTTAGAGTTAAATGGGGGAACTTAGAAGTATAGTCCTAGCCCCTCATTTTTTCTCCCTTCTACTTAGATTATATTTATTTTTAGGGGCATCTAGGTGGCTCAGTGGATAGAGAGCCAGACCTGGAAATAGGAGGTCCTGGGTTCAAATATGGCCTCAGATAATTCCTGACTGTGTGACCCTGGGCAAGTCACTTAACCCCAATTTCCTAGCCCTTACTGCACTTCTGCCTTAGAATTGATACTCAGTACCAATTTTAGGTCAGAAGGTAAGGGTTAAAAAAAAAGATTATATTAATTTTCTCAGTTAACAAACATTTTCTTTCTCTTCTTCCCCTATCCTGTGATAAATATGCATAAACAAAACAAACACCTATTTATGGTCCACATCCAAAAATGCGTGTCTCATTCCACATATTTAGTAAACTACCAATTTATCAGGAGATGGGTAACACCTTTACCACTGGATCCTTCTGGAATCATTGTTGACCATTGTGTTGACTGGCATTTTAAAGTTTTTCAAAGTTATTTACTTATCTATTTCACTTGGCATCAATTTATAGGAGACTTCCTAGGTTTCTCTGAAACCATACCTTTTGTTGTTTCAAATAGCACAATAATGACTCATTATCTTCATATATCATACTTTGTCCAGCCATTTATGAGCATCCTTCAGTATCCAGTACTATGCCAACACAAAAAGAACTGCTCTCCATATTTTTATACCTTATGCTACTTTTTCTTCTTTGATCTCTTGGGTCAATGGACCCAATGAGTGGTATTGCTGACTCAAGGAATATGTATGACTTAGTAACTGTTGGTGCACAAAGAAACTTAGACCCATCAAGGTTAAGGATCTTGTGCAGTAAGCAAGTACATAGGTAGGGAACCAAGATATTCTTTTTTTATTATTTTTTTATGAAACCCTTACCTTTTGTCTTAGAATTAATTTTGTGTATTGGTTTCTAGGCAGAAGAGTGGTAAGGATTAGGCAATGGGAGTTAAGTGACTTGTCCAGGGGCACACAGCTAGGAAGTATCTGAGTCTCAGTGACTCTCAAGTCACTGAACCACTTAGCTGCTCCCAGGGGTGTTCTTTAAGTATTTTTTCAGGATATCATCTTTGCCCCTTGTCACACTCTATGTCTTGTATATTATACTCATTTTATATAGTTCTCCACTAGAAGATTATTAGCCCCTTGAGGGTAGCGACTATGGAATTTAAAAATCTTTGTCTCCCCAGCTTAGTAGTTCATGCTTAATAAGTGATGGTTGAATTGAATTAGATATAATCTAGTCCAACTCTTTCATTTTACATATGAAAAAACTGAAGCTCAAATAGTTTAAAGGTTTTACCTAAAGATATGGAGCATAGAACACACCCTTCCTGGGTTAAGAAGAAAGGATGGGTGTAATTTATTTTAAATTTTAATAACCCTTATGTCTGTTTTAGAATTAACACTAAGTATTGGTTCCAAGATAGAAGAGGGGCAAGGGCTAGGCAGTTGGGGGAAAGCAACTTGCTCAGGATCACTTTGCTATTAAGTATCTGAGGCCAGATTAAACTCAGGACCTTCCAATTCCAAGCCTGGCTCTCTACCCACTGAGCCATCTCTGATGAGTATAATTTCAAGAGTGTGTGAGAGCTGTGTGAACCTGGGCAAGTCACTTAACCCCCATTGCCTAGCCCTTACCACTATTCTGCCTTGGAGCCAATACACAGTATTGACTCCAAGACGAAAGGTAAGGGTTTAAAAAAAAAAAAAAAAAAAAGAGTGTGAGGTAGTAGGCTTAGTGAATAGAGAGCCAGGTTTGGACTTGGGAGGGGTTCAAATCTGGCCTCAGACACTTCCTAGCTGTGTGTTCTTTGGCAAGTCATTTAACCCCAGTTGTCTAATGCTTACTGCTCTTCTATCTTGGAACTGATACCTCGTATTAATTCTAAGATAGAAGATGAAGGTTTAAAAACAAAAGATGAGGTTCATTCATTTCTTCCTTGGATTGGGGAAGAAAATGACAGGTTCTTTCCATCCCAGGTTGCACTTGTGGTTAGGACTGCAGAGTTTGAGATTCATTTGTCATCTGCCTGCTTGATCTTATGCTCAGATGAGAGGAGAAGCAGCAGAGGGCAGTGCATAGAGGACTTCACTTAGATTGAGATAAACCTGGGTTCAAATTCTACCTCAGATACTTACTAGCTGTGTGACCAAACACTAACTTTTCCAAAAACCTACCAGCACCTACAGGATGAGCTAATATACTTTGCAAAGCCTGTGGACTTGTTTTTAGAAACAAGTCATTTAATCCATGTCAGTCTCGATTTCCTCATATGTAAAATGGGGGTGGATATAAAGGCACCTCCTTAGCAAGGCTGTTTTGAAGGACAAATCAAATCATGTATGCAAAAGACTTGGCAAACCTTAAAAGCACCAAACAAAAATGATGCTATTAATATCGTTGTTATCATTGTTATTAATCTTATTCTTCTCATCCTTTTCAATGATGTTCAAACAGAAATGGTCCTGGGATGTCACTATATGGCTTATTCCTTTATAGTGAATGTTTCATGAGTTATTGCCCAGGTGGATAAAATAACTATTTTATATTGTTGGTAAATTGCTTTTTATAAGTTATCAAAAGGTAGGTGGCTCAGTGGATAGAGAACTAGGCTTAGAGATGGGAGGTCCTAGGTTCAAATCTGGCCTCAGACACTTCCTAGTTGTGTAACCCTGGGCAAGTCACTTAACCCCTATTGCCTAGCCCGTACCACTCTTCTACCTTGGAATTAATACTTGTCCAGGGTCGCATAGCTAGCAAGTGTCTGAGGCCAGATTTGAACTTGGGTAGATGAGTCTGGTACTCTTTCCATTGTACCACCTAGCTCAGACTTTATCCTATTACTAAACTCTAAGCAATTGGAAATATGCATGGATACCCTAAAAGCAGAGAACTAAGCAAGGACAGAACATACCATGAGGAATTCAGAGTCCTAGTTGTAGAAATGGAAGGGCTCTTCAAAGTCATCTAGTCCAACCCCTTCATTTTACACTGGAGGATACTGAGACCCAGGGGACATTTTTCTGATTTCTTCATATACTAGCAATGATAGTTTACAGATTTCCTCACAGGACTGGGATAAGGCAAGAGTAAATTCCTTGCTGAGTTACTCACACAGGAGTGTCATTAATGGAATCTCCTGCACCAGGAGAAGCCTGTGCCCACAGTGGTTGTTATCTCTGAGGTTCATTAAAAATGCTTGCAATGTATTTGTTTCCATAATTAGCCAAGAGAAACCAAAGGTTAAGTGACAAATTGCCAAAGACTCATAGAAAGTTAGACCTGCCCTTCTTTTTTTTTTTTTTAACCCTTACTTTCTGTCTCAGTAACAACTCTAGGACAGAAGGGCAAGGGCTAGGCAATTGGGGTTAAGTGACTGGCCCAGGGTCACACACCTAGGAAATGTCTGAGGAGAGATTTGAACTCAAGTCCCCCCAACTCCAGGTCTTACTCTATCCAGTGTGCTTCCTAGTTGTCCCTAGACCTCTACCTTTTTATTTAAACCCTCACCTTCTGTCTTAGAATCAATACCGTCTATTGATTTGTGCAGGGTTATACACATCACAAGTGTCTGAGGTCATATTTGAACTCAAGTCCTCCCAACTCCTGGCCTAGCTCTCTATCCACTGTGCCTCCTAGCTGCCCCCTAGACCTCCCCCTTTTCTTAACAGATCAAAAAAACTGAGGCCCAGAGAAGTGTCTAAGGTCACATATATAGTAAAGAGAATAGTCAAGGGGTGAACTCAGATTGGGTGATGCTAAGACCTTTCCATGCAATTTTCTGGCACTTTATTCTTTTCATTCTCTCTTATTAAAATCCACAAATTCAGTAAACACATTTTTCTAACAGGGCTTTCTTTGGCAATGAGAAAAGGCACTATTTTCCCATGATCATTCTGACTCAATGTCAGTGGCACAAAAAAACCAGAATCCTAAATCTTATTCATTCCAGGACCTCAAAAATATTCATTTAAACAAGTGATCTTAAAAAAGTGACCATAGGCACCAACCCAAAAGCCACTATAAGGAATCCAAGGTCCTGGACTTTTCCTCCCCCCCCTCCCATCTCCCCAGGCCCTAACCTTGTCTTCTTTCCCGCTGACCTGTAGCCCTGATCCTGGTCTGTGTGCTGTTTTTAAAGTTCCCCAGATTGAATGCACTAATTTCCAGTCTTCTGGGAAAAAGATACTCTTCCAAAGTACAGTTTTCCTGCTCACAAATCTGATTGCTTTGGAGCCCGTTCCTTCACACCGAATACTTATGTATTATAATCATTATTGTTTTATTATTTATTAATTATATTATTATAACGATTATTAATAATAGCTACAAGAATAATTAGCATTTTTAGAGTGTTCAAGGTTTGTGAAGTTCTTTACAAATATCTCATTTTGTCCTCATAACGATCCTGGGAAGTTGGTGTTATAATAATCTCCATTTTACAGATGAAGAACCTAAGGCAGTCAGAGGTTAAATGATTTTCCCAGGATCACACAGCTAATAAATGCTGGATTTGAATTCAGTTCTTCCTGATTCCATGCCCAGTGCTCTATCCTCTATGCCACTTATCTGCTTCTTTTTTTTTTAAACCCTTCCTTTCTGTTTTAGAATCAATACTAAGTATTGTCTGCCTCAGTTTCTTTATCTGTCAAATTATCTGGAGAAGGAAGTGACAAACCACTCCAGTGTCTTTGCCAAGAAAACCCCCCCATTGAAATCAGATACTTACTAGCTGTATGACCCGGAGCAAGTCATTTAACCTTGTCTGCCTCAATTTCTCATCTGTCAAACAAACTGGAGAAGGAAATGGCAAACCAGTGTCTTTGCTGAGAAACTCCTTAATGGGGTCACATATAGACATGACTATAAATGGCTGTACAACAACAAAAAAGCCTGAGCTGAACTCATTGTTTTAATCCCATGGCCAAAATGAATGAAACTCACAGGCTTTTGAAATCATGCTCTATTCATTGGGCCTTCTTAACCTAGGAGATGATAAGAAGAAGTAGAAGAAACTACCTTAGGCAGTGTTGGAGCCAGAGAAACCATTGTACTCAGGAACAGATACTTGGCCTTTGGGATTTATTTATTTAGTGCTGCATGTTGGCGTGTGACTTGGGAACAGTGGACATGAAAGGAATGGGAGTTTTTGTGGCTGGTCAAATCTTAGCTGCTAGAAGGATTTCTCAGTTTCATCCTTCTTTGCCACTGAGGCCAGCCTGGAGGCACACCCACCCTATTTGAAGCTTCCTGTTTCCTGTGTCCACCCCTTCTATTTGCCCTGGACCTATAGCCTGATTTCTGCATTCCAGGGGAGGCCCTCAGTGTAGTATGGCAGTTTTCATAGTTAGCCTCTCTGTATTCACTCTTTCATGCTTTACATTTAACAAGAGGTCTCTCAGAGGTCAAACAAGCATAGTGGAGGTCTCTCCAAATCAAACAGGCCATTACCCCCTTCTCTGGCTTTGAATACTGCCTTTGGCCAAGCCAGAACATAACTGGATGCTTTCCTTCATTGTTTAAAGTACAAGAAAGCTTCCTTCAATGTACTAGCCAACAACTCCAGAGGCCCACGCCTTCTTCTATGCGACTTGGGAAAATGGATTTGGAGGGACTTAATAGCAAGCAGGAAATCGAAAACAGAAAGCTGAGAGATGCTTTTTAGGAGGGAAGGAGAGAGAGGCAGAGATGGACACAGAGATAGGCAGAGGGAGAGGGAGAGATATTTGGGGCTCTTTTCCCTTTTTTTTAAACAACTAAAAGAGTCCCTTCTGTGAGTAGCCTGGAAAGCATTACATATGCAGAGGAAGTCAAATAGCTTGCTTTGTGTAGAAGACCAGGTAGATATGTTCTGGAGAATAATAGGAGATTAATTAGAAATATAGTTTGGAGATGGATTTTGGAAGGCTTTGAAGAGCTCATTGAGGAGTTTATATTCTATTTGATAGGCACTAAGGAACTTTTGAAAACTTTTTAAAAATAGGGGACTGACATGATCAAAGATGCATTTTAAGAAGATAAATCCAGCTATGGTGGCTGGGACAAATTGAAAATGGACAGACTAGAGATGAGGCAGCCAGTAAGCAACAGGTTGCCGTAATCCAGACACAAGATAATTGAGGCTTAACAACTTAAGACTGAGGCACCGAGCAGGAATGAAAAGGAAGGGGGATGAGTGTGAGGTTGCAGAGAACTCAACAACTGATTGGATGTGGAGGCTGAGGAGAGAAGGAAGAGTAAAAGATGGCAGTGAGGTTTTGAGTCTGGGTGACTAGAAGAGAACTGTAGTTGCTGTGAATAGAAATAAGGAAGTTGGGAGAAGGAGTTGATGGGGGAGGAAAGGGCAGGAAGCAGAGATTTCATTTTTTAGCATATTGAATTTTAGACACTGGTGCTTTTTAGTCATTAGATAGCTTTGTGACCTTTGGCAAGTCACTTAAGTTTTCTAGACCTTAGTAAAATAATAATTATTGTAAATAAGAACATTTATATAATGCTTTGAGGCTTACAAAGTACTTCATATATTTTATCTTACTTTTTTTCCCTTACAACAACCCTGTAAGATAGGTACTATTGTGATTTTCATTTTACAGATGAATGAACTAAGGCTTAAAAAATGGTAACTTGTCAACATGACACAACTAGTAAGCATATAAGATAAAATTTGATCCCAAGTCTTCATGACTCCAGGTCTAGGACCCTATCTAATAATAATAACAACATCTAGCATATATATATATATAGTGCTTTGAAGTCTGAAAAGCACTTTACAAACATTTCATTTTTATCATATATTATCTCTCAGAGATAGATCCTGTTATTAACTCTACCTTACAGATGAGACTAAAGTTAAGTGGCTTACCCAGGGTCACCTAGCTAATAAGAGTCTGTTCTTGGATTGGAACTCAGGTCTTCCTGACTCCAGGTCTTTTTCTCTATCCACTGCATCATCTAGGTGTCCTCCAACCACTCATATTCAGACCATGGCCTTTACTTTGGAATACTGGATTGGTTAGCATACTGGATATCCTTCAAATACCAGGCTTAGAGTCAGGAAGATCTGGGTTCAGATTTGACCTTTGGCACTGGGCATAGCACTTAATCTTTCTCAGCCCTAGGCTCCTCCTAGGATTTATCAACTAAATCATAGATGAATTGAAATCTCCGTTAATAGAAAAAGCTCTGACACTTCAAGTTTCCTACATAGATGAAATCATTGCTCTTTCTTTTCCTTTTTAAAAAAATCCCTTACCTTCCATCTTAGAATCAATACTGTATATTAGTTCTAAGGCAAAAGAACAGTGAAGGCTAGGCAATGAGGGTTAAGTGACCTGCCCAGGGTCACACAACAAGGAAGTGTGTGAGGTCAGATTTGAACCTAGGATCTTCTATCTCTAGACCTGGCTCTCAATCCACTGATCCACCTAGCTGCCTCCTCTTTCTTTTCCTTTTACATTATCATGAAATCTTTTATTTTCTTGGTCCTACTTTCTTTGCCCCATAACAATTCCTAGGAGTCTTTCCAAGTTTCTATGAATTCCTCATAGCCATCATTTTGTACAGCACAATATTCCATCACATTCATATGTTCTTCAGTTTGTTTCACTGGCAATGGATATCCACTTTTGTTTTCGCTTCCTTACTACCACAAAAAAAAAAAAAAAGACCCTTGCATCAATGTTTGGAATAGTCCCAATTCTTTTTTTTTTTTTTTTTTTTTTTAACCCTTGTACTTCGGTGCATTGTCTCATAGGTGGAAGATTGGTGAGGGTGGGCAATGGGGGTCAAGTGACTTGCCCAGGGTCACACAGCTGGGAAGTGGCTGAGGCCGGGTTTGAACCTAGGACCTCCAGTCTCTAGGCCTGACTCTCACTCCACTGAGCTACCCAGCTGCCCCCAATAGTCCCAATTCTTAACCCTGACAGGCAGCTCATTTTCCTGGCATGTTCTAAATGTCGGGCTTCATCCACTCACAGGCTCAAGAAATCTTGCCTGATATGCTTATCCACTTAGGGAATCAGGTGCCTTTAAGAGAGGGTGTTTTGGGGCTACCTTTTCCTCCTAAATGGAAAACACACAGAGATTGTTTTTTCCCCCTAAATTCTTCTGAATTCATGATCTAATTGGTTCCCATTCTGTAGGCCATAGGGTTTGTGGAGTAATTGCCAGAGATATGTGAAGCCATCTTTGCATTAATTCACATAGCTTCTGGAGACTGAACAAAAAAATGACTCAAATTCATGAGTCTCAAATGTACACAGATGCTACTGTGATTAATGAAACAGAAATCAATGTAAAAGCATTGCTGAATTCATAGTAAATTTTTGTCATGTATTAGTCTATGGATACTAATAATCAGCTGTTAAGTGAGGGTCATCAAAATCTTCTAATATTAAAAAAGAGTGCTCATACTCAAAGTTTGAGAATAATTACTCTTTGGCATGTAAAAATATTGCTTTATGAAAACTCTTACAATGTTGTTTTTTATTACCAATTACACTTGCAATATATGTGGGTGTTTAGATAGCAGAGTGTGTAGAATGCTAGTCTTGGAATTGATAAGACCTGGGTTCTAATCCTGCCTCAGACACTTGCTAACTATGTGATCCTGCAAAAGTCACTTAACCTTTCTAAGATTTTTCCTTATTTATAAAATGGGGGTAATGATAGCTTCTCCTTCATAGAATTATTATTATTATAAGGATCAAATCAGATTGTGTATGTGTATACACACATATGCCTTTGCAAACCTGAAAGGGCTATAATTGTGATCTTATTAATACCATCATCCCACCTACACTGTAAACTCCTTGGGGACATAGAGCACTAGGATTCTTTGCATCTCTTTCAGTGCCTAGCACTGTGCCAAATGCTTAGAATTAAGGGTTCATTACATCCCTATTGCATGAATGAAAAAAGGAGTCTAGAAGGCACTTAATAAATGTTTGTTCAGTTAGCCCGAAGGGATGAAGGAGAGAATGTACACTTTTATTTCTTTGCTGAACCTAAAGAATGCTCTGTTTCTCATCAGTTGAGGCATACAACCAGTGAGGCATCAAGCAAGGAAGAAACAGTATGTGTGCAGGCAGACTTTCTCTTTTATAAATGGAGAACATGCCCTTTTCAAAATGTCCCTCCCTTCCTTTATAACCTAATGAAGGGAGTTTCCACAATGACTTTTCTTTTTTTCCTTTTATTCGGAGGTGGTGGTGGTAGTGGTGGTGATGTTGATGATGGTCATGGTGATGGATAATACTAGAAGCAACTCCAGACAATGGAAGAAACACACAAAGTAACTTGTTTTTGTATGTTGTGATTAGCTTTTGAGAGGTGGTAGTGATGTGTCTCTGATGAAGAAAACCACCAAAAAGTAACCCAGTAAGTCCTTAGAGACTACTACTTACTCTAGTTGTCCAGGGTTTGGAAGCTTTGTTAAAATCTCTCTCCCTCCCTCCTTACCTCTCTCTGTCTCTGTCTGTCTCCCTGTCTGTCGGTCTCTCTCCCTCTTTCCCTCCCTCCCTCCCTCCTTCCCTTTCTCTCTCTCTCCCCCATATATAGATATAGATATCTTTTGTTTTTTATATGACCTTCATTTCCAAATATATCCCCCCTACATTCCCCCAAACCATCCCTTATAACAAAGAATTACAAAGAAAGAGAAGGAAGAAAGCAGTTCAGCAAAAATAGCCAACAGTCCACTGAGTCTGACAGTATATGCAGTGCTTCCATATCCACAATTCCTCATCCTACCTGTATGTTTCCTCCCTTCCCAGAAAGTCTTACATCGTCTCTTCTCTTCTTGAGGGCCAAGCTTAGTTATTATACTTACCTAGGCTTCAACTACTAATTGTCAATTTTTTTCTTTCCATACACACTGTTTCGCCATTGTTTCCTGGCCCTGCATACTGCCCTTTGCATCATTTCAAACATTTTCCATACTTCTCTGAATCCTTCTCATGCTTCATTTCTGACAGCACAATAATATTGTTACAATCATATACCATCATATGTTCATCTGTTTCTCAGTCAACAAGTATCTACTTTGTTTCCAATTCTTTGTTAGTACAAAAGGTAATGCTTTGAATATTACAATGTATTTGAAACCTCTTTCTTTGACCTCTTTGGTATATATAACTAACTATCAGTAGGATCTCTGGGTCAAAATATGTTCAATACTTTTTCCTTTTTCTTTTTTCTTTTTTTTTTAAACCACGATTCAAGATTTCTGTCTGAAGTTGTTAGATCTATTCACAGCCTGGTGATTCCTTTCATTCTCCTTCTTTGGCTTCTTATTCATTTGGATTCTTTGGTTTTTATCCCTACAGATTATGATTGAATTTTGTCCTGGTGGAGCAGTGGATGCCATCATGCTAGGTGAGTCTCCCTCACTCCCTGCAGATATGCAAGGGTCCCTAAAGTTGGAATTCTTGCAGTACAAGCCAGAAGCAACATATGGCCTACTAGACAGAATATTCTATCTAGTCATATTAGTTCTGGTGTGGACCCAGCTGGCCAAGGGCCTTTCCACTAAGGGTTAATTCAGATGGTTGGGGGTTGCCTTCTTCGGCACTGATTCTCTTTTAGAAAAGTTTGGAGGGGGCAGCTGGGTAGCTCAGTGGATTGAGAGTCAGGCCTAGAGACGGGAGGTCCTAGGTTCAAATCCAGCCTCAGACACTTCCCAGCTGTTTGACCCTGGACAAGTCACTTGACCCCCATTGCCCGCCCTTACCACTCTTCCACCAAGGAGCCAATACAAAGAAGTTAAGGGTTTAAAAAAAAATAGAAAGCTTGGAAATATGGGATGTGCTCAGAACCCAGGTTATGCAGTGTGGTATAAAGGGGATCCAGCTGAAGATAGAGAATCCTCAGATCAAGCAGGAGATTGAGTGACTTCTCCAAGGTATAAAGCAAGTAACATTAGCTAATGATAATAATAGCATTTTCATAGGACTGACTATATTCCAGGCACTGTGCTAAGTGCTTTATAAATTACCTTGGGAGGTAGGTGCTGTTATTATCGCCATTCCACAGATTAGGAAACTGTGGCAGATGGAGGTTAAGTGACTTGTTCAGGGTCACACAGCTAGTAAATGTCCTGGGTATGATTCAAACCCAAATTTTCCTAGCTCCAAGTCCAGCACTTTATCATTGCTGGATTTGTTTGGGTAGGAAGAGTCATGAAGACTGTGCCTCACCTGTTTGCTAGTTAGGAAGATAAAATAGTACAATAGCTAGGGAGGGCACTTTGAAAAATGATAACGCTCTTTTCAGATGCTAAGTGCTTTATTATATGTCCTGCCTTTACTAGGTTGACTCCATGTTATAGCTTAACTTCTTCTCTTCAAAGGTAGGAAAATGATAGGGAGCTTATTCTCCTCTTTTTATAATTGGCAGAGTAATTAAGAAGGCTAAGTAATTTGGAAGCTAAATAACTTGAGCAGGATTATGAGATGAAGCAATGGAGAAACAGATGAAAGATGTTGTGAGCCTAGCTTCTCAGATAGGGCTGAAGCACCTGGCTACAGCAGGAACAGAGCCTGGAGGGATTTGCAGACTGAGAGCCACATCGAGAGAGGGCCATATAAACATGGCATTATGGCAGCTCTCTGGACTTTTCTCTGGCTGTGGGAGCCTGGGAGTGCTGCAAGCTTGCCACCTAGGCAAGCATTATTTCCCAGACTTGGATGGGGCATTTTGTGTGCACCTTAGGGGTATAGTTGGAGGGAGAGAGTGCTACTAATTTAGTATAAGGAGTCAGGATTGAGAATGGGGAAATACTTTTTTTTAATGTTTTGCATAGAAGTTGAATAATAAAGCAACCTCTCCTAAAGAGGTCAGAGATAAAGGTAGGAAATTGATGGGTTATAAAGTAGATGAGGGCTTGCATTATACAGTAGAGAGCACCAAACTTCCATTCCGAGGACCTGGGTTTGAAACTTGGATTTGCCAGGGCCTATCTGTATGTCTTTGGACAAGTAACTGAACTTCTGCTGCTCTGTTTCCTCATCTGTAAAATGAGGGGTGTTAAACTCTATTAGTTAAACCTTAGGAGTGATCTCTGAGTTCCCTTCCAACTCTGAATTACCTCTCTTAGAGAGCTCTTCTTAGGTAGCAAAATGACAATCTCAATGATGATTGAACTGGCCGTGTCTTCCCACCACAAATCTGTCCATGCCCTTGTCTTTTTTTACTTTTTTAGGAAAAATTGAAGCCTTTTATTTTCATATAACACTCTTCCAGTTATGTCCCTTTCCCTTCCCCTATCAAGAGGAGGCTACATTTGTAACTGACTAAAAAGAACCCCCCACTCCTGCCCACCCCCAACACAATATAGCAAAACCAAAGAGTTTCAGAGGGTCTGGAAATATATGTAATCTTCCATTCCCATAGTCCTGTACTTCTTCTAGGAGGAGAAGGAAATACATTTTCTCATTTATTCTCTGGGGCTGAGGTTGCTCATTATAATTGTCCATATTCTCTCCTCTCTTTCTTTCTCTCTCTTCTCTTCTCTCTCTCCCTCTCTCCCTCTCTTCTCTCTTCTCTCTCTACCTTTCTTCCTTCCTTCCTTTCTCTTTCTCCCTTTCTCTCTTCTTTCTTTTTCTCTCTCCCTTCCTCCTTCCCTCTCCCTCTTTCCTCCTTCTTTCCTTCCTTCCTTCTTTTTTGTACTCTTTGTATATATGTCTCTTGGTGTCCTTCCCAGAATCAGAATGCAAGGGCTACGTGAACTACTGCATGGCTACTGTATAGCTGTTTGTCAGTTCATATTACAGAGCCTACCCCTTGACTAGATGGAGAATGCATTTAGGCATCTAGTTGTGTGTCTAACTTGGCTAGAGGAAAGGTCCAATTGCCTAGAGCAGTGATGGGCAAACTAAAGCCCACGGGCCAGATGTGGTCCCCTGAAATGTTCTATCTGGCCCCAGATATTATTCCTAATCTGATGAATACAATGAGTAGGATACAATACAATGAAACTTCGAAAGAGTTGCCTTAGAAACAGATTGACAGATGAGCATTTCCTTTTCTTTGGCCCCCTCTTTAAGAAGTTTGCCCACCACTGGTCCAGAGTATCCAAAGATCCAGACAACTGCCAGCTTGTTTAAAGATACCTTATCCTTTCTCTTCTGATTTTTGCCCACAGAGTTGGATAGAGGACTCACAGAGCCTCAGATTCAGGTAATCTGCCGTCAGATGTTAGAGGCTCTCACCTACTTACATAGTAAGAAGATCATCCACCGGGACTTGAAGGCCGGCAATGTGCTGATGACCTTGGATGGAGACATCAAGCTTGGTAAGGCTTCTACCCAACAAGGTGTAGCAGGTTGGGTTAAGGGGGAGGCCCAAGGGAATTAAAACATGGAGGCAACTTGGAGTTCATCCAATTCAGCTTCATGGCATTTTACTAAATTTCTTTCCTACCTTTGGAAGGATGAACCTTTGGTTATATACATACCTTTGGAAGTAAACTTGAAGGCTCCAACCTACCCTTCCATTCTTATCACTGTGCCCTTCCCCAAATGTCCTTGCCCCACTAGGCTGGTTTCTTCATTGTCTCCCAAACACCTTCATTTCATCCATCCATCTTTGGAAGGTTCTCCAGTGGTAAGTGCCAAAGAATACTGACAAGTATTTGGGGCACTGAGGTGATGAAGTAGATAGAGTGCTGGGCCTAGAGTCAGGAAGATTCATTTTCCTGAATTCAAATCTTGCCCCAGGCACTTATTGGTTATGTGATCCTGGGCAAGTCACTTAATTCTGTTTACCTCAATTTCCTCATCTATAAAAAGGACATAATGATTCCTCCCTTACCTACTCCTAGGATTGTTTTGAGATTCAAATGAGTAATATAGTTTTAAAGTTATTTGCAAGGTAAACTACGAAAGGCATTATTATTACTATTACCATTCATCCTTCAGGGCTCCAGTCATATCATACATCATTTACGAAATTCTCTAATTACTGCAGTCCACATGGCTGTCTCCCTTCTCTGAAAATCCACTGCATATTATTCATTTGACCTTCATTGTTAAATATGATGCCTTGTTACATTTATACACACATCCATATGCATATATAAAATGATTATATATGTGTGTAGGTAAAATAATAAGTATATATGTACAAACACACCCACACATAGATTCTAAGCTCTAGAGGATAGAGATTATATTTCTGCTTCTCTGTATCCTAGAGTGCCTAGCACACAGCAGGCCTATAGTCAATATTTTTTGATTGCCTGGAATTGAGTTTTTCTGGATAATCACATGAATTTGAAGGAAAATATCAGCCACTGAAAACAGGGCTGACCTGCTTATTTGTCTGGCTTTGGGCAGATTTATTGATGTTAGCCATTGACCTGCTTCTTGAACTTCAGAGTTCTATAGGAGCCAGAAGTTGGCAACCGGTTCTTACTAAGGACCAGAATGGCACCATGGAAAATATGCTGGATTTCAAGCCAAAGGATTTAGGCTTGAGTTCTCCCTCTCAGATTATGTGATATTGGGCAAATCGCTTCACTAGGTTTCCATTTTTTCATCTGTAAAATTAGATGGTTGTGTTAATAATAATGGTGATAATATTAATAGCCAACATGATATCATTAGTTTCTAGATGGTCAGTTCTGATTTTTAAAGCATGATTTTCCCCTGTCAGTTTTTGGTTCTCCTTTTTTCAACTGGCCCATTTCTTTTTGCATCACTTTCATTTCTCTTTCCCACCTTTCCTCTGCCTCTCTTAATTGGTTTTTTTTTTTATAACATTTATTAATATACATTTTTAACATGGTTACCTGATTCATGCTCCTCCTATCCCCTTCACCCCCCCCACCCCCCCCCCCCATGGCCAATGAGCATTTCCACTAGTTTTGTCATGTGTC
>NC_058131.1:365130242-365209902 GCF_016433145.1 Gracilinanus agilis
CTTTCTTTCTTTCTTTCTTTCTTTCTTTCTTTCTTTCTTTCTTTCTTTTAAAAAAAGCCAACTCTTACTTACTTAGAGTCAATACCATGTGTTGGTTCTGAAGCAGAAGGGTGGTAAGGGCTAGGCAGTGGCGGTTAAAGGACTTGCCCAGCAAGGAACTCTCTGAGGCTAGCTTTGAACTCAGGACCTCCTGTCTCTGGGCCTGGCTTTCAATCCTCTGAGCTACTTTATTGCCTCCAGGCCTCAGTTTTCTCATCTACAAAATGAGGGCATGGGACCAGATGGCCTCGAAGAGCTATCTTAGCTCTAAATCTATGATCCTATGACATGCGAGGGCCCTTTCAGCTCTGTAACTCATGCTATCCTCATGTATAAGATGGAGAAATGGGGGCTAGATGATTACAAAGAGTAATCATTAACGATTTGATGTCAACTAGCAGAGGTGGTTGATATCTCTAGCAGTGTCCCAGGAGATCATTCTTTTCCCCTGTGTTATCCTTGTACTATTAAACATTTTAATGAATGACTTGGCTTAAGGTATGAATGATATACTTATTAAATTTGCAGATGATACAAAGCCAGGAGGGATAGCTAATGTGTTGGATGAGAGAATCAGGATATAAAAAGATCTAAATGGACCAGATCAGTGAACTGAATCTAATAAAATGAAATTTAACAGAAATAAATTTGAAATCATAGACTTGAATTAAAAAAACAAAAAGAGAGGCATAGTTGAATAATAGTTCCAATGGGGAAAAGATCACTGGATCTTAGTGGACTCTAAGCTAGTTAACAGTGCAGCCAGAAAATTAATGTAATCCCAAGATGCATTGAGAAACAGAATCCAAAGCAAGGGAAATGATAGTTCTGCTGATCTTTTCCATGATATGGCATGTGAAATATTGCGTTCTGTTCTGGGTATCACATTTTATAAAGGACATTGACAAAGTAAACTTCATCTACAGAAGAATGGCAAGGATAGATAGGGGAGTAGAGACCATCATGTACTAGAGAACCAGCTCATACCAGCTTGTAAGCTGGTTGTTATATTTTCAATTTAAGCATTTAAATCTGGGAAATTGGCAAATACTACAAATCAGGGCTTGATTGATCATTTCGTTGATTGTCTAGACTTCAGAAAGTGATGGCAAGAGAAAATGTTAATAATTCAGATTAAACTTAAAAATGGTGTTATGCATACTTTTTTTTCCCAGAGAGATAGCTGTTAAACATTTACCAGCACAGTACTAAATGATAAGTTGAAGGAGCTGAGGATATTTAGGAAGATTAAGAAAAGACCTGGCAGGTATGCCATAACCATCTTCATATATCTGAAGGACAGTCAAGTGAAAGTGTAGATTAGATTTGTTTTAAACATAGGGGAGAAGACAAGGTTGTGGTCAAAGGTGAAAGCTGCCAAGAAGCAGATCTAAGTTCTAGACAAAGAATTAGACCTTTCCAAAAATGAAATGGACTAGCTTGGGAAGTAATGCACTTAGTAAGGACTGGGTGACCATTTACTGGGACATTATAGAGGTGAATCCCAGGCAGGCACAGGATGGACCAAGTAGCCTTTGAGGTCTCTTTCATCTCCTAAGATTTGGTAATTAAAAATATAATTTCAAAAATAAAAACTTATTGCTCAGGACGGTGAGGTAGCACAGTGGATAGAGTACCAGACCTGGATACAGAAGGACCTGGGTTCAAATTTGGCCTCAGACACTTCCTAGCTGTGTGACTCTGGGCCAGTCATTTAGTGCGTTTGTTAAGTCTTTACCCTTTTGTGTTAGAGTTATTACTAAGACAGAGAGTGAGGATTTAAAAACAAACAAACAAACTATTGCTCTACTATTTTAAAATGTAGGAGAAAAGGGAACACATGAAAGGTTGGAAAGGAGGGAAATAAAGTGAGATTTAAGACATGTGGGAGGACCATTAAACTAGTGTGTGTGAACTCTTTCCCTCAATCCACCTGCTCTAAGAAACAGCACAATGCAGTGGGAATAGTAAATTTTATATTTTATTCAAAAATATTTTTATTTACTAATTACATGTAATAACAATTTCCCACATACATTTTCCAAAATTGTAAGATCCAAATTATCTCTCTTCTTCCCTTCCCTCCCCCTTCTCAGAGATGGTAAGAAATTTGTTCTGGATTATATGTATATTAACATGCAAAACACACTTCAATATTTGCTATTGTGGTGAGAGAATACTCATATAAAACCAAAACCCCAAAATAAAATCATAAATAAACAAGTATGAAAGATAATATCCTTTGATCTGCATTCCTACTCCATCAGTTTTTTCTCTGGAGGTGGAGAGCATTCTTTGTCATAAGTCCCTCAGAATTGTCGTAGATCTTTGCATTGCTGAGAGTCTTCAAGTTTTCACAGATAATTATCTTACAATATTGCTATTATTGTGTACAATGTTCTCCCAGTTCTGCTCATTTTGCTCTGCATCAGTTCATGTATGTCTTTCCAGTTCTTTTGGAAATTATCCTGCCTATCACTTCTTATAGCACAACAGTATTCCCATCATCAACATATACCGAAATTTGCTCAGCTGGAATAGTAAAAAAAAAAAAAATTTTTTTTAAATCCTTACTTTCTGTCTTAGAATCAATACTAAGTAATATGGGTCCAAGGCAGAAGAATGGTTAGGGTTAGGCAATGGGGCTGGCCTCGCTTTCTTTGTCTGTAAAATAAGAGGAATGAACTTGATGTCCTTTAAGTTCTCTTCTACCTCTAAAGCTATGATCTTCTGATCCATCTCTGTTCTTGGGTCTAATAAATAATGGAGTGACATACTCATAACTCTGTCTTCCAGCTCTGCTGTCCTAGGAGTCCATGAATCTTTTTAAATAGAATAATAGAAGAAAGCTTCCAGAGTGAGTTATCTACTGCAAAAGAATTATTCTATTTTATCTTTTCTCTGGATAAACAACATAGACTCATATTTATATATCCATTTGAAAGTATATTATAACAAATTCAAATAGGTATGTAATATTATTTTTCCAACAAACAAACACTTTTTAAAAAACACTTAAATAAAATAAAACACTTTTGTTTAAAAAAACTAAAACAAAAAAACAAGCCTCATGGCAAAATAACCTCTGTTGTTAAATATGCTGAAGATGGAATAAACTGAAGAAATAAATTAGAAACTACTGTAAAAAAAATCTATTAATTTTCACTTTAAAAGTAACTTCTTTGAGGCCCAGTGATCCTCTTTGAGCAACAGACAGCATTTTAGTATTATGAAGAATACGTCTTCCTGAATCCTTTGGGAAGTAAGAGGCAGTGAAGACCTAGGAGGCCAGAGGGCCTGGGATGCGTGACATTAGACCACGCCTGCTGTGCTAGCTCCATGGTTTCCTCTTGCTGTCTCATCCCTGGGCACTTGATGCCATTTGGTCCCTGGGGAGAAGCTCTGCCCGTTGCTTCACAGCCATTGGATGTGAAGGGAAGAAGCAATTGCCATCCAGCTCCCAAGGATAGGAGGGCTCCTGGGAGACACTCAGGGGAAGCTTGGATAAGCACGCTGGCATTGTGAAAGATGGGTATGTGGATCTAGGGGTGGGGTGGTGGGGACATTCATTTGTTTTTTTCACACTCAAGATAGGCCGACAACCAGGGAAATTCAACTCAGGTTTCACTTTTTCTTTAATTATTCTATAGACAAGTCTACCAGAGAGTCTTGTTATTCTAGTAAACTTCCTGGGGTATCTTGAACAAGAGTTATTTTATTTTATTTTACCAATTACATGTAAAAACAAATTTTCTATACATTTTCCTAAGTTATAGGATCGCACTTATCTCCCTCTCTCCCTTTCCTTCCCCCTCCCAGTGCTGGCGGAGGAACAAGTGTTATTTTAATGAACAATAATAATGCTAACAATAACTATGGACTTTTTCATAGTGCTTTGAAAAAAAACCACAACCCTTGCCTTCTATCTTAGAATCAATACTTAATATCAACTCTAAGGCAGAAGAACAGAAAGGACTAGGCAACTGGGGTTAAGTGACTTGCCCAAGGTCATACAACTAGGAAATATCTGAAGCCAGATTTGAACCCAGGGCCTTCTGGCTCCTGACCTGGTGCTATCTAGTTGTTGCTTTTCATGGTGCTCTTAAATTTGCAAAGTGCTTTGTATACACTTTCCTCTTTGATCCTCACAACTCTACTATACCAACTCCGTGTGCCCCCTTCTCCTTTCCTTTCCTGTTCTTTCTCAACTTTCTTTTAGTTTTAACATTTTTTTCATTTATATCTTTGGTTTCAATATCACCTTCATTTCTGAATATATTCCTTGCCCTTTAGAAACCATTAAGCCATCCTTCACAGTAAGGAATAAAAAAAGAAAAAGGTCAAACAAAGCAATTCAACACAACTAAAGTCCATTAGTATATCATGTGTTCCACACTTGGAGTCCCCCAAAGTCCCTTCCCCCTGCAAAGAAGGGTGACAGGTACATTTTCTCATCTCCTCTTCAGAGATGAGTTCAGCAGCTCCATCTTTTCTTTCATTTAATGTATGGGAGTGTTGAAGTGGATAGAGACCCAGGCCTGGAATTAGGAAGATCTGACTTCAAATCTAACCATAGACACATACTAGCAGTACAATCACTTAATTTTGCCTCAGTTTCCTCATCTATAAAATGGGGGTAATAATATCACCTACCTCCCAAGGTTATTGTAAGGAAAGTGTATGCAAAGCACTTTGCAAAAGGAAAAGCACTATGAAAAGCAACAGCTAGATAGCACCAGGTCAGGAGCCAAAAGGCCCTGGGTTCAAATTTAGCTTCAGACACTTCCTATCTACGTGACCTTGGGCAAGTCACTTAACCCCAGTTGCCTACCCCTTTCTGCTCTTCTGTCTTAGAATTGGTATTAAGATCCTAAAACAGAAGATAAGGGGTTCTTTTTTTTTTAGGCACTATGAAAAAATTCCATAGTTATCGTTAGCATTATTATCGTTCTTTAAAATAACACTTGTTCCTCTGCCAGCACTGGGAGGGGAAAGGAAAGGGAGAGAGGGAGATAAGTTTGATCCTGTAACTTAGGAAAACACATGGAAATTTGTTATTACCTGTAATTACTAAAATGAAGTAAAATAAGGCACAAGTGAGATAATAATTGTAAAGCACTTAGCGTGATGCTATCCGTCTCTCTTTCACTTGCCCTACTAACATCTTATCACTGATTTCTGTAGCTCTCCTTTATGCTCAGCAGTCATACTTGGCTGTTTGTAGACTCCTGATATCTCAGAACCAGGTCTGTGGACCATCCCCCAAAGAACTCCGGGCCTGCCTTGTTCTAATGAAAACAGACAGCCAGAGTCACCATTACTCTCCCAGGCGATTCAAAGAGAATTGGTTAAGCAAAACAACCAGATGCAATGCCTGCATCTAACAAGCTTTGCACCATTCTGTACCCAATTGTCCACTAGCTCTCTACCAAGAGTAATAAGTGGGTTTCACTGTCAGTTCTCTGGAACCAGATTAGCCTACGTGTAATGCAATTTGTGTTGGATAAAGTACACCATGACACAATTAGATTATTTTTATAATTCTCCTGTTTCTGCTTCTGTTCTGAATCCGTTCATACAAATCTTACTACGTTTCTTTGCGTTCCTTGTATTTGTTATTTCTTAAGGAATGTTAATATTTGATTATATTCAATATATATATTTATATATTTGCTCAGCTACTCTCCCAGTCAATGAACCCCTACTATATTTCTAGTAGGCTTACTGAATCAGAGAATGAACATTTCAGTGTTATCTCACGCATTCATAACATTTTTTCCTAATTATTTTTTCAGAACAATTAGATGAAATTATAACTCTCTCAGCAATGTACTAGTGTTCTTGACTCCTCCCAAATCCCCCTAATTCTGATTATTTCCATCTTTTATTAGACACAGCTCTAAGATTCTAAATTATCCATGAAATTTCCAAACTGTATCAGTGGAAAGAGTTTCCACACTGGGATCTCCCTATGCCCATGTAGTCACAGGTTTAGTCCAAAATAAATTATTCTTGACAATTCATTAGTATGATATAAAACCTCAGACTTTTTTTTTAAACTTTTGCCTTTTGTCTTAAAATTAATACTAAATATTGTTTCCAAGGCTGGAAAGTGGTGAGAATTAGGAGGCAAATGGAGTTAAGTCACTTGCCTGGGTCAGGCAGCAGCTAGGAAGTGTCTGAGGCCAGATATGAATCCAGGACCTTCTGTCTCCAATCCTGGCTTTCTATCCAGTGAGCCACCTAGCTGTGCTGTTCCTCTCAGGGTTGTTTTAATGGATGTTTCTCTTAGTGATTTGAAATTGTTTAAAAAATTTGATGTTGATAGTTTGCATTTCTTCTTTTGAAAACTGTTTGTTCATATTTCAAAAATTTAATTTTGCACAAGATCATGTGCTGAGTAGTTCCGGACCCCCGTAGCTATAATCTCTGAGAGAGGCAGCATGAGGTAATGGCAAGAGCTTTGGATTTGGGGTTAGAAAAACCTAGATTTGGTTACTACCTCCAGTACTTGCCAGCTGGGTAATCCTGAGCAAATCACTTAAGCTCTGTTTCTCTCAGTTCCCTCATCTGTAAAATGGGGATGATAAAAGCACCTACTTCTCAGGGATGTTATGAGGGTTAAATAAGATGATATTGTAAAGAGCCTTGCATATAGTAAGTGTTATATAAATATTAGTTATTATTAATATACATTTAATACAGAAGTATCCACACAAGCCTTCCAAACTTTGCTCTTTTCTATTTTAAAAATATTTGGTATGCATTTCTTCCTTTTTTTTTTTTTTTTAAGTATCACTGTTACTAATCAGTAAACCCTTCAACAATTCTCCCGCTTCTTCCCTTGCCCTGTTTAAAAGTCTTTCTCATGACAAATAAATATAATCAAGCAAAATAAATCTGTGCCTTAACCATGTCTGAAAATGTGCGCCTCATTCTATCTCTAAAGTCTACCACTGTCTATCAGGAGATGGAAAACATGTTTCATCACCATGTCTTCTGTCAAGAATAGTTCCTATGTATAGGGGGCAGCTTGGTGGCTCAGTGGATTGTAAGCCAGGCCTAGAGATGGGAGGTCCTAGGTTCAAATCTGGATTCAGACACTTCCTAGCAATATGACCCTGGGCAAGTCACTTAACCCCCATTGCTTAGCCCTTACCTTCTATCTTGGAAACAATACACAGTATTGATTCTAAAACAGAAGGTAAGAGTTTTAAAAAAAAAAAGATTAGTTTCTATAAACTTCCAAGTATTGTATAAAAACTACTAGTAATTACAATTATTATCATTACTGTTATGCTATCATGATGTTTCTCTAGGTTTCATATATTACTTTCCACCCTATTTCCCTTTGTTTCTGTTTCTGTCTCTCTCC
Source organism: Gracilinanus agilis (assembly GCF_016433145.1). Taxonomy (NCBI): domain Eukaryota; kingdom Metazoa; phylum Chordata; class Mammalia; order Didelphimorphia; family Didelphidae; genus Gracilinanus; species Gracilinanus agilis. Next base: position 365,137,657 of record NC_058131.1, read on the forward strand.
CCCTTGAGTTTCATTTTTATCCTAAATTCCATTTATTAAGACAATATGTCTGTTCCGTGTTTATGGAAAAATACTCCTGAATCTGTATATCCAGCTTCATATTCTGCCTGTAGCCATGGATTTCTGAAGGACTGCTGGCTGATTTTGGGGGGGGAGCTTTTTCGGAATATGCGTCAGTGAATTTCTCAACAGAATCTTTATTACCTGGAGGGGTCAGGTTCAGGAATGCCAGAAGGATTCTTTATCTGAGATTTTTGCTTTGCAGCTGACTTTGGTGTATCTGCCAAGAATCTGAAAACCTTGCAGAAACGAGATTCCTTCATAGGAACACCTTACTGGTGAGTAAGCTAGCTTCTGGAAACTGGATCTTAGACTGAACCTTGAGCCAAAGATTTTCCCCCACCCCAAAGCTACTTGCTGGATGAAAAACACTGGTATGGCCATTTTAATTGAATAGTTAAACCTACCCATTGTTCAAGGCTCAATTCAAGGTCTGCCTTCCCTTTTATCCCAGTCCTTATTGATTTCCCCATCTCCTCGGAATTCCTGATGCACTTAGAGTCTGTACCCTATAATTTAGCACTTAATTGTACATTGGCCTGTACTATTCATTTGTTCCATGGACATTAGTATTGCCTCCCCTTCCGGATTATAAAATTCCTTGAAATCGGGCATCATGGATTATGTTGCTTATGTTCTCTACATTGCCAACCATAAGATTGGGCCCTTGGTTGGTCTTCAATAAACACTTACTAATTGATTGAAAATGAAAGTAAGTGTATTAAATAAACAAGTGTGTGTGTGGGGATAGAGAGACAGAGACACAGAGATAGGAACAGAGAAAGATAAAGACATAGTGAGAGGGATAAAAGGAGAGAGAAAAAGAAACATGCACAAAGAGACACAAAAAGAAATAGAGGGGGTGCAGCTGGGTAGCTCAGTGGATTGAAAGCCAGGCCTAGAGACAGGAGGTCCTAGGTTCAAATCTGGCCTCAGACACTTCCCAGCTGTGTGACCCTGGGCAAGTCACTTAACCCCCGTTGCCTAGCCCTTAATCACTCTTTTGCCTTGGAGCCAATACACAATATTGATTCCAAGATGGAAGGTAAGGATTTAAAAAGAAAAAGAAAAAGAAATAGAGGATACCCAAGGAGGGAGAGTGGGAGGTGGGGAGAGGAAATTAGTGAATGAAGACTAGAGAGGCTTCATAGTAATAATAATTTTCATTGCTGTTTTTATAGAACATTTTAAAGTTTCCAGAAACTTTGCATATGTTATTTAATTTGATTCTCAAAACACAGAGAGGTGCTATTATCGCCACCTTCATTTTATAAATAAAGAAACTAAGAATCTGAGAAGTGCTAAATGACTCAGACAAGGTCACACAGCCAGTGTCTGAGATGGGACTTGAATCTTCTAGACTCCAAGTCTAGCACTCTAGCTTATGATGCCTTTCTGGAATCAGAAACCTTGCTTTTCAAGTTTTGGCTTTTCCATCTGCTAGCTTTGTGATCTTGTCCAAATCACTTCATTTCTCTTGGACAAAGTTTCCTCATAGCAAAATAGAGTGAGGGAGGAGAGCTCGATGTTTTCTGAGGTTCCTCCCAACCCTCCCTTGAAATGTGAAATTGGTAAACCTTTTGCCCTGAATATTTTTGAAGCTCTGGGAGTACTGATATAGGAGTTCATGATTGTACATGAAAATGAAAGGAGCAGCTTATTTGTTGGTTACAGTGTTTAGGGGGAGGCAGATAGTAAACCCTTACAGGTCAAGTGGAGTCTCCTGTTCCTAGTCAGACTAAAACCACGATTCTTTTCTGAAACGGGACATAGAATCATAGATTTTGAGCTGGCATGGACCTTCCAGGCTATCCCTTGCAGGTCTCTCAGGGAATTTCATTTTTAGGAATTGAACAGAAAGAGATAAAATCAGCAGCTCTTGATTGCCTCAGCTACCTCTCTAGCAAATGGATCCAGGAGATCACTTTGAGCATGGAAGAGGACGATGAGAAAGCAGGGCTTGCTCCATTCTCTCCTCTACAAGAGTCACGGAAAGCTCTATACCATTTATAGACCCCCAGCAGTTGCATGTGAATTGAACTTTTGTAAATGCCAGAGCAGCTCACACTCAGAATTAAACCCTTGGTGAATTCTTTGGAAAAGTGCAGACTTTCTCCCAATTTATCTGCCTAATAAGCATGAGCTATCATATCCCCAAATTTCTTAATTCTTAAGATCCTGGCATTCAGGCTAGCCATATAATGCTTTGCCTTATAGCTAAATGCTGCTGGCTTCTTTTCCGACCCAGCTGATCTTGCCTTCTTCCCCTAAATTGACTCCCCCCCCCCCTTTCCAGTTTCTCTCTTTTACCATGTCTTCTCTTGTATCCTTATTTTTCCCTAGTTTTCTCTCCCCTCCCCTGTGCCCCATCACCCTTTAGGATTCTCTTTCCCCCACTTTGTCTCTTCCCCACAAGTGCTTGTCCCCACTCAGAAGGTAGGGCTTACTGTCTACTTCTGATTTCTCCTGCCACCTGGTGGTAGGAATCAACAACTGTAGGCTGCCTTGGAGGAGGTGGAGTACCAATTTCTATAGGAGGAAAACAAGAAATAGAGGAGGTAAGGTGGAGGAATGGAAAAAGAGCTGACCTTGAAGTCAGTAAGACCTGGGTTCAAATCCTGCCCCTGATACATACTCTAGGTATCCTATAGGCGGTATGATCCTGAGTAAGTCACTTAATTTCTCAGTGCCCCTCTCTAAGACTTGAATTAACTCTAAGACCATAACTAACATTTATACTTGACATATGCATGCTCATTTGAGCCTCACAGCAGATGGAGATAGTTGTTATATCCCCATTTTACAGATGAAGAAACAAAGGTGGAAATAGATTAAGTGACTTTCCAAGGGTCAAGCAACTAGTAAATGACTGAGGTAGGATTTGAATTCAGGTATTCCTGCCTCAAGTCCAGCACTCTTATTCACTGCACCATCCACCTGCCCATAAATAGTAGGGGAAGTGCTAAGTTACATTGGAAGAGGAAGCTCTTCCCCAGGAGCTCTCTCTACCCACAGATTAAAAAAAGCCAGGTCCAGTCAGGAAAGCCAATCGCAGCAACAAAAAAGAAAGGCAGTGGGAGGTAAAGTGAATAAATGGATGGAAGCGGCTGTTCATGTGTTGACATGGGTTTATTGCCAAAGTAGATCGTAATTTCAAATGGCAACTTTGCATCTGTTCTAGAGACTTAACTCTCCCTCTCTTCTCTTCCTTGGTGTCCTGGGTCTGTTTCAGGATGGCTCCTGAGGTGGTGATGTGTGAGACCATGAAAGATACCCCTTATGACTATAAGGCTGATATATGGTCCTTGGGCATCACGCTCATTGAGATGGCGCAGATAGAGCCTCCTCACCATGAACTGAATCCTATGCGAGTCCTTTTGAAGATTGCCAAATCAGACCCGCCTACACTCCTCACACCATCCAAATGGTAAGAAGAAAAGGAGACCTGATTATGTGTTGATTTACGTTACTGCTGTAGAATTCAGATTCTGCTGATGGGAGGGGACGTTTAAGAGGTTTTCATTGCTCAGGACCAACTAGAAAAACTAGAAGGGAGGAACCACAGGGGATAGGAAGAAGTCCTTAAAATACTCAAGCTATGATACAAGTCCCTTCATCATTATTACTGCTTTCAAAATGGAACCTGGGCTCCATAGCTCAGGATGACTTACTCTCCAGTCTTTTAAAGCCTTCTTCCTTGGTTCTTACAGAATGATAGAACCTCTGCATTGGGAAGTATCTCCAGGGCCTTTGAGTCCAATCTGTATTCCCAAGCAAAGGCCTCTTTAGCCCACCTAACAAGGGGTCATCCAGCCTCTGATTGAAGACCTCCAATGGGGGACAATGTACTACCTCTAAAGGCAGCTATTTCATTTTTGGACAGCTCTCCTTGTGAGGAGGATTTTCCCCTCTACTAGACTGGAGCCTGTCTACTTTTAAGACCTATCCATTGCTCCTGGTTCTGCCCTCTGGGCTAAGTGGGACAAATCCTTCTCCCAAGTTAGCCCTTCAAAACCCTGAAGACAGCTGTCATGCCCTTCCCAAGTCTTCTCTTCTCTGGGCTGAACATTCCCATTTTCTTTCATTGACCCATATTATTCTCATTTTAGAAACCCTAAGCAAACATATAGGGATCCCCATAGAAATGACCTAAGCTAGATAACTAATAAAATGTCTGGGTGGAGAAATGGAAGTAGAAAAAAACCCAAAGCCAGACTGAGGGGGGAGTCCTGGTTTATGGGAAGAGCTGGACCTGAGGCTCAGTCAGGCAGGAGATCCGTGTTCTAGCAAGTCATTGTGAGACCTTAAGCAGACTGCGTAACCTCTCTGTGCCTCATTTTCTTCATTTTAAAAATTAGGAATTTGGACTAGGTGATTTCTAAGCTCTCTTCTAGTTCTAATGGTTTATAATCTCACTATTCAGTGTGAAGTCAAGGGGCTAGACACCATCATTTCTGGAAACTAGTTCACCGTCCCTGATACGGGACTAGATCCACCAAGGTCCCTAAAAAAAAGGGGAGGGGGCATTTTAAAATGATAGTATGACATTGTCTTGAGTTGAAAACTTTGGTTTCTCCTGAATGAGAAACCATATCAGTTTTCTTTAATCAATACTAAGGACTCACTGGCACTATCATAATATTTCATTGTGTTTCTTAAAAGAAAAAGAGGCCTTAGTGAGTCTGCTTCCATCCATATTGGGTTAAGCCTTTTTGATTGGCTTCTCCTTCCCTTTATTTCCAAACCAGCCTCTCCTTTGCAGAGTGCCTACTTCAGGGCAGTGAAGCTGAAATCATCTAGCTTCTTTGGGCCAACATTCGCATCTGGCTGGGAGCACCAGTAGAAGGTCTAGGAATGCTGTGGAGTGGCGCAAAGGAAAACTTTCACCTAGGGTTGGCAGAAGGCAACACAACTCAAAGAGTTATGGGCTGACAGCTTGATGGCCTTGGTTAAATAATATACATAGTCCGGGAAAAGGAATGCTACCTGAAGCCAGAACTTGTTCCTTAAATAGTTCTGGTGGTACAGGAGTCACTGGACCTTCTTCATTCATCTTACACAGCAGACTGGGTGTAGCTGGACCTTTTTTTCTGACAGGCTAAGAGAAGGGCTGTATGATTAGGGATCCTACAACTCCTTCAGAGAGGATGTAGTTACAAGGGACTAGATGGGGAGCTTGTGGGTCAATTTTCCTGAACTTCTGCCCCATTTTGACCTTGTTGCTAATCTCTATACATACACACAGGTCCTTGGACTTCCGGGACTTCCTGAAGACTGCTCTGGATAAGAATCCAGAGACCCGACCCAGTGCTGCACAACTCTTAGAGGTAAGTGGAATCACTCATAACCTATATATAATAGCCACCTCTAATTTCCATACTTTTTGAGAAAAAAACAACACAAAACCTTCATTTTCTGTCTTAGTAACAACTCTAAGATAGAAGGGTAAGGGCTAGGCAATGGAGGTTAAATGACTTGCCCAGGGTCACAAAGTTAGGAAGTGTCTGAGGCCAGAGTTGAACCCAGGGCCTCCTGACTCCAGGCCTGGTGCTCTATCTACTGAGCCACCTCAATACCTGTGTGCTTCCATACATTTGTAAAGGCCATAGCCCATGCCTTGGCATATGCCCTTTACTCATGTTGGCCTTTCAGTATGATTTTCTTCTTTTCTGGCTTAGTTTAGTTGTTACCTCCTTTTATTCCCCTTCTCCAACTCAAAGTATTTCTGCCATAAATATTCCTACAGTATGTTGAATCTCTCTTCTATACCCTACTTTGTTTTGGACTTATCTTTATCTTTGTATATAGATTTCCTCCCAGTAGATTTTGAGCTCCTGGATGGCAGGGATTTTTTCTTTCCCTTTGAGTTCCTAGTGTTTGACTTCCTTTGCATATAAGTTTGAATGAATGTGTTCCTGAAACCAAAACCATTGAATATTCTACCTAGAAGGGAGCCTAGATACCCTTCCAAATCACAGGGCCATATATAGTATTTACTGCTACAAAGGACCTTATAAATCACCTTGGTCTGGGCTCCTCAGCCTTTTTTGTGTGGTGACCAGTTCATTAGGTTGACATTCTAGTGCAGCCTAGGAATCCCATCTCTGAACAATATTTTTAAATTCAGAAAATAAAATGCATAGGATTAGAAAGGAGAACAATTAAATTGAAGTACAATTACCAAAATATTTTTAAAAAACCCAAATTCATCAACTCTAATTTTAAAATCTCTTATCTAGTTTAACCTCTTTGCTTTCCAGGAGAGGAAACTGAGTCCTAAAGAAGCCAATTGATTAGCCTAAGATAACATATATTGTTGATGTAGGGGAAGGGAGCAGGCCATTGGAATCTAGTTCTCCCTCTTTTTTAAACCCTTACATTCTGTCTTAGAATCAATATTAATTATTGGTTCCAAGGCTGAAGAGCGGTAAGGGCTAGGCAATGGGGGGTTAAGCCTCTTGCCCAGGTTCACACAGCTAGGAAGTGTCTGAGGTCTCTAGGCCTGGCTCTCTATCCACTGAGCCACATAGCTGCCCCAAAATCTAGTTCTCTTAACTCCACAACCCATGTTCTTTCCATAAATGCAGCCATACTATGACTTTGGAGCTAAAACAACCCCCCATTTCTCCTCAGGTGCTTTCTTTTTTGAGTTTTCCCTTTCCCTGTGTTGAAGCAGGCCAAAAAGTTTAATTTATAATCTCTAGAATTTTGACCTCTTTTTTGTTCTCTCCAACTGCATTGTCTTTTTTGTCCCCCAAGACCAGCTCCTTCCTATTAAAGAGGAGAGAACTGAGGGCCATTGTTATTAGGGTGAAGACTTTTCCAGAGAGACTAAATTTTAGGGCATCTTCACACTATCAGCTTTCTAATTTCATCCACCTATCTCTGGTGTAAGTGGAGAAAAACTGAATTCTGCTCTGAGCCAAGTGATGTTAGCAATATGTTATGTATCTCTTTGCTTCCTTTCTCTCTTTTGCTACCAGCATGTGGTTTTTTCACTACTTATTATTTCCATCAAGAGAAGATGAACAAAGGAGATTAAAAGCAATAAAATTTAGTTTAATTGTTTAAAAAATAACAAACCCATACCTTTTGTCTTGGTATCAATTCTAAGACAGAAGAGCATAAGGGCTAGGCAATTGGGGTTAAGTGACTTGCCCAAGGTCAAACAGCTAGGTAGTGTCTAAGGCCAGATTTGAGCCTAGGTGCTCTCGATTCCAGGCCTGGTGCTTTATCTTGTGCTACTTAGCTGCCCCTCAGATCAGTCATTTTTGAAGACTGAAACTTTGGCTTAACATTAGTTTCAGTATCACTTAGTACTATGCAGTGATGTTGTTCTGAATTCAATGTAAGGCACTAAACCACGCTGCCAAAAAAAAATTGTGAAGATACACTTAAAAAGGGTGGGACGGGGGTAGCTGGGTAGCTCAGTGGATTGAGAGCCAGGCCTAGAGATGGGAGGTCCTAGGTTCAAATCTGGCCTCAGATACTTCCCAGCTGTGTGACCCTGGGTAAGTCACTTGACCCTCATTGCCCACCCTTACCACTCTTCTGCCTTGGAGCTAATACACAGTATTGATTCTAAGACAGAAGGTAAGGGTTTAAAAAATAAATTAATAAAAAAAAAAAAAAGGGTGGGACGAGGAATTCAGTTCATTGCCTAAATGGGGCAGGACTGCTATTGTATATATAGATAATTATAGATAATATATACTCCTACATAATTATAATTAAACATATAATTATATTTACTATATTACATACTATATATTACTATTATTGGGAATGAATGAGGAATATCGATTGGAAAGAATGTGTTAAGTACACAGAATTTAAAGTGGACCCCATTTGTATTTTTTAAATCATTTTTATGCTAAAATATGTTCTGTGTAATAAAAATTTTTTAAGTAACTTTGGCTTAAAAAAAGCTTTTGGAGTTACTTATAGATGTTGGTCATCTCTCCTTTCACAGCTGCCCCATCACTGATGTTAAGCCTAGTGAAAGGGGATGGTTTAAGTAAATTACCAGAAAACTTGCCTCAATTAAACATCTCATTTTTCTGGTGTGATAGCGCTTTGGGGTGTGTGGCAACTCATAACTTTAACTATCAGGTCACTTCCTCGCCTGGGATCATTTTTGAAAACCATGCAAGGAATGGAGTCAGGTGGAAGCCTTGGCCCCACTTCACCTGCAGTGGGGGAGTTAGTTAGTCTGAGAGGCTCATTTCCACGTGAGACCATTTCTCTCCCCAAGGAAAGGGTATCTTATAGTCTGTTAAGCATGGTATAGGGGCGGACCAGCTGTTCTCCATCTCCAGCCCAAGAGGAAATGGACTTTAAACTTCAGCATGAGGAATTTCAATTTGATACAAGGAAGAATTTCCTGTCTAAGGATTGTTAACTGCTGGAATGAGTGAATGAAAGAGGTTATGGACTCTCCCTTAGAGAATTTTCAAATATTTAATAATACCTCCTATTTGAATTCTGCTTTTCGTTTTTTTGCCAAGTATTTTCTTATCATATAAAGTTGGGTATTTTATAGTGAATGCCTAAATTGAAGAGATACTATGATATAGTAGGTGTTTGTGTGTTTATGTGTATAGTTTTGGGTTTGGATATGGAAAGCTTGGGTTCAAGTCCTTCCATGAAACTTAACTAGCTGTCTGACCATAGGCAAGTCACATGCCCTCTCTGAGCCTCAGTTTCCTTATATGCAATATAGGAAATTATAATTCCTATATGGTACCTACCTTCGGGGTTGTTATGGGTATTCAATGAGATCACCTATTCTAATAATATTTATGAAAATATTAGTTTTTCATGTGAGCTGTTATTACTAATTTTTTAACCTTTACCTTCTATCCTAGTAATAAGTCTAAGACAGAAGGGCAAGAGCTAAGCGATAGGGGTTAAGTGGCTTGCTCAGGTTTACACAGCTAAGAAATGTCTGAGGCCAGATCTGAACCCAGGACATCCCATCTACAAGCCTGGCTATCTATCCAGTGAGCCATTTACCTGCACCTGTTCTTCTTCTTTTTTTAACCTTTATCTTCTGTTTTAGAATCAATAACAAGTATTAGTTCTATGGCAGAAGAACATTAAAGGTAGGCAATAAGGGTTAAGCGACTTGCCCACGGTCATACAGCTCAGAAGTGTCTTGAGGTCAGATTTGAACCCAGGAACTCCCATCTTTAGGTCTGGTTCTCCATCCACTGAGTCACCTCGATGTCCAGGATATATATTTCTTCATTTATTCTCTAGGACCAAAGTGGTCATTGTACTTAATCTGAGTTCTGCTGCCATTTTAGTGATGTTTCTGTTTAAACCATTTATACTCGTTGTGTATTTTCTCCTCATTCCAATTTCTCCGCCCTTTGTCCCATCAGTGCATATAAATCTCCTGTTGTCACTCTGAATTCTTTATATGGAACGAATCCTATAGCCTCCATCTCTGGAGAGTGTTAATATCTCATAGAGATGAGGTGTGCTGGTAAAAGTTAAACAGTGGCCCTCTGAAATGCAAGACACATTTTTCATTTTCATCTGTATTATTATGAACATTTTCTCCATCATTTTTTTAAGTCTAGACAGTCAGCAAAACAATAAACCAAGCCCTGATTTGGAGCAGTTGTCAGTTTTCAAGATGTAAATGCTCACCCTGAAAATTTAACAATTGGTTCTGAGCCCATGCATGGAGTATGTAGGGATTCATTTACCTGAAGACCAGGGAGGGGACGTCTAGGGGTCCCTAGATTGAAGTCACCTTCAGGTATGGCTATGTCCTGGGACATTTGGAGCACAAGCTCTCCGTGGTTAGGTCTGTTTCTGTTTCCGTGCCTATAAGTTTCCTACTAGTCTGTGCCAATTTGGGATGGCCCCCATCCCTCACAATGCCAGCTCTCTGAGCAAGATTCTTGCCTACCACCCCCTTGGGCTGAGCTGTTGCTGCTGCTGCCCACTTCAGGCTGGTCCCACTCTCTTTAATTTGACCTGGCAGATTTCAAGCGGAGGAAGAACCTTTTCTAAACACATTCTAAGCTCCGTTCTCTAGCTGGAGAGATGATGAAGGAGAAAAGTGTTCCATGGCTTGTGTCCCAGAACAGTTTACAAAACAATGTACTTAACCCTAATCAGTCACAGGAGGTACCTCCTAGCTCTTGCCAGCTCTGGTCTCCCCAGGCTTAACACCATCTGCAGTGTTGCTTCTAGGGACTTGGGGGCTGACATGACTTGACCCAGCTCTCTGACTGTTTCCCCATGTGATTCTTTTACCCAAGAATTCCTCTCCCTCCTTCCAGTGCCTGGCAACTTCCTCCTCCCCTGTCTTCGTATCCTTTAAACACCCAACTGTGGGAGATGGGAACCAAAGACTTAGCCTCTGGTAGAAGAGAAACGTGGGCTAATTCAATTGCCTCTAATTTGGTCAGTGTGTTGTGTAGCTTTAAGAAGCATAGGGATTTCCAAAAGCATGCTTGGGAAATTTGTTCTTTTTGGCCACATCTGCATCAACCACTGCAGCTATTTGACCTTTGGCTTATTGCTTAAGTTTGCATATGTGAGGTTACACAATATTTATGCTTAAGGAGCTGTCAGGATCTGATTTTCCACTCTCTGTTACAAAAGGCTGTTGAAACCCTAAACCACTTCCCTGACTTGCTCTGGAGAGGGCATTACGGGGGGCTCAGAACCAGAGTTTGGGGGTCTGTTTCTCATCCGTATGGCAAAGCTTCACTAATTTGGACTGCTTGGGGACAGGACAGGCTCATCGATGAATGGAGTCTGAATTACAGGTTTTTTAAAAATGAAACTTTTGTTACTTGCAAGTACCTAGAGTAACTTAGTTGGGTCTAACAGTGTTTCCTAGGTGAGGTCTGTTAGGAAATCTATTTTAATGAAATGACAAGGATGATTTGTAATCAGCATAGAATGAAAGAATTTTTTAGTGAGAAGAGGGCTTCAAGATCATCAGTCCAATTTTCTTATTATGCATCTGAGGAATTCTTATTCTGGAGAAATTAAATGCTCATAGCCATGCAAGAGGCAGCTTAAGTGGCCTACTAGATAGAATGCTTGGCCTGGAATCCCGGAAGTCCTGAGTTCAAATCTCATCTCAGGTACTTAACAACCTGTGTGACCAGAGGGAAGTCACTTAACTTCTGTCTGCCTCAATTTCCTCAACTATAAAATAAGGTAATAATCTCACCTACTTCCTCAGGTAGTTGTGAAGGAAAGATGAGAGATATTTGTATAGTGATTAACACAGTTCCCGACATAACAGACATTTAATAAATGCTTGTTTCCTTGTTTCCTTTCTTCCTTACATCTATCCCACTATAAATAGGTAACTTAAGTATTAAGAGTTGAAGTCTTTATCTTATTTTCTCTATTCTCTTTTTAATATACATTTTTTAATAGTTAGAAAAATGTCATCCCACCTCTTCCCCTAATCATGAGATTTCAAATTAATGAGGTTTTTGTAGTATTTCTTTAACAATACCCTAGAGTATCTGTGCATCTGGGCATTTGGATTTATGAATGTGTGTTATTGCTAAGTGTATACACCCCAGCTCTCTGGGTGGAAGGCAAGGAAGAAAAGTTCTAAGCCTGAGGAACATGTGTGCTTATATTCCTGAAGTTAACATCTGCTGAAAACCATAAAGAATTTAGAATTTTACAGGGTATATAAAAGACCTCTTTATATTACATATCCAGAAGTATCTATAAATAGAACACATTAACTCTTCTGGAAGGCAGTGTGGCATAATGGTGAGAGTAAAGGAGTTAGAACCAGAAGAAACTTTTCTCAGTCATTTACTAGCTATATGGCCCTAAACAAATCACTTAACTTCTCAATTTCCTCATTTGTAAAGAAGAGTTAAAAATCCCTATAGCTCTTATGTTCACAATAAGCTTGTGAGGTAAAATCAGAAATCTGTACATTCCTTTGCAAACCCTAAAATACCACATAGGTGTCAATCAAACAACCATCAAGTAATTTATTAAAAACAATGTTTAAGTGAACATTATATACAGCTACAGAACTAATGTTTAAAGAATAACTTGTGAGTATCTATCTCTAGAGAAAGAATCAATAAATACATTTTTTTTTTGGTTGATTGAAGTCTTCTTTAGTGCAAGGAAGGGAAAAAGAGAGATACCCGAGGATTTCAATGTAACCCACCACCACCACCACCACCACCACCAAAAAACACTTTACCATGTGCTAGGTGCTGATTTCAAGTGTAGACCTCTTGGGGGTCTACACCTGGGTGATGCTTAGGTCATTTCCACAGGGTAAAGCAAGCATCAATTAGCTTTTATTTGAGTCTTGCTGTGATACTGCTGTGCCTCTGAGAATCACCCTTCCCCAAAAGACCAGGATTCTCATCTCCAATTGTCTCAGCTTCTTAACCAAACTGCAGTTTATGTAGCATGGGAAGATAACCTTTTCTAATTACTGTGTGTTGTCTATTCAGCATCCCTTCGTCAGCAAAGTCACCAGCAACAAAGCTCTACGAGAGCTGGTAGCTGAAGCAAAGGCTGAAGTGATGGAAGAAATTGAAGACAACAGGGAGGAAGGAGAAGATGATGACTCAACAGAAACAGTATCTGTAAGTCTTAACTCTTTTTTAAAAACCCAGTATTTTTTGCAAGGCTTTTTTTTTTTTCTATTAAAAAGAAAAAAAGGTGAAGTATGTGACTTGAAAAACCACCCCCAAATAATCATCAGTGGGAGAGGAATGTATTTTCAAGAGAATTTCTTCCCTGTTTTTGGGAGTAACTCTTATGCTTGTGGCCTCCTCTGTTCTCTAAGCCATGGAGAAGGTTCTTTAGTGACTTATTTCCACCTAGCTGGACAGGAAAGCCTCTTTTTTAGAGCAGAGTTGCTGACCTGATAGTGGTGTGTGTTTCTGTGAACCAAAATGTCTAAGGAGAAGCTAAATTAATCCATCAAGTCAAGGAGCTGGGTAGGAGGAAACTTGCTCTGTAACCTAATAGAATTTTAGAGTTGGAAGTGGCCTTCAAGGTTCATCTAGTTCAAATTCCTCACTTAACAGAATGAGAAACCCCCTGGGACTCTGGGAAAGTATCCCTGGGAGGATCACCTGGCACTAGATGTCTCCTTGGTGAACTTATATACCTTTTGGGGAATTGAGGCCTCGGGAGCATGATTGATATTACAAGGAAAGGGGAAGCCCAAAACAGGATTATCAGGGAGAGGCTGATGCTTTACAGTGGATACTAAAAAAAGAGTCCAACCAGCGGCTGGGCTACCTAGGAAAGGACTTTGATATAATGGGAGAAACTACCAGGACAAAAGGGTACTTAACATTCGATTAGATTTGCTAACTCCACCTAATTAGGGCCATTAAGTATCTTAAAGTCTATTATTCCCTCTGAAATAGATTTCCTTCTAAGTGAACTCTCAGGGGAACCGGGACAAACTCGGGGTCTCCAGATTCCAAGTTGACATCTGGATTCTGTTGCTTGGAAGAGTCGAGACATTGTAAAATGATTACTTCAATGGGAAGAGTTGAGTGGGGAGAGGAATTATAAATGGAGAGTGAATATAACACCAAGTTTCTTTTCATTTGACAATAAGGAATATTGGTTGTGTCAGAAATTCAGTAGAGAATCTTTCTTTTTAAAAGAGCTCTGGGATGATTCTTTCTGGAAGATAAATGATCATCCAACAATTTATCTAGTTTCCAAATTCATTCTTGTGTATGGGGAATCGTTTCATACCAGAGACAGTCTAGACTGAAGAAAAAGGCCATCCACCATCATATAAGGAGCCAAAGGAGTATGGATGCAGGTTGAAATAAACCATTCTTTCATTTTATTTCCTCCATGAATGTTTCTCTAGTATAAGCAATATATGTCTTGTTTTATAACATGGCAAACAGGGAAATATGTATTATGTGATAATATTCATACAACCTATTTATATTAATTGCCTTTTTTTTTTTACCTTCTGTCTTGGAATCAATACTGTGTATTGGCTCCAAAGAAGAAGAAGAGTGGTAAGGGCTAGGCAATGGGGGTCAAGTGACTTGCCCAGGGTCACATAGCTAGGAAGTGTCTGAGGCCAGATTTGAACCTAAGACCTCCCTTCTCTAGGCCTGGCTCTCAATCCACTGAGCCACCCAGCTGCCCCCATTAACTGCCTTCTTGAGGAAGGGATAGAGAGGATTGAAAATGTCAGAAAACAAATATTAAAAACTGTAAGATAATTAATTGACATGTAATCTGGAAAAATAAAAATGTTTTAAAAAGGAAATGAGTCCTAGGAAACTTTTTCCAAGGACTTATTTTTCTCCAAGCTTAGGTATCACAGAAGATGTGGAGATATCCCTATTTTAATTAGCCCTACCCTCCCAGAGGTTATGGATCCCTACCAGTGATAAAAGCTACAATTTTGTGACAAAATGGCCTAAGCCATAAATATAATAATGAAATAGAAAAGCCCACCTTGGCCACATTGAGGTTCTGTTTTCATTTATTTCTGACAAATATTTTTGTGTACTTACTATGGGCCTATTACTATATCAGGTGCTAGGGGAGAGGAAAGAAAAGACAATTCCTTGCTCTCCTCCAACCTGCCCCACCTGCTCCTTCCCCTTCCCCTATCATCACATTTACACTCAAGCCCTACCCACTGAGAGAGTAGTGATTAGGAATTAATAATTGCCACTACATACTCTAGGCTCCAAGAGAAGTGGAGAAGAGGAAGAAAAAAACATTCTTAAAAGAAGAGGAAAAATATAAAAGAACTAGGCATTAAAAGTTCCAGGTCTTTTTTAGACTCTTGGTTCTAGTGGTTACTGTTTTGTAAATCTTATTAGATTGGATAGAAATAAAATCATTGAGGCATTAAAAAAAAGTGCAGAAAAGAAAACAGAAGGAAAGCTAGAAAGAAGCACAGATAAGCAGGATAGCTTTGAAAATTACAGGTTGGATTTATTCTACTTAAAAAGACAAAAGAATTTTACATTACAAAGATTTACCATTTCAAGAACAATTTTTTTCTGTCACACTGCGTACATGGAAATCTGTATTTAATTTGTTTTTTAAGTTCTGAATAATTTTTTAAAACCCAAAATATGTATTTTTATGCTATCTTCTTAAAAGCCTCCAGGGAGACATACACGAGACTCTTCAGAAGTGAGTCACCTGAGTTTTGATGGAGAGAAGCCTCCAGAGTTATCAACTCCTGACCCATTGATGCCCACAGGCAGCCTTGAGAAGCCCAATGGCAAGCTTTCGGAAGGAGAAATCACCACTATCAAGGAAGATGGTGGCAGCTCCATTCAAACTACAGGCAGTTCGGTCTTGCCTGGAAATGAACATGACAGAGTTGAATCTGCAGACCCAGGGAAATACCGTTTCAGTGCCCCACCAGGATTCTTGGATGCCAAAGTTTCAACCATGGAGGAGAAACCTTTCTTTAATCATCAGAGCAATGGCCTGGACGTCGCTACCAACACAAACAATAAGGGAAGTCGAAGCCGGCCCACAAGCAGTATCCTGGAGAACTTAGTGGGTGAAAAAATTGCCAATGGGACTCTAGAGCCTCCTGTTCAAATTCCCCTTCGTAAATTCAAGAGAGACTCAGACTGTGGGAGCCTTTCTGCCTCTGAGAGTATGGATTACAGTGTCTCGCTCTCTGCTGACTTGTCTCTGAACAGAGAAACAGGTTCATTGTCTCTGAAGGTGAGTTTTGAACTTAGACTGAATCCTGCATGAGCCAGGCTAATCATACCAAGGGAAATGAGTTTGGTTTGGAAAAGATGGTGATCTCTTGGTTTTGATCCAGTTTCGTAGGCTTAGAAAATATATTAATTCTGGGGCAGCTAAGCAGCATAGTGGAAAGAGTGCCAGACCTGGAGTCAGGAGGACCTGGGTTCAAATTTGGCCTCAGATACTTCCTAATTGTGTGACCTTGGACAAGTCACTTAACCCCAATTGCCTAACCTTTTCCACTTTTCTGACTTAGAACGGATGCTGCCAGAAGGTAAAGGTTTAAACATGTATATGTATGTTCTGATTTGAATTGGCCAACTATTTTTTTTTTACCCTTTGATTAAACTTGATTTAAATTAGAATTTTTTAAAAATGGTGATAGAGTGGACAAAACACCAGATTTAGGGTCAAGAAGACTTGAATTTGTATGCTGCTTCAGATAACCTATGACCATGGGTAAGTCACTCAGTCTGCTTCACCCTCAAGCTTTGTCTTCTGTAATAATGGGAATGATAGTAGCATCTATCTCCCAGAGTCAGGAGGATTGAGTTAGATAATACAACATGTTGAGTACTTTGCAAATTTTTTAAGTGCTACATTTGTTATTTATCATGCAGCTGTTTCTGATTTGTTTGACTCTTTGTGACCCGATTTAGGGTTTCCTAGGCAGAGTACAAGAGTGGTTTGTAGTATATTAGAAAGTGAGGAACCCTGGCTTTAAGATTCAGTGTCTCTTCATGTACTTGTACACAAATCAACCAAATCTTTCTTCTCTTTCTTTCTTTCCTTTCATCCTAGACATTTGTTGTTTTGTAGAGAAAGAAAGGATAGCTTCTATATCCAGTTGGTACTCTCCACAGTGCCAACAAAGTTGAACTAGATTAATGAGATTCTTCTAAATGTAATGTAGTAATTCAAATCTAGGAGGAAATAAATCATTGACTAAAGATACTTAAAGATTGTTTGGTGCATATGTGTATGGGTTTGGGTGTGTTTATTTTTAAACAACATCCTTCCTTTGTTCCATTTTGAAAACACAACTTAGTTTTGGACATTCCTCTGGTTTTGTTTCCTTTTTTTTTTTTTTTAAATTCAATACAGTAGCGTTTTATTTGGTGATAGAAAAGGGAAGAAGGGAAGCATTGTATAAAAAAGAAAGCATTGGTTACAAGGAAAATGGGAATTCCAGGATCTTCCAGGGAAGAAGAGACTTGATGAAGATGGACCAAAGTCTCTTAGATTTTGACTTGGTAGGGACCTTAATGGTTATTTAGTCCAGCAGTGCCAAACCCAGGGCCAGCTCTGCAGTCCTGGGAGTAAAACTCCCAATGACAATCAAACCAATATTAAAATTGGGAAATCCTTAACAACAACAACAAAAAACAATACAGTACAAATAATGTTAATTTGTGGTTTTCTAAGTTAGTATGCAGCTGTCATTGATTCACTTCTCTTTAAGTTTGACAGCCTTGATTTAGTCCATCCCCCTCATTGAACCAAGGAAGAAACTAAGTAAACCCTATAGAAAGGTGAAGCCATTTACCCAAGGTCCCCGAGGCAGGAAAATAGCAGAGTTGAGCTTTGAATGCAAGGCTTCCCAACTCCACTATGACACCATTCATAGTTTCATTTGGGAAATATGTTTAGAATGGAATGCAGGCAGGAGTGTAGGACAGAAATGTCACCAACAGTCAAATAAACACAGGTTATTGCAATCCGGTTAAACAAGCAATTATTAAGGTAGTGTTGGAAGTGGTGAGAGCACTAGGTGTTAGATAAATCTGGGTTCAGCTCTCCCTCACACTCTTATTAGCTGTGTGAATTAAAGCAAATTGCCTGCCCATTTTCCATCTTAATTTATTTTTTAAAATAAATTTCTATTGATATCTGTCATTTGTTCTATCACCAGACTTTGTTTGTACCAGGATTTCTTACTTTCCCTCCCAGTGAGTCAGCCCTTATAACAAAAGATTTTTTTTTAATAAAAAGAAAGAGGGGGCAGTTAGTTGACTCAGTGGATAGAGTGCCAGGCCCAGAGTCAGGAGGACTTGGGTTCAAATGTAGCCTTAGACACTTCCTTGCTGTGTGACTTTGGGCAAGTTGCTTAACTCCAATTGCCTAGTCCTTGCCACTCTTCTATTTTAGAATTGTTATGAAGACAGAAAGTAGTTTTAAAAAAATGAAAAGAAGGAAGAAGAAAGAGAGAAGAGGAAAAAAATCAGCAAAACTGAACAATACGTTGAAAAATTCTGAAAACATTTCCAGTGTTCCATACCTAAATTGGCAAAGGAATAGGGTTGGGGTGTTCTGATTTTAATTTCTTCTTGAAAGTGAAGATAACAATTCTTACCTTGCAAGAGTATATGCTTTTGTTGTTGTTGAGTCATTTCAGGGTCTTTATGACCCCTTTTTGGGTTTTCTTGGCAGAGATACTGGAGTAGTTTGCCATTTCTTTCTCTAGCTCAGTTTACAGATTAGGAAACTGAGACAAACAGGGGTAAGAGATTTACCCAGGGTCACATAGCTGGCAATCATCTGAGGCCAGATTTGAACTTGAGAAGATGAGTCTTCCTTACTCCAAGCCTGATGCTTTATCCACTGTGCTTCTACCGAGGGTCCCCAATTTATACTTAGCAAGTCTCAAAAATCCTTTATATATGTCAGCTGTTGTTTATTAGGGTCCTACTATAAATAAGGCACTGTGCTAGTTGGTGGGCATACAAAGACAAAACAAAAAATAATCCCTTCTCTTAGACAGTTTACATTCTACTCAGAGCATCCCATCTCCAAATCCACAACCTAGTCCTGCCCTCCCTATTGTCACAGGCTGAGGAGGAAGCTGGTCTCTGGAGGTAGCTTTCGTTGATTGATTGCTTATTGATAGGACTTTCACTGACAGTTGGATGTTGCCCCTTGACCAGTGATCCAGAGAGTTAGTAGTGTGGATTTAGTCAGAGACTCCAGGTTCAACTCTCTTCTCTGCTATCTCCAGCCTATGTGACCTTGTTCAAATCTTGGAACCTCGGTTTTCTCTCCATTAAAATGAGGAGGGTTAGATTAGATGACATCTGAAGTGCCTTCTACCTTCAGATCCGTGATCTTCCTCCAAAGGTGCTCCTTCCTATGGTACCTCTTCTCCTTTACTAGGGTGCCTGTGCCTGTGAAACTTGTCACAGGCTCTCTGGTTGCCTTGACCTTGAAAATTCCTTTTCAACTAAATTCTGGAGTCTGGTTCAGAACTCTGAGACTTGGACAGGATTTTCCTGACTTGACTTCTAGGAGTTTAGCCAACAGTCTTTTTACAT
The DNA here is from genome assembly GCF_016433145.1 of Gracilinanus agilis. Classification (NCBI taxonomy): domain Eukaryota; kingdom Metazoa; phylum Chordata; class Mammalia; order Didelphimorphia; family Didelphidae; genus Gracilinanus; species Gracilinanus agilis. The sequence goes on from NC_058131.1 coordinate 365,156,766, forward strand.
TACACTGAAGGGTATGTGGTGTGTTCTCATGATTAACTTCTACATAAACCAGATACGATGAAAAGGAAAACATAATTCTCTTGCAGCTCTTTCATCCCCACTTGAGGGATGTTTCTGATTCTATTGATGGGGGTAGGAAAGGAAATAGAAGAGAAATGGCTCAACTTCTTAGATTTCCAAAAGAACAAATTAATGTTGCTGCACTTGGGGAATCAAGGACTTTTATTTATACCTTTATACCTTTGATTACTGGATTTCTATAAGAAGAGCAGTAGTACAGATCCAACCCCAAACACAGATAACATAAAATCCATTTATATTTAGTCATATAGTATATTCAGAGGCTTCTCGGGGTTAGTCAGTTGGCCATGCTCATTCCACTTGACATAGATTAAGTAATGATGCCTTTGCATTCCTGGAGCCCACACTTGCTAGGTGGTGTAGAAAAGGGGCTGGGAATGGGCCAAATGGTGAAGGAGTTACTAAATCTTTGATTATGAGGATGAAATAAAAAGTAGATGATCCACACGTGATTAATTGAGAGAGCTTGAATTGCTTCTACTGACAACTGCCTGTTGGGATGCAGCATTGTGTTAGGGTGGAGGGAGGGGCACAGAGCCATTAGGCTCTTCTTCCTCAATTGTTGAACCTGAAGTGACTTTCTTTCTCCTTTCTGGATGGTAGGAACATTCATTGGAACAGCAAGTAGTTGACGTCATTCTCTTTCTCCATCACTTCCTATACTGACACTTACTTGATCTGGCTTCTAAACTAGTGTTTAGTTTAGAAAAGTTTTTGAACCAGAAATACAGAAGTTAGGAGGCACTATATATTCAAATAGGGGACTATAAAAATGTGAAGGGGTTTCCAACCTCCTTTTCAAGGCATTTTCTGCACAGTGGTCAAAATAATCTTCCAAAAGCAAAGGACTGGCCCCATCACTCCCTTTTCCAAGATTCTTCAGTGCTAAAACATATAATCCAAGGCTTGACGTTTAAAGTTCATCACAATCTGGCTCCAGCTAATCTTCTTAGACTTACTTCCTAGACTTTCTTTCACACATTCTATATTTCAACCAAACTCATCCACTTGTTATTTCCTGAACTTGGCTCTCACTTCTTTATGCTTTTGCATAAATGATCACTCCTGGGAGCAACTAGGTTGCCCAGTGGATAGAGCACCAGGCCTGGAGTCAGGAGGACTTGGGTTCTAAGTTGGCCTTACACACTTCCTAGCTGTGTGACCCTGGGCAAGTCACTTAACCCCTATTGCCTAGCCTTTATTGCTCTTCTGTCTTGGAACCAAGTCACAGTATTGATTCTAAGATGGAAAGCAAGGCTTTAAAAAAAAAAAAAAAAGAAAAGAAAGAATACTTAACAAACAAACCTCACAGAGAGGATATATTTTGTTAAACCATGTGTTCTTGTTCTGCCATTGTTTTTGGCTTGAAAAATATGGTTGGCATGTTCTTGGACCATGTGTGGCTTAGTCTGGATACTAAAAGCATGGAAGAATCACTGAGCACTGATTGCTTCTGAAACAGTTAAGAGACTGTTTTGAGTAGAGCCTGAGAATCTCTGTTGGATTGCTCCAGAGCATGAAATTGGAAGGACAGGGTAGGGCCAGATCATAGTGAGTCTAGAAATCCATGTAGAAATGTTGAAACATTAGGTAGAAGGCAACAGAGCGTCATTATATTCTTTTGAGCAGAAGAATGAAAAGATGAAAGCATTTGCTATAATCCTGCCCTTGGTTTGCAGGGTCGATTAGAATAAGGAGAGACTATAGTTCAAAGGGTTGTTGCTTTAATCCAGATGTTGATATGATGTAGTGGAAAGAGCATTGGACTTGGAATCTAAAGACTTGGGTTTGAGTCTCACCTATTAGCTGAGTTACCTTGAACAAGTCACTTCATTTTTGAGTCTCCATTTCCTAATCTGTAAAGTGACAAATAAATAATTTCCAGGACTAACATTTTGTGATTTTGCTTACATTCTGAGGCAGCCTGAAGTAGAAGACAGAGCATAGATGAAGATGGTGGCAATAAGAATGGAAAAGAAGAAAACAAGACAAGAGACTTTTCAAAAGCATAATCATATAGGCTTGGTGACAAAATAAACATAGGCTAGAAGAAAGGAAATGGGCAGAAAAGGTTTTTTTTCTTGTTTTTTTGTTTTGTTTTGTTTTTTCAGAAAAGGTTTTAAGCCTGGGTCAAAGGCAAACTAGGAATTTGTGGGGAACAGAGCATCTCTAATCTTTTGAAATTGACATTAAGGAAGAGAATTATGCCCTAAAAAAAATTATTTCTTTGTGCCCGTGTCAGAGATGGCTAGAACAAGAGTCAGTTCAATATAAGTCAATAAATAGTTATTCTGTGCCTAAAATGTGTCAAACTTGATGCTAGGGATTTAGGATATGGTTCTTTTATTTTTACTTGAAATTTTCAGTTTTGTCTCTTCTCCTTCCTCTGGTTAGGAACCCAGGCTACACAATAAAACCCTGAAGCGCACCCGGAAGTTTGTTGTGGATGGTGTGGAAGTGAGCGTCACCACCTCCAAGATCATCAGTGAGGATGAGAAGAAGGATGAAGAGATGAGATTTCTCAGGCAAGCAGACAATATTTTTTTTAAATGGGAGCAGCAGCCATGGAATGTACTTGGACCATTTCTTCTTCAGAGAGAAAAATTCGGATGATGCTGGGGAAACTTGGGCTGCCTTCTAAAATGAAGTCTATTTTGCTTTTCAGATCAGACCAAAAAGAGGCAGCATCTGGGTAGTGTTTAGGACACTGGATCTATAGTTAAAAAGACCTAGATTCAAAATCTGCCTTGGATGCTTTCTGGCCCTGTGACCCAGACCATTCTCTTAACCTCTCTGAGCCACAGTTTTTTAATTTATAGAATCAGGATAATTAATAATAACTAACTCACAGGGTTTCTATGAAAGATCAAGTGAGAGAAAGTATATAAAAGGGGGCAGGAGAACAATTAGGTAGCACAGCGGGTAGAGCACTAGGCCTGGAGTCAGGAAGACCTGAATTCAAATCTGACCTCAGATACCTCCTAGCTGTGTGACCCTGAGCTTAGCCCTTACCACTCTTCTTGGAACCAGTACACAGTATTGATGCTATGATGGAAGGTAGAGATTTAAAAAAAAACAAACAAAAAATAAAAAACTGAGGCAGGCAGAAGTTAAGTGACTTTGCCAGGGCCACGCAGCTACTAGGAATCTGAGGCCAGATTTGAATTCAGATCTTCTTGACTCTAGCCTTGGTATCTACTGTACCACCTAGCTGCCAAAAAGTGCTTTGTAAACCTTAAAAACACTATGTAAATGTGAGCCGCTATTATTATTATTAGCAGTAATAATAACTGTGTAGAGAATGGATTTGAGTAACATTCTAGAGATAGAATGATAAGCCTTGGCAGTAGATCAAACATGGGGGATACGTTAGGAATCAAATAGGAGTCTGGGGGTTGAAGCTTAAGAAACTAGAAAAGTGCTAGAACCATTAGCAAAAATAGGGAAGCCAGGAGAAAATGGTTTGGAGTGGAAAGAGTGTAAGTTCAGCCTTAGACATGTTGAGTTTAAAAATCCAGTGGGGCGTCCAGCTGGAGATTTTTGTACACTATAGGAAAAGTGAATTTGGCTTCTGGGGGAGAGGAAGAGGAGAAGGAGCTGACATTTAAATAATGATGGAGCCTTGCAAAGCACTTCACATATGGTGCCTCCTTTGATTCTCTCCCAGACCCTGAGAGTCTATTATTATTACATTTTATATTACTATACTAATATACTATACAAATATATTATATTATACTATAATTCTATTATACTATTATCATCATTCCCATTTTACAGATAAAAAAATTGATGCTCAGAGAGGGCAAATAGTTTGCCCATGGCTACACAGATGGTAAATGTCAGAGGCAGAATTCAAATTCAGGCCTCTCTTGACTGCAGATCCCTTACTTTTTTCTCTTTTTTTAAACCACCAAGGAGTCTGGGAGATTTAGAAGTTTTCCTTATGGTGATAATATTTAGAGTTCAGGGAGTGAACATGATCATTCAGCAAAAAAAGAGAAGAGAGCCATGGCAAGAACTTGGGGATGGGGCTGGGAATGCCTGTGCTTAATGGGGAGAAAGCAAGAAAGGTATCCTACAATTTAAATAAATTCAAGATAACATTTCAAAGCCAAATAAAACAGTGCATGTTGGAGTTCTCTTCCCGAAGCTCTCAGAATTTGGGAGTTAATTCTAGATAGTCGCCTGCTTCCCTGTGAAGACCTTGTGGCATCCCACCTCCCAAGCAAAGTTGGATTTGGCTCTTTTCTGTAAAGCAGGTCACTCTGGATGGGCTCAGGCTCTGTGTGGGGAAGGACACACATCCTCAGGAGAACTTTTAAAAGCTCCATTTCTCCTGCATCCCCTGTCGGTGTTACCTCCACCCAAGAGTAGCTCAGGTTTCATAAGCTGAAATTCCAGCTCTCAGATGCCTTATTTAGTGAGGCTGCCCTTTGGCCCTGGACCTGGGCTGGGCTCCTCTGTGTGAACAGAGAGGTTGTGTTCTGCTCAGGTAATAGGGATGAAATTTCACTGAGGTGAAGAGGAGGGTGCTTGTTAATAAGGAATCCTTTTTCTTTTCTTTCTTCCCCCTTCTCCCCCATTACTTATGGTCTGGGAGGTTGGATTTCCCTTCAATTATGTAGGTCATTTAGTGTAGCAAGAGCCTCAGGTGTAACTGAGACAGAGACAGAGACAGAGAGAGTGAGACAGAGATAGATATAAAGGCACAGGGAGAGACAGACAGAGAAACATGCTGGATTAAATGATCCTATTGTTATGGCCATTCTTTTGACAAGCAGCTCCCCTTCTGCTCCTGGAGAATTTTATTCATATTACTGGTGTGCATTGAAAGCATTTTCTTGGTTTTTTTTATGTGAGGCAACGTGGTATGGCAAAGATTCAAGTTCTAATCCTAATTCAGTTACTTATTAGCTGTGTAAATATCACTTAACCTTAAGGAACATGACTTTTCCTCCTTCATGGATTATGATATTTCTCTGAACCCCACAGGATTGCTGTGCAGAGATAATGGATTTGCTTTGCAAATCTTAAATTGTAACACAAATGGGAATTAGTTGTGTGACATTTGGGTGCTTATAGCTGGAACCTGGAATGCTGGTGGTCAGTGCTTTGAAATGTGGCTAAACCTTTGTTATTGTTGTTCAGTCTTTTCAGAGTTGTCCAACTCTTGGTGAATCCATTTGGGGTTTTCTTGGTAAAGATACTGACGTAGTTTGCCATTTTCTTCTCCAGTTCATTTGACAGATGAGGGAACTGAGGCAAACAGAGTTAAGTGACTTTCCTAGGGTCACACAGAGATATGTGTCGGAAGCCAGATTTAACCCAGGTGTCCTGACTTCAGGCCCAGAAGTCTATCTACTTCATCCCCTAGCTGCTCAAAACATTCTTTTAGCCTCTCCTGTCAGGTGTTCTTTCCAATACCTGCACCCTGGATAGTATGATATTGCTCTTGGTTTAAAGACAGATATAAAAATACTTCTGGATTTCCCACCTCTCTCCTTTCAGATTCATTCATTGCCTTTCATCTCCTTCTTCCAAAATCTCATGTCCAGCCCAGTGTGGCCAATTAGGTTAGTAAAAATGATGCTGGCATCTTGCCTTTCTTACTTTTGGATCCTCACACCTTACTACTCCTAGCAGAGAAGATGCTTGGCAGCCAGAATCAGCTGGCACACTTGGTGAGTCCAAAAACTCTAGAACCTGTCATTGAAAGTCAGAGATCTGAGATGGGTTAAGTATGAGGTCACTTCTCAGCCACAGGTTGGAAGGATAGTTGCTTGGTAAATCATAGAGCCATGGGATATAGAAAAAGCTGGTTGGAATTTTCAGGTAGATCCTATTGCCTGGGTTAACCCAGTGAGACCAACAGAGGGCCTGTGAAGAGGGGAGATTCTGATTAGGTCTCAGAGATAGCTCATCAGGACTTGAGGATTAGAAAATTCTTCTCTTGAGGGAGTTAAGCTTCATCTAATTCAGTCTGAATTATTTAATTACCTAGAAAGCAGACTCCTTTAACAAGATGCGCAGAATCACAGAATGGAAAGGCTGAAAATGAGCTTGGAAATCCCTTCTATAGTTGCATCTCTTATTTTAATTTTGAAAGTAAAGAGACAGCCCCAGAGGGGAAGGTCCCTTGCCTAGGGTCTAGTGGCAGATTTTCCTTTTCTAATCCCAGGTCCATATTCTTTCTACCACACCAGGTTATGTTGCAAAAGCTTGTAATTCAGTTTCTCCAGCTGCCTGTGTGTGTTAAATTTTTTTTGGTTTGTGAAAAGTGTCTACAGTGCCTGCCCTATGCTTGTTACAGTGCATAGCATAGTAAGTACTTAATAAATGTTCTCTTTCTACCTCCTTTTCTTCTCTTCCTCATTCTCTTCTTCTCTTTTCCCCCTTTGCTCTCCCTCTTTCTCTCTTCTCTTCCCTTCCTCCTTCCCTCTTGTTTTCTTCTCACTCCCTCTTTCTTTCCCTTCTTCTTTCATGTCTTCTCCTCTTTCCTCTTTTCCTTCCCTTTTTTCTCTTGCTTCTTCTTCTCCTTTCTTTTTGTCTCAACCCTTCAGGCGCCAAGAGCTCCGAGAATTGCGTCTGATCCAGAAGGAGGAGCACCGGAACCAGACCCAGCTGGCTAACAAACATGAGCTACAGCTGGAACAGATGCACAGGCGATTTGAGCAAGAGATAAATGTGAGTAGAGAAAAGGCTTACTTGCTTTCTCCTTCCTTAGGAATAAACCAGCTGCAGAAGATGATAGGACAGGCCAGGGCATGAAAGCACCACTGCAGAGTGGTCCCAGAGAACATCAAGCTTTGGTCTGAAAGGGAGAGAAGGAGGAGGCCACATTAGACCAAATATGATCATCTGCAGTGATCTCAGAGCTGTGAGACACAGAAAATCTCTTCAAATATAGTTTTATACCAGTGTTTCTCCAGCATGTGTGTCACTATTCTGTGTCCCCTTCTCAGCTAATTCCTCTCTCTCTCCTTTCTTCCCCATCTCCCCCTCTCCCTTTTCCTCTCCCCTTCTGTCTCTTCTATTCTCTCTCCCCCTTCTCTCAATTCTCTTCTCTCTCACTCTCCCTCCTGTTTCCTCTCCCCCTTTCTCTCTCTTTTCTTTCTTCCTCTCTCTTTCCCTTCTTTCCTCTCTCCTACCCCTCCTCTCTCTCTCTCTCTCTCTCTCTCCCTTCCTTCCTTTCCCACCCCTGTATATATAAGTGCACACACATATTTAATGAAGGAGTAACTGAAAAAAAGCATTTATATTGAGAACTGACTTATTTGATAAGAGTAAGACTTTCCTCAGGGATATTTGCATTAGAATAGGAAACTCTTGGCAAAAGCTTTCTAGCTTGAACAGATCATGCTAGTATAGATTTAGAGCTGGAGGCTGACACTGTAATTTTCCAAGTAAAGGAAAAGAAGCCCAGAGAAGCCATAAAGGCATAAGTAAGAAGCAGAGATAGGGTTTGAATCCCAGTCCTGTGACTCCAGGTAGAAGACTCTTTCCCTCACACCATTTAACTTCTTGATGGGCAAAAATAGTCAATAATCTACTGCCTGTTCAAATCCAGAAGCATGCTTGGAAAGACCCCTCCTTCTCCCTCTTAGGTCCTATCCCAGAGTCCCAGTACTTGTTGTGGATTGTTCCTCCCAGAGATACTTAACCCTTCTTTATAGGTTTAAACTTTGTATGAGGAAGTAAATAAATGAAGCCTGTGTTTGCCATCCTGGAAACGTTATTGACTCTCAGGCCTTGCCCTTTCCTGCTGAAAATACTGAAGCCAATGCCAGTCGTCTTCCTCCACCTTCTGGGGCTGATCAGAGGACAGAAGCCAAGAGGGAGGCCAGGAAAACTGGGACCTGACCTTCTTGTCCTATTAGTGTTTTCTAGAGCGAGGACCAGGACTTGAAACCAGCTCTAAGTCATCATAACTTTTTAAAGCCTCTTGCCTCTGCCAGTTATAAAGTGGTCAAAATGATATGGGAGAGCTTTGAAGTAAAACTCTGGATCTGGACAGGTCCCCTTGTCAAGAATGACAGACTCCAAAAGTTACCTTAAAAATAAAAAGAGATTTATTAATTCAATGTAAGCTGAATAATTAAGTGAAATGTCTGGAAAGCAAGAGTCGGTGGAATACTGCCTCCCAGAGAAGATGGGATCTGGGCTTTTTATACCCCTTGATAACAGGGTCTACATGACCAGAAGGCAGGGATGGGGTGAATCAGGACTGGGGTGATTTGTTGGGATGAGGGTGGGTTGTAAGGGATGTCTGGTGATGGTTTGTGTCTGGAAGGCACAAGGGATGATCTGTGGAGTTCCAGGGTGTGATTAAATTAGGTACCACCCAATGCTTATGAGGGTAGAACTGGGAGGTACATATCTATGTTAATTGAGGATGTAGGGCAGCTTTGACAAAGACGTGGCACACGTGCAGAGCCATCACTTGGGGAGCTGCTCCATTCCCCCTCTTCCCAGCACCACCAGAGGACATTTTTTGCATGCTCCACTCCTCTCTCCAGCCTCCCAAAATAAATACTTTCTCTCTTGACTCTCTTCCTTATTCAAGGGCTCACAAACAACTTGAATTTTCCCTTTGGGCACTCAAACTTTGGGAAAGGTTCCCTAAGGAGAATATAGGGGAAAGTCCAAGGGGGATGTTTCTCTCAGAGATCAGAAAGGAATTTCCTATTTGACCTGGAATTTGACCTGGAATACTTCTGGAGTTTGGGTATCCAGAGGGAAACCCTGGGTCCCATGCCAAGAAGAGTCTAATAAACTTTCAAATTACCTTTGTCTCCCTCTGCCTAGTCCAAGAAGAAATTCTATGATACTGAGCTGGAAAACCTGGAACGGCAGCAGAAGCAGCAGGTTGAAAAGATGGAGCAGGACCATGCCTTCCGCCGTAGGGAGGAGGCAAAGAGAATCCGGGCAGAGCAGGACCGAGAGTATAGCAAGTTTCAGGAGCAGCTCAAGATGAAGAAGAAAGAGGTAGGGTCAGTCCTCCCAGGTATACATGATGGTCTTCAGATTTCTGACCTACCTGCTCTCTCTACCTGACTACATTAGACATTCCTCAAGATGGAATCTGCTCAGAGAAGGGGACTGTCCCTTGGGTTTTGAATGTTTGGGAGGTTTGAGGTTTGAAGGGGTGTTCTGGGGAATGGGTTTTGAAGGGTGAAAGATTCTTAAGTCTTAAGCTGTGTGCATCAGATGGGAAGTAATTACTGGTCCAGAAGGGACACATTTGTAAATAGAGCCCGGAGTCAGGGAGACGAGTTAATATTCAACCTCACATATGTCCTAGCTATGTGACCCTCAGCAAGTCACTTAATCTCTTTGCCTCAATTTCCTCAACTCTAAAAATGGGGATAACAATAGCATCTATCTCTCAGAGCTGTGGTAAGGATCAAGTGAACTGATATTTGTAGAAAGCTTAGCACAGTGACTGGTGCATCATAGGCACTCTATTTTTGCTTATTCCCATCCCTTCTCCTTCCCTTCCCTTTGATTCAATGCCATACTGGCCATTAATTATACTGCTGGGAAGAAGAAAAATGGGTCAGGGTTATAGAGGCTGTGTGATACCATGTAAAGACCCTTGGATTTGGAGTTAAGAGGACCTGCATTCAAATCCCACCTCTATGGCATCAGCAATCACATTACTTCCCTGGGCCTCCATTTCCTCATTTGTAAAATGAAGGAGTTGGACTAGATGACAACTTAAAGTCCCTCCTGGCTTTAGCTCTGTAGTTCTTATGAATCTTAGCCAGATGATTACATACAGATCTCAATCTTGTCCACTTTCCGAAACCTCTATCCTAAAGAATGTATGAGCAACAGGGATGCATCCAAGATGGCAGTTGATCCCTTCTGTTAAAGTAACTTCTTTTCAAACTTTTTCCCTTTCTGGTGATAATTTTGGGAATCCCTCTGAATATCCCATGTTCCACAAGACCCCAGCTTCTTCACAAGCAGGGATGAGGAACAAACTGGAGCGGTAACCCAATGTGGACACTCCTTCAAGAGCAAAGAAAGTCAACAAGAATAATAAAAAAGACAACTCCTTAATAATGCCTTGTTATGAATATTGATATAGATGATATATTCAAAAGTATTAATAGTTTATTTAAAGCCATATTGGTAATTAAGAAGGCCACGTGCCTGCTAAGATCTAATTCAAATCGCCCACCATTACCTTCTGTCCACCTGGCTTGTTCTGCAGGAAAAGAGAGCATCTCCCAATCACATCAGGAGTCTTATACCTCTGTCTATGTAATCACACTTCCTACATAAGAGGAATCATGGGAAATGTAGTTATCAAGTCCTCTAAACGTCTACAGGAAGTTTATATCATGGACCTGAATATTAAGGCTCAATGAACCCCAAATTTCCAATAACACATTCCCCCCTGAAGAGCGACGAGAGACTGGTCTCCTTGAATGCTCTTGTAAACATAACTAACTTTTAAATTACAGAAATTTGAGGATAAAGAAAAGAGGACAAAAAACAATGAACCAATGATTGCTAGGCATATTGACAAAAGCCAGTTAGGGGCAGTCCCCTTTGGCATAAGAGTGTACATTTAAACCAAATGCATTCAAGTCCCTATAGTTCAACCAGTTGCACCCCAAAGTTCATTTGGATCTTCTTGATCCAGTGAAGGTTCTTCAGGTATCTTCATGGTGCCTTCTCTAAACAGGTTTGTTGTCTGGATCTGGGGAGATAGCAAATTTCTTTTCCTAAAATTACTCTAAAAGAATTTAAACTTTACATTATAGATTATAAAACATACATTCCCTTCTGAGGAGAATTTTCATTCCCCCCGAAATTACTCCCAAAAGAGTTAAAATTTTATATTATACACTATAATACAGACATTATGATTATAAAACTTACATACCACCCCCCAAAGAGAATCAATAACACATTCTCCCTTGAAGAGGGTACCCCAGGTCAGCTAAGAATGCATGGCTGAATGGAGTTGTATGAAATCAATTGGCAAAAGAAATAAAAAATATAAAATAAAAATAAAATCCAAATAAAAGGGAATAAAAATTGACTTGTGAATGAAATGTAAAATGTCAAAATCTTATGTGCAAAAAAATGCAAGGAAAAATAAACTTATAACAGGTTGAGTCAAGGTCCAATTAAAGTGATTTAAGCAGTTTGCAATTACCCATTCAGGAGCCAGGACTACAGAAAGTTGCCATTCTATATATAAGAGAAATAAGAGGACCAAATTTGTGTGCAAGGGAAAATGTCTTTCCCTGGTCTGATTTGCCTACACCTTCTCAGGGATGAGCCATAGTGATAGCCAATCTTAGGTGCTTGCCTAGTAATGGAGTTCTGGGGAAGTCTGGCCTCTAACTTATGTTAGAAAAACTGCAACCCCGAACCTCAAACACTAGTTTCAAGCCCTTCAGTATTGGCATAGGACTTCCTCAATCCATGGTCTGCATGACCTTTTGCTCCTTGGTACTTTGCAGATCCTCAGTTGGTCTCCATGACCTTGTGGCTCTTTTGCTCCCTTCTCCTGGAATCAGACAGAGAGACATTAATCACAGTCCCATAATATTTACCAATAATTGGCAGGTTACCATAGTCTAAGGCTTTTTGGGTATGCATTAATATTATAGCCTAGGCCATCCCAGCAGCCTGGGTTATAGCCCATAATGTCCAACCAGCAGCAGGGCTTGATGGGAATCCAGCAGCCACAGAACCAAGGCCTTCTCAGCAACGAGAGGAATAGTATGGGGGGTCAGATGCAAGGCCTCATGGTCCAGTATATTCCGCTGTCTTCATATCAAGTTCCACAGGGAGTATGCCAGTGTATTACAGTGTGATCCCACCAGCCCAACAGAATGGCATAAGCCCTTCAGTGGGATTTCTGCAGCCCCCTGGCTCAGAGCAGTACCAGATGCCTCAGTCTCCTTCCCCCGGCAGCCTGCCACAGATGCTACAACAGTACTCAGGAGTGTCACCATCTGGACCAGGTGTGGTGGTCATGCAGCTGAATGTTCCCAGTGTTCCCAATGGTTTCCAGGCCCTACAGACCCCGTCAATGGTCCGGTGGAGTCACTGTAAATATTACAGCATAAACCAGTCGGGGCAGAAGCCTGGAGACCTGTATAATCCTGAGAGCAACCCCCAGGCCAACACCCAGATGAACAGCCCTCTCATATCTACCACTCAGTCCCCGACACATTCTCCCATCACCAGCCTCAGCAGTGTCCACAGGAAGTTTATATCATGGACCTGAATATTAAGGCTCAATGAACCCCAAATTTCCAATAACACAACATCCTTTCAGATTTTAGGTCAGGGATTCTTAATCCAAGGTCCACAGACTCCTTGGATAGATTTCACAAGGTCTGGAAATATGAATGGGGAAAACAAATTACATCTCTATTTTTACTAACCTTTAGCTTAAATTGAGCATTTTCTTCCATGATAAATGTAGGCAGCAAAATAGTATTTGAAAAGAAGACCACAGTCTTTCCTAGAGCACCAAAGAAGTCCATGACATTAAAAGCTAAAAACTTGTGTTTTAGGAAATGTTCTGTTTCATCCTGAAGTAGACCAAGGAAACCATGTCTTTCAATCTGGAATAAAGAAAGCCAGCCACTTTCTGAGCCGGTTGTCTCAGGGTGAGATGAGGCAAGAGAGCTAAGGGAGAATAAGCTCCAGTGGCTCCTCTTACCTCCAAGGTCAAAGATAAACTCCTCTGTATGGCCTTCAAAGCCCTTAGCCTCTTGGTCCCTTCCTCCTGTCTTCTTATACTTCCTTCCATGGATTCTTTGGTCCAGCAACACTGGCCTCTTTTGTGTTCCTCACATACTTTACTCCATCTCTGGATTCCTGTGCTCTTTTGCTATTCCCCATAATTGGAATGCTCTCCCTCTTTGGATCCACCTTCTGGTTCCCCCAGCTTCTCTCAAGGCTCAGTCAAAATTCTATCTTCTTCTTCCTTTTTTTAAAAGACTCACCTTCCATCATAGAATCAATACTGTGTACTGGTTCCAAGGTATAAGAGGAAGGATTAGGCCATTGGAGTTAAGAGACTTGCCAGGATCACATCTAGGAAATATCTGAGACCAGATTTGAATCCAGGACCTCCTGTCTCCAGGTCTGCTCTAAATCCAGTGAGCTACCTAGCTAACCCTCAAACCCCACCTTCTTTAAGAGGCCCTCCCTGACTGCCCTCTGGGTGGATACCTTCTCTCAGATATTACTTCAAAAATACCCTGTATATACCTTACATATAACTATGTTTTTATGTTGTCTCCTTGTTAGAATGTGAGCTCCTAGAGGCCAGGGGCTGTTTTTAACCTTCTTTTTGTCCCTAGCAAAGAGCCCTGTGCACAGGAAATGCTTAAATAAAAGTTTGCCATCTTTACTTGGAGATTGTTCTAGCTCTGTTTTGCCTGAGTGCCCATCCACATGGATAAGGAGACAGAGGTTAAATGGCTCCAGAGATCACACTGATAGCAAATGGCAAAGGGAGGATTTGAACCCAGGCCCTTTGATTCCTGATCCTTTTTTTTTTCCAGTTCTGCCATCCTGTCTCCAATGCTCTGTGAGGTTTTTAGGCCAGTATGAAGCCCCATGTTGACATTTCTTTTCTCAGCTTTAGAGTTTATTTATTTGCTTGTTGGCAGTTGTCTTCTTTAGAGTTTGTTTGCTGATGAAAGTGATGTTGGATTTTGGCATTGATCAGTTGGGCTTGCCTTTACTCTTGGTTTCCAAGGCCACTTGTTGGTGCTTAAATACACTTTCTGATATGCGAACTCCCTCCCTCCTATGAAATTGTTAAGTCATAATTAATTTGGGACTAGACAATTTGAGACACAGCCATAGTATTTATAAAATGGGAGTAAGGAAGGAGAAAATCCTCTCCAACCTCCAAGTAGAAGAGGAAGTCTGTAGCCTCCTGAGGTTTCCCCTGGGAAAGAAAGATTAGTCCCTGGGGCTGTTGAGCTATTGTCCTGGAACTCTCCAGCTGGCTAGAGCAAAGGTTCTGAGAAGGCTTTTCCTTTTGGTCCCTCTCTCATATCCCCTAATCTCAGTGTCCTGCTGTTGTCGGTTCCTCAGCCCACATCCTGCTCCTGTCTGGCAGCCCCACGTGTCCCCTTTCCCCAGCGTTGGTCCCCAGCATTGGTCCCCAGCGCCCAGCAACATAGTGCCTCAGGACAGGGAAGGAGTTCAGGTAGTTGACTTGTGTGGGGAGATAACTGGGTGTAAGGCCTTTGATTTAGATTCACAGGTAGAAACCAGGGGAGACCATGATCTTTGTAGTCGGCATTGGATTTAGAGCCTTAAATTAAATGCACAAGTAGAACAGCGCAGTTACTTTGAAGTTTTAGGGGGACCTTGGGGTTCATTGCTTTTGGTGTTGGGTTTAGGGCCCACCTCCCACTCTACTACATATATGGCCTTGGCCAAATCCTTTAAATTCCTTGAGCTTCAGGTTTCCTCATCTGTACAATAAGATACTAGACTAGAATAGTCTCTGATGTCTCTTCCAGGTTTAGCTCTGGGATCCAGAAATCATTGTCCTGCCATGAGCATGGCTGTTGGAGTCTATAAACTAAGTTCATATTCAGAAGAATTCACAGAGTCAACGCTTAGAGCTAGAACCTTAGAATCTACTTGATCCAACTCATAAAAAGAGGGAACTAAAGAGCAGATAGATGGCATTGTCCACAATCATTCAGGTTGCCACTTCTAAGTGGCAAAGCTGGAATTTGAACCCAGGACCACTAGCTCCAAAGTCAGTTCTTTTTCCCACTGGCTCTATATTCCTTGGGCTTTAGTCTTCTTGCACGTAAAATGTATATGCCTGGGTGGGTGAGGGTAGGGGACACTGAATGATCTTTAAGGTCTTTTTCATCTCTAAATCCTGTGATCCCATTAAGTGATCTTTAAGGTCACACAAGATCAAACAATATCAATTATCACCCTCATGGACACTCCTCTCTCCTTTGCTCATGCCCACTAAAATTCCTTTCCTGGTTCCATTATTTTTTCCATTAATTCATTTTGTTAAAATCAAGTGCTCATGAGAACTGATCCAGGTATGCTTGAGCATACCTGGACCATGGCTATAGGCTGCTGTGCCTAGAACCAAGGCTATGGGGGAAACTGAGGCAGGTAAAACCCAAATCACCAGATAGAGCAGTGGTTCCCAAACTTTTTTGGCCTACCACCCCCTTTCCAGAAAAAAATATTACTTAGCCCCCTGAAAATTAATTTTTAAAAAAATTTTAATAACAATTAATAGGAAAGAAAAATGCACCTGTGGCCATCACCACTTCCCTGGATCACTGCAGCACCCACCAGGGGGGAGTAGCGCCCACTTTGGGAATCACTGAGCTAGAGTATAGCTAGCTTCTGCCTGCTTCTATACAGCAGCCTCAGCCAACCATCTTACTTGGGTTGTAGGTGGTTCCTAGGGGAATTAGGTGAGATGAGTTGGTACCAATTCATCACTTCTTCTAGAACGGTGGTTCCCAAACTTTTTTGGCCTACCGCCCCCTTTCCAGAAAAAATATTACTTAGCACCCCCTGTCACATACTATCACCTCCCCCTTACAGTTATTCACCGCCCCCAATTGCACCTGTGGCCATCACCGCCTCCCTGGATCGCTGCAGCACCCAACAGAGGGCGGTGGCACCCACTTTGGGAATCACTGTCCTAGAAAATGAAAGTGAGTATACACTTGCCTATTGATGGACCAGTCATGTTATTTATTTTTTTAGATACTTACTTTCCATCTTTGAATTAGTACTGTGTATTGGTTCCAAGGCAGAAGAGTGGTAAGGGCTAGGCAATGGGGGCTAAGTGACTTGCCCAGGTATCTTAGGCTAAATTAGAACCCAGGACCTCCCAGCTCCAGTCCTGGCTCTCAATCCACCAAACCACCTAGCAGTCCCCTGTAATACTTGTTTTTTGATTGACTGACCCAACCTTACACTGTTCTAAAAAACTGGAGACAGCAAAAAACTTCATCAAGGGGATAAGGAAAGTCATCTCTGCATTTGGACAAGTCTCCTGGTGGTTCATTTCTTAGCAATAACCTGTCGAGGGAATGAGGTGCTGCATGGTACCAGTGAGAACACCCACCTTAAAGTCAGGTAAACTCTGCCTTCAAACCTGGCTTAGACATTTCCTGAAATGATTGTGTGATCATGAGCAAGTTTCTTAACCTCTCTGAGTCATGGCTTCCTCATCTGAAAAACTGGGGATAATAGTGCTTCCAGTGTCCACTTCCCAGGGCTGTTGTGACAAGACTTTCAGCTACAGAGCAGTTGCTGGTCTGCTTCAGAAAAGGGAGTTTCCTGACCTAGAATAGATTTCCTTAGGGAAGTGGACAAGACTCTTGAGCTGAGTTTATCTTACTGAAAGATCGACATCGTCTTTCCTGCAGGTGAAGAATGAGGTGGAGAAACTGCCTCGACAGCAACGGAAAGAGAGCATGAGGCAGAAGATGGAGGAACATACCCAGCAAAAACAGCTTCTGGTAAGTGGGGCACTGATTTATAAGGTCGAGATCCCACATTTCTCGTGGTTCTGATTCAGGGTCTCTGGTTCTGAGCCCCCCAGCATTTGATGATGCCCCTGCTTGGAGAACTGAGGCAGGGCTAGTGTGCAGTTACTTTGAAAAAAAATTATAATGAGCTCATGAAAGATGAATTCATGAATGACAGATTCCTGATGTTTTATTTGGGAGAAGAGTACTTCCCAAACCATTGAGGTCGATGCCAGAGAGAGTAGCCATGCTCCCCCGCAGCCATCTCTCCATGCCCAAGGCAGAGACAAAGTGCTGGGCTGAATGGCCAAAGGGTGACCAAGTATGTGGCTGTTTCTAGGTATGACGTGCAAGTTGATGACAAAAACATTTGATTTCCTTTTTTGACCCTTGCAGGACAAAGAGTTTGTGGCCAAACAGAAGGGAGACTTGGAGTTAGCTATGAAAACGATCACAGCTGAAAATAGACGGGAGATCTGTGACAAAGAAAGGGAATGTCTGAATAAGAAGCAAGAGCTTCTTCGAGGTGGGTAGAAAAAGAAAGTGTTCTGGTTCAGGCCATACTTACTCCAGATGCACAGGAAGTGGGCTCAAAAGGAAAGAACCACCAAGTTCTGATCATCTGGATTTCTTAACTATGGCAAAGTATAAAAACCTAATCAGGGTGATTTGCAGAAAGGAGAATTTTGTCAACGGTGAGGGAGTAGTAATTACATACAGTATCCTGTCAATCTGGCACTGAGGGGCATTCTGATGGAGCAAATGTTTTGGTCAATAAAGATTTACTACATAGATCTTATATGTATAAGGAGATATCCTTTACACATGGATTACCAATTTTCATCAAATTAGGAAATTATGAAATACAACACTTCAACTAGGCTAAATATAATTAAGTCTTCCTTTGATTCAAAAAGCCTTCAGGATTTTGTAGTGCTTCAAGGCCATCATTGTTCTATAAATAAACTGATGTGCCAATTAATTAAGATTTCCCATGGATAAAATGCTAGAGAAGGTCGAATTATGGAGTTTACAGGGCTAAAGAGGGCATAGCAACAGTTGTGAGGTTATTCCATCTTCTTTCCAGGGGATTTAGGAATATTCAAGTCAATCTTAGGATCATCCATTC
Source organism: Gracilinanus agilis (assembly GCF_016433145.1). Classification (NCBI taxonomy): domain Eukaryota; kingdom Metazoa; phylum Chordata; class Mammalia; order Didelphimorphia; family Didelphidae; genus Gracilinanus; species Gracilinanus agilis. The sequence goes on from NC_058131.1 coordinate 365,174,505, forward strand.
ATTCAATCCATTTACTGAGTTGATGAAATAGGACTTTGTACCGGAGAAGAAATCTAAGTTTTTTCTTTTTCTTTTATGAGGTGTTTATAGTACCTTTTTGTAAATTTTGGGTTAAGTATGCATTTCTGAGTTTCTAAACATTTTCTGTGTCATCTTCTGGCCTTCATGTGTTGCCTGTGGCTTTTGCAAAACTGTCCCAAATTCTCATTTAATTTCTTATGTCAACCTGCAATATATTGAAACTGAGATGGAGAAAGTCAAGATGTGCAAGGGATATCTATACATAGGTACATAGAATTTTAGAACTCTTATTGACAGAGATCATGTAGTCCAACTCCCTCTGTGAAGACCTAGCTTGGCCAAGTCAATAACTCAACAAACATTTATTTATTTGTTTGTTTCCTAATTACATGTAATTTTTCTCAATTACATGTAAATTTTATAACATTAGTTTTTTAAAAAATTCCAAATTTTCTCTGTCCCTCCCCTTCTTGAAGAAGGTAAGCAATTTAATATAGACATGAGTAGTCATGCAATGCATTATTAGCCATGTTGCAAAAAGAAAAAAAAAAAGTCAAACCAAAAAACCCCATAAAACTAGTAAAGTAAAAAAAAAAAATAGTATACTTTAATCTTCAGAATCTTTCTTTCTCTGGAGGCATTTTTCATCATAAGTCTTTTAGAATTGTCTTGAACCATTTTATTGCTGAGAATAGCCAAGTCATTCACAGTTGATCATCGGACAATATCTACTTGCTGTGTATGATTTGATTTGTTGTATGTGTTGATTTGGCTCAGCTCACTTCATATAAATCTTCCCAGGTTTTTCTGAAAGTATTCTGTTTATCATTTCTTCTGACACAATAGTTTTCCAATGCAATCATATACCACAGCTTGTTCAGTCATTTCCCAATTGATGTTCATCCCTTCAATTTCCAATTCTTTGTCACCACAAAAAGAGTTGCCATAAATATTTTTGTGCATATAAGTTTTCTTTCTTTATTTAAATCTCTTTGGGATTTGCCCCTAGGAGTGGCATTGTTGGGTCAAGTGGTATGCACAACTTTATAGCTCTTCTGACATAGTTGCAAATTGCTCTCCAAAACAGTTGGATCAGTTCACAATACCAACAACTATGAATGTGGCCCTATTTTTCCATATTCCCTCCAACATTTGTTATTTTTCTTGTTTGTTAATCTGATAGGTGTGAGGTACCACAGAGTTGCTTTAATTTGTCTTTTGTCAATCATGATTTAGAACATTTTTTCATATGACTACAGATTTTATTTCTTCTGAAAACTGCTTGTTCATATCCTTTGACCATCTTTCAATTGGGGAATGACTTGTGTTCTTAGAAATTTGACTCAGTTCTCTATATATTTGAGAAATGAGACTTTTCATCAGAGAAATTTGTAATAGAAACCCCCCACCCCTTTCCCAGAGCATTTTCTACTTTCATTCTGATATTGGCTGCATTGATTTTGTTTCAACAAGCATATATTAAATAAAGCCTACTCTGTGTCAGCACTGTACTGGGCACTGAAAATGCAAAGCCAGAAATCAAATTATACATAAACAATACTGCAAATAGAGTTATTTTTGTTGTTGTTGTTGGTCAATATACATTTAAGTCCCTACTCTGTGCTAGACACTGTGCTAAGTGAGGAGACACAAATGCAAATAAAAAGAAAGAAAGTCCCTGCCCTCAGGGTGGTTATGATCTAATTGGGGAAGGCAACCCATAAAATAAAACTGAAAATGGATGAGGGGAAAGTACCTACCTGATGCAGGGTCTTATTGGAAAAGTCTAAAAGCAATGCACTTGGTAAGGCATAAGATGACTGTCCTGAACCTCTTGCTTAGTTTTTAGAGCTCATGGCTCCACTTTCCAAGCAGAGCCCAAACAGAGGGGCAAAGGGGATACCATTGAGATGTGAATACCAATGCTGATTCTTTTTTTTTTTTTAAACCCTTACTTTCCATCTTAGAATCAATTCTGTGATTGATTCTAAGGCAGAAGAGTGGTAAAGGCTAAGCAATAGGGGTTAAGCAACTTGTCTAGGGTCACACAGCTAGAAATTGTCTGAGGCCAGATTTGAACCCAGGACCTCCCCCTTCTCTAGACCTGACTCTCAATCCACTGAGCCACCCAGCTGCCCCTTGATTCTTCTTGAAGGAAGATGAAACTTACCAAAAATAAGGTTTCTGAGGCAGGATGAAGTTGCAGAGTTCTAAAGAAGTACCAAGAACTCAAGAACTTTTGCCAACCAGCAAGTCAAAATTTGATAGAATCCCAAAATTAGAAGAAATCTCAGAGGCCATCTAGTCCATATAAATAATAAACAGCTAGTATTTATATAATGCCTTAAAATTTTCAGAGTGCTTTTCAAATCCAGTCTCAGATACTTACTAGGGGTAGATACTTACTGGGCAAGTCACTTATCCAGACACCTGGATGTTTCAATTTCTTGATCTACAAAATGGGGATAGAAATAGCATCTACCTCTCAGAACTGTTTTGAAATAAAATGAGATATTTATAATACTCTATGCAAATCAAATATATACATATATATACTGTTATTATTTAGCACTGTGCCTTTTATATTATCAGCACTTAATAAATGCTTAATGATTGACTGACTGAGATCACAATAACTTACAGTATTTACCTCACATGGTTGTGAGGTTCAAATGTTGTAGTTTATATAAGGCGCTTTGACTCTCAAATCAGCCTTGTGAAGGAGATGCTAATATTATCCCCATTTTATAGAGGAGGAAACTGAGGCAGAGAGCAGAAAAGTGACTTGTATCAACGACCAGTTAGCATCTGATTTTGAATTTGAATTCAGTCCCCCCTGACTCCAACTTTAGTGCTCTCTCCATTGAGTCACCTAACGACTTCTGTCTGTAGCTCAGAGGACTTCTCTCTAGCATCCCAACAGATTATCATTCAGCCTCTGATGGAAGACCACCAGGGAGTTTCAGTGACCACTTGTCTCAGTTGTCAGAGAGAAGACTGATGGAGGAGAATGAGGAGTTCAGGTTTCTGGCCACTACAAGGGTGGGAAGAAACATCTCAGACTCACTCTCAACTCTTTTCCATTGAACTGCTTGGTTGGTTTGTCCTCCTCAGACCGGGAAGCTTCCCTCTGGGAGCTTGAAGAGCATCACTTACAAGAAAGACACCAGCTGGTCAAGCAGCAGCTGAAGGACCAGTATTTCCTCCAAAGGCATGAACTGCTTCGGAAGCATGAGAAGGTAGGACTGAGAGATGGGCAAGAGAGTAGCATCCAGGTGACTGTAGTCTGGAACTTGTGGATGTTAAGACTTTGAGTCAGGAGAGAGTGGTTCAAATCTCAGCTCCATCTCCCTAATATCTGCATGACTGACCATGGCTAAGGTGGATCAGAGATTAAGGGATGGAAGTGATCTTCAGCAATAAGGTCATCTAGTGTACCTCCACCATGTCATTTTACAGATGAGGAAACTAAGTTCTAGACAGAATAAAATATTTCCATAAGGTCACACAGCTAAGGTGGGATTTGAACTCAAGTCCTTTGACTCCAAATCCACTACTCTTTCCACTGTCCCAACCTACCCTGCTGTACCACGTTTCCTCTCCAAGTCTAAGTTTTCTCTTCTGTCAAATGGGGATGATAATGCCTGTGGTGCCTACTCACAAAGTTGTTGGTAGTCTCTAATGACATTTCATATAAAATGTCATGTAAACCTTAAGACACTTTATCAAATATGAACTATTATTAGGAAAAGGAAGGGGAATAAGCATTTATTAAGCAATTACTATGTGCCAGGCACTGTGCTAAGCACTTTACAAATATTATCTCATTGATTATTCTTTTATCATTGTTGTTATTAATGTGGAATCTAGGTGGTTCCGAGAAAGTTATAGAATAGTATCTCATTGCCAACTCACTTCATGACTTCTAGCATGGTACAGTGAAAAGAGTGCTGGATTTGGAGTCAGAAGACCTGGATTCAAATTCCACATTTCCTACTTAATTACCTATATGACTGTGGTCATGCCACAACTTCTCTGAGCCTCAGTTATGTCAACTGTGGACTGAGGGGGATGGATTAGGTTTCTTTGAAGTAGATGCAACTCTCAAAGTTCTTAGCATCTGAATGGCTGAGTTGGGAGGGGAAGGAAGAGATGGAGAGAGGAAGAAGGAAAGGAAGATGAAGGAAGAAAGGGGGGAGGGAGAAAAGAAAGAAGGAAGGGAAGCAAGGTGGGAAGGAAGAAGAGCATCTATTAAGTTCTTATTGTATACAAAGCACAATGATCCTATAGGTTGCTAAATGAAATGATTCCACAAGATGACCAAATATAAATCTGTGACCATATTACCCAGTCGTTGGGGTTTTTTGTGTTGTTGGTTTTTTTTTTTTTTTTTTTTTTACCCTTGTACTTCTGTGTATTGTCTCATAGGTGGAAGATTGGTAAGGGTGGGCAATGGGGGTCAAGTGACTTGCCCAGGGTCACACAGCTGGGAAGTGGCTGAGGCCGAGTTTGAACCTAGGACCTCCTGTCTCTAGGCCTGACTCTCACTCCACTGAGCTACCCAGTTGCCCCTCCACTGAGCTACCCAGCTGCCCCTGTTGTTGTTTTTTTTGAAAGAGGTAGAGAATAGAGAGACTATGCAAAGAAACAAAGATGGCTGCAGCCTTGCTCCATAGGTCCTTTCCTCCAACCTAACTTCCCCCTCCTCAGTCCTGCTATGGGCTTCAGCTATTGCTATATCTCAGTAGGATGCAATGGGAAGTGGTGACTTTTAGCCCTAGTGGGACACCTTATACCTTGGGCAGACCCCTGTTCTTTTCACAGCAATATGGAATATAGAGAGAAACTTTGCTTGAGGGGACTTAGTGGCATTTAAGTGCATGTAGGACCATTAGAGGCACTTTCTGGCTCCAAAGCATGGATTCTTAACCTTTTGTGTGCATTTTATGGCCTCCTTTAGCATCTAGTGAAGTCTCTGGACCACTTCTCAGAATAATGTTTGCAAATGCATAAAATACATAAGATTACAAAAGAAGTCAGTCATATTGGTACAGATATCTAGAGCTATCTGTCTATCTACCTGTTCATCTATCTACTGTCTGCTGTCTATCTATTTGTCCCATCCATCTGTCTCTCTCTGTCTCTCTCCCCTCTCTCTGTCTCTTTCTCTCTCTCTTTATAGATGTTCACAGGCCTTGGGTTGAGAACCTCTCATGAGCTTCTAGAATAAGACTGAGTATACTGGGAAGAGAAGAACAGGAGTGGAAAATATAAACTTTAGTCAAGATTCCTCTCTGACCACTGCCACAAGAAATGTCAAGGAGCTGGAATAACACTGAACAATGGAATTCTCAGTTTTGACTAGGTCAGCAGCTGCCTTTGGTCTTTTCCAACTTCTCAGCCTGACCCTGTGGTCATCCAACTGATTATTTGAAAGGGTTTGGAGAAAGTGCAGAAATAAATCATGTCCCTCAAAGAGTAACCACTACTCACAATAAAAGCTTGATAGATGGCCCTGTTGGCCTAGAAAGTGGTTGATAATCTTTTCTCCCAAAACCATTGTTCTGAAGAAGTATGTGCACATGAGGAGGTAGAAGGACAACTTGCCTGCCCAGGAGAGCCTTCTGTTTTCAACTTGTGTCCAGAGAGTCATGATAACCACCACCACCACAATAACAATACTTGGTATTTAGACTATACTTTAAGGTCTGCAAAGTATTCTCTATATACTGTGACATATGAACCTCACAACAGCCATGTGAGGTGAGTACTACAAATTATTGTTATGTTGCTCCAAAAAATTAATCAGTAAACATTTGTGAAATCGTACTATGTGCCAGGCACTGTGCTAATAATAATAGCTAGTATTCATCTTGCGCTTTAAGATTTGCAGAGAGCCTTACAGATATCTCATTTTGTTTATTTTTTTAAACCCTTACTTTCTTTTTAAAATTTTTAAAATTTTATAATAAAATATTTTTCCATAGTTCCATGATTCATATTCTTACTCTTCCCTCCACCCCACCGTAGCCAACGAGCATTTCCACTGGTTTTTACATGTGTCATCAATCAAGATCTATTTCCATATTGTTGATAGTTGCACTGGGGTAGTTTAAACCCTTACTTTCTGTCTTAGAATAGTACTGTGTATTGGTTCCAAGGCAGAAGAGTGGTAAGGGCTAGGCAATGGGGGTTAAGTGACTTTTCCAGGGTCACAACTGTGTCTGAGGCCAGATTTGAACCTAGGACCTTCTATCTCTAGGCTATCTCATTTTATTTCAAAATAACTCTGAGAGGTAATTGAGATTATTATCTCCATTTTATGTGGGGAAATTGTGTCATATACCTACTAAGTGTCTGAGGCTGGATTTGAATTCAGGGCTTCTTGATTCTAACTCTAGTGTTCTATCCACTGAGCCACCTAGTTTGACACTAGATATGCTAGGTGATAGAGGAAGAAAGTGAAAAATGAAAGCACCTGCCCTCAAAGAGTTTACATGGCGGCAGCTAGGTGACTCCATAGTTATAGCCAGGCATAGAGATGGAGATCATGGGTTCAAATCTGACCTCAGGCTTTTCCTAGCTGTGTGAACTTGGGCAAGCCACTTAATCCCTATTGCCTACCCTTTAGCACTCTTCTGCCTTGGAACCAATGCTTAGTATTGATTCTAAGATTCTAAGAAAGTAAGGGTTTAATAGAAAAAATAGAAAAATAGAAAAAAAAGGTAAGAGTTTAATAGAAAAATAGGAGAAAAGGAGCTTAAATGGAGAGGGGAGGAAAGGAGGAAAGATAGCATATATTTGTTAAGTACATTAAAAAAAATTTACAAAATTTTTTAGGGCAGTGAGAAGAGATGAGTATCTAGTAGGATCAGGAAAGACTTCATGGTGAAGGTGGTTCTTGGGTAGAATTTTGAAGGAAATATAGAATTGTAGGTGAGGTGGGAAAATAGCAAGTGCCAGAGGCAAAATCTGAATCCAGATTTCTCTTTTATCAAAATCCAACTGTCTCTCCCATATATCATGTGAGAATAAAATTGAATGAATACTCCTGATATTTTAATTTAAAGGATTTAATAATTACAAAAATGAGAGAGAAAGGGATTCCTTCAGCCAAGTGAGCAGAGCACAGAGCCAGAAACCCACCTTTACCAAAGCAAAGCCCAAAAAGAGCCTGTTTGGGATTGGGTGTTGTGGGCTTCAAAAGGGCTAAGTCAATTGGGCGTCCATACTATGTCTGGCACCAATGTGGTTCATCCCCTTCAACAGAAAGCTACTAAGTTGCCCGAAGAAGGGCCAACCAGCTCAGGAAAGAAATGGAGAAGGTTAAAGCTTCTGGGCCATAAGTTGTACTTCTATACTTGGTTGGATAGGGAGATCCACTCTCAAACAAAACAAACAAATGCACAAAATAAAACACATAAGAATTCAAAGGAAACTAATTGTCTTGAAATATGGCTATCAGTGCATTTAAAAGGCAAGCTCATGGGCCCTAGGTTAGGAGTCTCTGCTCTAAGCTCAGCTCTAGAATTGCAGAGCAGGGAGTACTAGTTTCCTCATTAGAGAGATTCTTTGCATAGATGAAATCACCGAAGGTCCAGACAAAAAAAATCTCTTCTTCTGCGTCTAAAGTTCTATTGCTCTTAGGAGACTGTATTCCGGTCCCTGATCTCAGTGAAGCTTCTTAGTTTCTTTAACTTGGTCCACTGTTGCTTTTCCTCTGACTTCTGCTCATTGGCAAGACTAATAGTTATCGTATGGGTCTCCCTAGGAGCGGGAACAGATGCAGCGCTACAATCAGCGAATGATAGAACAGCTGAAGATCCGGCAGCAACAAGAGAAGGCCCGTCTCCCCAAGATCCAGAGGAGTGAAGGAAAGACTCGAATGGCCATGTATAAGAAGAGTCTCCATATCAATGGTGGTGGAAGTGCCTCTGAGCAGAGGGAGAAGATTAAGCAGGTGAGCCTTTGTCATAGAGAGAGCTGAACTCTCAAGTTGGAGTGCTTCTACTCTCTTGAGCCTTGGTTGGTCTACACCAGTGGTTCCCAAACTTTTTTGGCCCACTGCCCCCTTTCCAGAAAAAATATTACTTAGCACCCTGGAAATTAATTTTTAAAAATTTTAATAGCAACTAATAGGAAAGATAAATGTACCTGTGGCCTCACCGCTCTCCTGGATCACTGCAGCACCCCCAGGGGGCGGGAGCGCCCACTTTGGGAATCACTGGTCTACACAGTTCTGTTCTGGCTTGTCTCCTACCATAGGGTGATGGGAAAAATCTCCAGGGTCTGACAAAAAATAGACTTTGTTTTAATCAGTGATGTGTGTGATGAGAAGTCAGAATCCCACCCATCTCTTAGGGGTTTGCAGTACTCTGTCATGTCCCTGGCTGTCCAGTAGTATAGACTTAGAGGGCTTATGGTCTCTCCAGAAGGCCCCTCAGGAAGGAGGTGTTGGTTTAGGCCGATTTGGGGATGAGGAAATTCAGGAGAGAAATTATCATTTCTAAATTAACACTTGCATAGACATAAAGAAAAAGTGGAAAGATTCAAACTACAAGCCCTGCAGCCTGGCATTTAATTTAACATTCCATAATTTAGCTCTTATTTTCCTTTCCAGACTTATTTTATATTGTTCCTTTTCAAAAGTTCTGAATTTATGCCAAATTGCCCTACTCACTGTTTCCTGTTTCCTGAACTCACTATTGTCCTCTCTTTGCATGTTTGAGTGGGCCCTGGAACATCCCCCTTAGAAGTCTTGGTGTCTTTCAAAGTCCTGTTCAACTTTCAGGGTGCTACCTGCCAAGCCTTCCCCTATCTTTCTGCTCTCCCCAAATTGTCTTGTATGGACTTATATGGGCAAGAATTATTTCATTTTTGTATCTTTATTCCCATTGCTTAGCATCGTGTAAAGTCTAGGGAGCAATCACTGCTTTGTCAAACTGAATTGAACCACTAGATGGGGATAAAAGTTGAACTAGGATTCTTAAAAGCATCATTGCTCAACTGGCCGAGGGGCATTTATGTTCATGACAAACTAAACCATGGGGAAGAAGAGAGGGGAAAAAAACTCATAAAAAGAATGTCTCTCCTTTCATTATTTCTCTTTGAATTAGGAGCATCAGTCTCTGACCCATTGGCTGGATCCAGATGGTCACTGACTACACATCTATAGAATTTTTCACATTCTCATTTTATCTGCCCCAAATCCTGTGCGGTATGTTTGCCAGGTGTTAGTTATTATTCTTGTGGGTAGATGAGACATTCATAAAGGTTGTGATGTATTTAGGTACACAGCCAACAGAGAAAAGATCCAAGAGCTCAAGTCTTCCAAACCCCAGACCCCTATGTGTGAATCTCATAGCTGTGTTTTGAGGCAGACTTGGTTTGGCCATACACCCCCTGCCCGCTCCCCCCCACCCCCAGGATATGCCAGGCTTGGGCTTCAGAGAGGCAAGATAGTGGGCAGAGTACAGGCCTTGGAGTTAAGGGGATTGGGTCACAATTCCACCCTTTTGCTTTTCAGCTGTGTGACTATAGTCTAAGTCACCCAAGTGTCTCTGGCCTTAGTTTCTTACACTCACATTGGAGATCCTAACACTTGTCCTGCTCCAGCACAAGGTTGCTTGAAGGAAAGTTTTCCTTAAACTATAAGGTGCTACATGAGTGTGAGTGGTTGCGATTATATTGTACTACATGATGGCTTATGCCAAAAATCTCCTCCAGGGCTTCTGGAATCCATGAGGAAATTGCTGTTTCTGGTACCTGTGCAGGCTGCTTGCCAGCTAATGGTGGATAAATGCATGGTTCAAAAAAGGGTATTTTTATTGTTGTTTGTTTTAATAACCCTCACCCTTCTATATTAGAATTAATGCTAAGGGGGCAGCTAGGTGGCCCAGTAAATTAAAAAAGCCAGGCCTGAAGATGGAAGATCTTGGGTTCAAATCTTGTCTCAGACACTTAACTGTGTGACCCTGAGCAGGTCACTCAATCTCCATTGCCTAGCCCTTACCACCTTCAGCTTTGGATCCAAAACAAAGTATTGATTCTAAGACAAAAGGTAAAAGTTAAAAAAAAAGATTGATAACTAAGTATTGGTTTTAAGGCAGAAGGCTAGGCAGTAAGGGCTAGGCAATGGGGATTAAGTGACTTGTTCAGGGTCATACAGCTAGGAAGTGTCTAGGACCAAAATTGAACCCAAGACCTCCTGACTCTGGGCTGGCTCTATTCACTGTGCTACCCAGCTGTCCATCAAATTAGGGCTAACAAAATAGGTGATGATCCCAGGCAAGAATGTCCTGGGAAAGAATTGTCAGGACATTTCTTTGTATGAGGCCATGGGGCCCAGGCTTTATTTTGTTGTTTTAGTTTTGCATTTTTGCTCAAATGATTTTCACCAAGGCCTCCCTTGTCATTTCTGTCACAGTTTTCCCAACAAGAAGAAAAAAGACAGAAGGCTGAGCGACTGCAGCAACAACAGAAACACGAGTCGCAGATGAGAGACATGAATACCCAGTGTGAGAGCAATATGAGCGAGCTCCAGCAGCTCCAGGTAAAGGCCCGGCACCCAGATGGAGATTGTGGCTCTGCCTGCAATGATTTCATCTTTGTCTTTGCCTCCCCCATACGGTGGCCCTTTAATAAGTTCTTGAGGACCGATGGGTGGGTGAGGAGGTAGGCATCCTGTAGGTCATCAGATCTATTAGGGGTTCCTGGAAATTCCTTTGGTGGCTCTTCTTATTTATCTCACTGTAAAACCCCTAAGTAGTTTTTTCTCTATTCTTAATCATTTACTTTACTTCAGTGGTGGGCTACAGGCTTGTGGGTATGTTGTCCAGAACATCCTAGTTTAGATCTAGGTTGGACTAGATGGCCCCTGACATTCTTTCTACCCCTTAGATTTTCTGAAAGGCCATTGATGGGGAAGGTGGCTTCAGGGCCTTTGACCCCTCACTTTTCTAACTTCCCTTAACTGTACTTTGTTATAGAATGAAAAGTGTCACCTCTTGGTAGAGCACGAAACCCAAAAGTTGAAGGCCCTAGATGAGAGCCATAACCAGAACCTGAAGGACTGGCGGGAAAAACTTCGGCCAAGGAAAAAGGTAACAAGGAAGGAATGCTCCAGGAGACTGTCAAATTGGATCCCAGAGAGCACAGAATCAATGACATGATTTGATTGGTTCAAGTCCCCAGATCTTGGCCTTTTATCCTGTAGGTCTTCCAGTTTTGAAGTTTCTTATACTTGTCAGGCATGTACTTCTTTTTTTTTTAATTCTATTTTTATTGTCATGCAAAGCAGACTTCCAAATTGGTCATTATTGTAAGAGCAAAGTCATATATAACCAAAACTCCAAAATAAAACCAAAGATACACTGATGTGAAAGACAACTCCAATAGTTCTTTCTCTGGAAGTGGATTGCATCCCCTGTTATAAGTCTTTCAGGATTGTCCCAGATCAGTGCATTGCTGAGAGGAGCCAAGTTTTCACAGATGACCATCGTCCAATATCGCTGTTACTGTGTTTTCCTGGTTCTGTTTATTTCACTCTGTATCAGTTCCTGCCATTCTTTCCAAAATTATCCTGTCCATCATTCCTTAGAGTACACTAGTATTCCCATCATCAACATGTACCACAGTTTGTTCAGTCATTCCCCTATGGATGGGACATCCCTTCAATTGCTAATTCTTTGTTACCACAAAAAGAGCTGCTATAAATATTTTTGCACAAGTAGGTTCTTTCCCCTTTTTAATTATCCCTTTGAGATACAGACCCAGTAGTCATATTATCAGTTCAAAAGAGGGCATGTATTTCTAATGAGAAGAGTCTGTGGAGTTTGTTTTTTTTAATTTGCTTTTGAAGTGAAGTCTCAATTGCTAACTAAAGAATAATTCACAAGGTACCAATAGAGCACTTTAAAGCTAATTCAGTCCCAGGTCTTTAAAACTAATGATAGAATAAATGATAATTAAGATAGTTCTGAATGGCAAGCCCTGTCTATTTATCCTGCTAAAACTCAGAAGGTTTTCTGCTATATGCTATAAAGTGCTAGAAGCAACAGGCCATTTACTCCATCCTTCACTCAAGAAAAGCTTTATTTCATATTCTAACCCCTTCCCACCATGTTTCAGTCAAACTGGACTAAATGTCCTAGCTGTTTACATTCTTGTCCTGTCTGGTATAGGTTGTACCCCATGCCTGGAATTCACACCATCCTTTTTGAACTTCAAGAATCACTTCTACTAAGAAGGCTTCCCTGATTGTCCCACTTGAAATGGATCTCTCCCTCCTGTCTCTTCTGCATATATTGCCTTCTTTGCCCATATCACTGTGGCACATTTGTGTACATTATGCACCTTGACGATAGGGATTCCTTTGCATCCCTAGCATCTTGTACAGTCCCTTGCTCATAGTAAATAAATATTTGTTGAACTTGAATCTTTTTTTTTTCTTCTATATCCCAGCTTAGTATTCCCTATCTAATTTAAAATGTTTAAAATAGAATTTCTGGTCTCCTTGTCACTCTAGTGACAGCCACAACTTAACTTAGAAAGATCAACTTCCCCATCTGTAAAATGGGAACAATCCCAGTGGCCACTTACTTCACAGCACTGTAATAAAAATCGAGTGAGATAATAAATGTCAAGTTAGTTGTAAACCTTAAATACTCTGACTTCTGTGGAAATTTAATCCTAGCCCGTATTCCTTTCTTTGACTCCCCAAGACAACCTTTAAAGGGAGATTTGGCCTTCAGAATAAAGTTATAAGTGTGCTTCGCCCCCACCCCCCCATCTCTGGTTAAATAAGTGTGTAAACAAGCCTCTTAAGATGGACTAAAGAAGGTAAGGCCTGTTCACTCTGCAGTCATTCTAAAGGCCTGACTTCAGGGTTGCAGAGGAAGATCTTTATCTCTTGCCCAGAGTCCTCTCATCGGAGGGGCTTCAAAAAGAGCATAAATTGCAGCAGTGGCAGATAGGGGGCTTTTTCCTGGGAATCCACAGCCTGTAGGTATTTGTAGGCCTGACTCTTGGAAGGGGCTTGCTAGGGGAATGGTGGACCACCCATGGCTGTAGGCCTTTCCATTCTCTGGCCCACTTTTTATTATTTAATAAGTAATTATAAATTAAGATACAGTCTCCAGAGAATTTTAATCTTAACACTTCTCAGTTCTGGAGGCAGCCTTGTGCAGTAGAGAGAATGGTGGACGTCAAGTCAGCAGGCCTAAGTTTGGATCTTCTCTCTTACATTTACTGATCGGGTGACTTCTTTTAGCCTCACCTTTATCTGCAAAATGAGGATAGTACCTGTATTAGCTGCCTCACAGGCTCTTCTTGAAAAGTTCAGATGAAATAATGCACGAGAAATACTTTCCAAATTTAAAGGCAGCACAATATAAATGTAAGCTGGATGGAATGGGATGGGACTGGGGAATGCATTAGAATAATAATAATAGCTGGCATTTGTATAGAGCTGTGAAGCTGGCAAAGCACTTTCCAAGTATTATCTCACTTGATCCTCCAACAACCCTGGGAGGTAAGCACTCTTCTTATCCCCCTTTTATAGATGAAGAAACAGAACCATAGAGAGGTAAAGAGACTTACCCAGGTCACACCGCTATTAAGTGTCTGAGGCTGCATTTATTTGGATTTGGGACTTCTCAACTCCAAGTCCATGCTCTAACCACAGTGCCACCCAGCTGTCCAGCCCTTACCAATGTAGATGTGAATCTCTTCTGAAAGAGTTGTGGAGGAAGGAGGGAATGAGAGATTAAATGACCTATTTGAGATCACACAGCTAGGAAGTGGCAGGACTTGCACTCAAGACTCCCAGGGTCCACATTCTAATATTCTGAACTAGTACTGTGAGGCTATTTGCCCCAGAACCTTTTTATAAGGATGCTCAAAACAAGAGACACTAATCTCCATTCCCCATAATGCAATGATAGGTTTCCCTGCCAGGGCACACTGTAACCTTGCTCTGTGTGTGTGTGTGTGTGTGTGTGTGTGTGTCTGTCTGTCTGTCTGTCTGTCTGTCTGTCTGTGTAGATAGATAGCTAGTCACAGTTTACAAATTATGCTGATCAGGTCATCATTAGCACCTGCTTCTCCTGAATGCTCACATCAGAATGCTCCACTGGGCTCCAGAGAAGCTAGGCAACCATTGTTTACCCAGGGGAGATGGTGAATTTGCCCTGTTGCCTCTATTTGCCTATTCCTGGCATGTATAATGTTAGATTTCCTATCTTACTGTGACATTTGCAATTTAAACAGTTTTCATTAGTCATATGGTAAGTCAGAATCTAACTGGAAAGAAGGTCAGTTTGAAATAGAATTCTGAATATTAAAAAAAATTGTATTACTTTTAAGTTCATGAGCAACTCTTTGGTGTTAAAAAAAAAAGAACTTAATAGATTTTTATTGATATCTTTTGTTTTTAGATCACCTAGATTTCTCCCTTCTTCCCAGAGAGCCATCCCTTACAAGAACTTTAAAAAAAAAAAAAAGAAAAAAATCAGTAAAACAAATATCAACACGTTAAACAAAAATAACCTAGTGTTCCACCCCCATAGATCTCCTTCCTCCCACACCCCTGCAAAGGAAGGAGATGGGGGATATGTCTTCTCATATTTCCTCTCTGGAGCCAAGCTCATTCTTTATAATTTTGTAACATTAGCTTTGATGGTTTCATGGTGATGATTCTTTCCATTTCTATTGTTGTATGTATATTATTTTCTTGGCTTTGCTTACTTCATTTTCCATCGATATGTATCAGGTACTGGGAATACAAATACATGCAGAGAGAGAGAGATAGTTTCTGCCTTCAAGGAGCTTAATTCTAATGGAGAAAGGCCAAATAGGGAGGGCAAGTAGGGGCATGGTAGAGGAAATCTGGAAGTGGAACCTTGGTAAGAAAGAAGACCTGACTGGGCTGGGAGTTTTCCTTAAAATGGAGGTTCTGGGAGAAATCAGTCAATCAGAAGAAGGAGCCAGACGGGCAGAGGGTAGGTAAAGTCAGGGGAGTTGAGTATTTCTAGGGATTGCGGCATTTCTTTAGACCACAGTAATATTTCATCAGATTCTACAATTTGTTAAGCCATTCTACAATTGATGACCTTCTGCTTGGTTTCCAATTCTTTATTACCACAAAAAAGTGCTGTTATAAATATTTTAATGTATATGGAATTTTTTTTTTCCTCCTTGGTCCTTGTCAGAAGTAAATACCTAACAATGGAATCTTTAGGTGAAAGGATACAGATATTTTAGTCACTTTATTTGCATAATCCCAAATTGCTTT
The DNA here is from genome assembly GCF_016433145.1 of Gracilinanus agilis. NCBI lineage: Eukaryota > Metazoa > Chordata > Mammalia > Didelphimorphia > Didelphidae > Gracilinanus > Gracilinanus agilis. The sequence continues at coordinate 365,189,818 of NC_058131.1, forward strand.
CCAGAATAGCTGTTCTAAATCATAGCTCTACCAACAATGCATTATTGTTGTTCAGTCATGTCCAACTCTTGGTGACCCCATTGATCATAGTATGTCAGTGCTCTTCATGGGTTTCTTGGCAAGGATACTGGAGTGGTTTGCCATTTCCTTCTCCAGTAAGTTAAGGCAAACAGGTTAAGTGGCTTTCCCAGCATTACATAGCTAGAATGTGTCTGAGGTTGAATTTGAATTTGGGCCTCCCTGAATCTAAGCTCGGTGCTCTAACCCCTGGGCCACCTCCCTCCCTCCATTAGTGAGGCTTAATTTAGGTTTAACACTGCTGCTAGATACATGTTTTTAGGAATCTTCTTTGATAGACAAATAACTTATTTGTAATTAGTACACTGTAAGTAAATTACATTTCTTTTTTCTTTCATTTTAGTTTGTTTTTAAAATGTTGTATTGGTGCCTTTTTTATATGCTGCAGTTATTTCCTTGACCATTCTTCTTCCCAAATCTTTTCTTTCCTTTCTTTTTAAAATCCTTACATTCCATCTTAGAATCAATACAAAGTGTTGGTACCAAAGCAGAATACTGGTAAGGGCAAGGCAGTTCAGGTTGGCTCAGGAAGTGGTCACTTAGCTTCAGCCTCCCCCCCCACCCCCCGCCCCCCTTTTTTTTTTAGTATAAATTCTCAGAGAGAAAAGTGGCAAGGGCTGGGCAATTGGGAGTCACACAAATAGGAAGTGTCTGAGGCCAGATTTGAACCTAGGACCTTCTGTCTCTAGGTCTGGCAGTGTATCCACTGTGCTACCTAGCTGACCCTAAACCTTCCCTTTTAAAAATGAAAATGTTTGAGCAAAACCAAACACAAGGATAATTTCTGACAGCATGTTCCTTATTTTATCCCAACATTCTCCAGTCTACTGAGAGAAAGAAGTTGAATTTCATGATCAATTCTCTAGGACTGAAATTACTTACTGAATGAATAAAGCATTCTTTTTTGTCTGTTTGTTTTGAAACCCTTACCTTCCATTTTAGAGTCAATATATGACTCCAAGGCAGAAGAGAAGAAGGCTAGGCAATGGGGGTCAAGTGACTTGCCCAGGGTCACACAGCTGGGAAGTGTCTGAGGCCAGATTTGAACCTAGGACCTCCCATATCTAGGCCTGGCTCTCAATCCACTGAGCTACCCAACTGCTCCTGAGTCATTTGATTTTGGTGACAAAAATGTTCTTTTGGGGGCCTTCAGTATGGTCGTTCATCTGCATTATGTGATCGTATTCATTACAATTCATCTGTTTGACAGCTTTTTTGCTCTGTTATTGGTTGTCAGGGTCTGTGTATGTGCTCTTCTTCCCCCTCATCACTTTGTACAAGTCTCCTGTGTTTCCCTGAGTTCCTTAGCTTTGCTATTTCCCACCGTGTAGTAATGTTTGCTACGATTCAGAGTCATTTCCCCAGTTCAAGGATACCCATTTTGTAAAGCCAACGGAGGAGAGTCTTTTTCCTTTTAAGCAGGTTAAGCTCTGTTGCTCTAACCTTGTTTGTGTGAGCTATTTGCTCAGCAGACGTTCATATAGGATCAGTATGGCAAAGGTCAGCACGAGCTCAGCCAGCCTTTGTCTGAATAACATCAGTTTCAAATTGGTGGAATCTTAGGCTAGGAAGCTATACCCTACTGCACATACTCTGCCAAGAGGCATTCAGGCTGGGAAAGGATTGGTTCTCAACTGAATGTGTATTTCCATATTATCTTAATCTTGCTTCAAGATGGAGAAAATTAATTAAAATCAAACTCGACTGAAGGAACTAGATCAAACTGGAGTGGCTTTTTTCTGTTAACAGAACTACTTTCCGAGGTTGGGAAAGCTTTAGAGCAGCACTGAAAGGAGCCAAGAAAAAGAAGCACAAGTAACAGGCCAAATCCTAACAAATCCTGTGTGAATCTAAGCTCCATCCTGGATTCCAGGAGCAGCGTACAATGAAAGGTCCATGGAGGGCTAGGCTTGAACATCTCCTTGAAGATCGCGGGGATGGGATTTGACCTGGACAATTAAAACTGCTTCTGCCAGAGGCCGACTAGTTCTTGAGTGCTACTTAAATCCAACCGACTTCTCCCCTCCCTTAATGGACACATCTCTTCTGATTTTCCTTCCCATGTTTTTCTTGACTCGCTTGGTTGTTTTAATACCAACAGTTTAAACGTTTGCATTGAGCTTCCTGGCAGTCCCTACCCAAGCCTTAGTCTGTGGTTCCCTTTAAATTGCTGCCTAGATCTGGCACAGGAAAGGAAGTGCTGTTTATACTATGTCAGGGTAATCAGCAATGGAAAAGGAAATGGGGAGGACATAGTTATGTGACTTATGAATGAGGCCACGGAGGGGAATACCCTGATAAAAGCTTTCTGGGTTCTGGCAGGGGCCCCAGGGTTTTGAAACATTCACCTCTGCAAAGGCTGTGTAAACTCTGGCTTTGGCACGGAGTTAAGATATTATTGGGGAAGTGCTGTTCCTTCTTGGGTGTTCAGATGTAGTTGTTTTTTTCAGTCATTCATTCATTCATCAAGCATTTAATATCTCTACTTTCTCTAAGGCTCTGGAGGATGACCTGAACCAGAAGAAACGGGAGCAGGAGAGGTTCTTCAAAATAAGTGAAGAGGCTGAGAGTCCGAATCCCAACTCACCGAACAAACCTGCCAAGTTTTTCCCATACGGCAACTCAGAAGCTTCCTAAAGTACAGCTGGTCTGAGGCAACAGGCTTCCAAAGGGCAGACAGGCCTCTTTACCCCTCTTGTTCTCTTTGGACAAGTAACTCAGGGCCTAATACATCTAGTGCTTCTAGAATGTCAACCTAACTTTAGAACTCTGTACTGTGCTGCTTCAGCTGTGCTAAGAATTGCCATGGTTCCTGCTTTTTTTTCTGTCATAGCGTGGATGAATTTTTTGTTTTGTGTCTTTCCCTTATTCTTTTCCACTCATTGCCATCTGACACCCAAAGCATTCATTTGCTTCACCCGAAGACCTAAATCATCTTCATTTTGCGTATTGGTGGGATTGAAGGCCAAGAACAAGGGCAAATAATGTGTGGATTAGAATTCCCTTCCTTTTGTTCAAGAGGTAATAATTTTGTTCATGGGTGGAAGTCTAATTCTGCTTTTGGCTGGAGTGTTAGATATAATGGGCCCCTTTGGGTCCAACTCTTTGAGCACAGGAGTTGGTTCTTTGCTGTTGTAATTCTAGGTGATCTCTTTTTTCACTTATTCCATCCTCTTTATTTCACATAGCCTGTGTTGGAAGAGGAGGCCCGAAAAAGAAATTCCATCTGTACCAGCCATTTTGGAACTGAACAAAACCTAGGATGTAGCCAAAGTGGGATTTCTCTAGCTTGGTGTCTTTAGAATGCTCCATAATTGATTATCCCAGATTTCTTTTCACTTTGCAAGTGGGTAGAGGGAGGGAAAAGGATGCCATTGCTCATATTCAGAAGGAAGAAGAGTCTACTTGAATTTTTCACAACTGTTTTGTGCCATTTTAATTCTTTGTATATATTGGCTTGTGCCATTCATAACATAAGCTGGGACTCCTGCTGTCATTGGGCTGTTCTGATAAGCTTAGGCAGGAAGGTGTTGGATATGCCCGAGTGTGTTGTCACTTAAGGTCAGCACAAATTATTTGCTATCAAGACTAGATTTTAGATAGGTAAGAACTAATAAGAAAAAAAAAGCTGCCTGTTGGCATTATAGGTAGCAGGGGAAGAAAAGAAGGAAGTGCTTTGTCACAGTGCAGTTTTCTTTTCAGGTACATTTAAACCAGTAAATGTTTCATACTGTGATGTGCTCCTGCTAGCATCCCACCTGAATGTGGGCATGGGCAAGATACCAGACTTTCCTACTGTGCTAATGCTTTGATACCATCACAATTGCCAGTTCAAAAGGCCAACAATGCCCAACAGCAGCTGGCAAACTCTTGTACTTCTTATCTTCTTTATGAGAAGAAAGTAGCAGGAGGAACTGAGGTAGATGTGAAGCATAGCCAAAGCTTCAGCTAGAATAATTTTGTGGCACCCAGTTCTGCTTCATTATTGGAGCCCCCTTCCCCTACTTGCTTTTTGCCTATCACATTGCTTTTTGAGCCACAAGACACTTTTAAAGATGTAGCTTTGGATCACACATGGAATACCAAATGTCAATATATCTTTTAAATTGATTCTAAGATTCCGATCATCCGAGAATTTAGTATAAGTACTATGAAAAAAAGAAGAGAAAGTAGCTATAACTGTGTTGGAATGATTTCCCCAGGAACCCTCTTTTTTCTTACCATCTTTGTCTTTTAAATTTTCAGTCAATACTGAAACAAAATAATTTGGATGTTAAATTCATAGGAAATATATGGGCATACTGTAGTCTAGTCATTAATTCTCCAGCATATCTGGTAATAGAGAAGTCCATAAGATATCCAGAGGACAACTTTGTTTTGGCCTAACACTTTGCATTTTAAAACAAACACTGGCAGTGGTGGAAAGGGGAGGAGATGTCATATCACTCCATTTTTATGGAGTGTTTTGGGCTATTCACATTTTTCTTAATTTGTAAAGCAAATATCCAGTGGATGCTTTGCAGGAAGACATTAGCTTAATCATAATATTCATGCTCTAAGGTAAACATTCATTTCTTTGACAATTGGCCCAAATATGATTATTGGGCATCAGTGATAAATGTGTTTAGAGTTAAGTCACTGCTTTGGGGGAAGACCTTCTATCATGCTCTAACAGCCAACATCACTTGATCCTATTTCATTAGGGTCCATAGCAATTGCATAGTTGTTAGAAAATTTTGAGGTGGTAGTATGAAAAATAAAAACACAAATCCACTTTGGCCAAGTGACGCCAACTTCAATGAAAGATCAGGTCGATCTGGCTTGGTCCTTTGTTTATAATTTTTCGTTTTGTGATTATGAATATGTGTGGTGAAGAGAAAAGTAAATTGCTGACTTAATAACTTGAGTGAGAAGTCCTTCATTTGGTTTTTCTTCCTTTTTTTTTCTAAAGGGGGGGAACTTAATGTGGTTGCTCCACGGTTTGCCCATATCCCCTAATTTTTGTACCTGTCCTGTGTACTCTGATTAGCTCTCACAGCATTATGGTTGTACTGATACACAGTTTTGATGTCCAAGAAGACAGATAAGGACAATACTGAGAAGTTTTTTTATATATACAAAAACCCCAATTGAAATGTTTCCTTTTTTTAAAGGTAATCTTTATTCAAGTAAATGAAACTAACTTATATTTTCTCTTTTTAAGAGAGACAAGTTATTTTTATGGAATTCCAATACTTTATTCAAAGCTGTTTTGTAAAGTGTTTTCCATGGAAAAATCATGGTTATGTAAATAAGCTTCTAATAAAGTAACAAGATAAAAATAATTTTTTTGGATGTTCTTTATAGAATAGGAATATACCATGTGAACTGGAAAGACCTCCAGGAATTGATGCAGAGTGAAAGGAGCAGAACCAGGAGAATACTGTACACAGAGACGGGCATACACTGTGGTAAAATCAAGTATAATGGACTTCTCTACTAGCAACAATGCAATGATCCAGGACAACTATGAGGGACTTGTGAGAAAGAACACTATTCACATTCAGAGGAAGAACTGTGGGAGCAGAAACACAGAAGAAAAACAACTGCCTGATCACATGAGAGGATGGGGATATAATTAGGGATATTGACTTAAAAATCAGCTACCCTAAGCACAAATATCAATAATATGGAAATAGGTCTTGATCAATGACACATGTAAAACCCAGTGGAATTGTGTGTCAACTATGGGAGGGAGTGGGAGGAGGGGAGGGATAGAACATGAATTCTATAACCATGGAAAAATGTTCTGAATTAAATAAAAAATTTTAAATTAAAAAAATAGAATAGAAATATAAGGAATGCAGATTTCATCTTTACCTACAAGATCTATTTTAATAGATTTAAAAAAACAACACCTACCTTCTGTCTTAGAACCAATATTTAGTATCGATTCTAAGGCAAAAGAATGGTAAGGGCTAGGCAATTGGCTTAAGTGACTTGCTCAGGGCCATATAACTAGAAGGTCACAGTTGAACCCAGGACTGGTTCTATCCACCAAGCCACCTAGTTGCTTCTTAGCAGATGTTTTCCAACTTACATCTTAAACTTTCCCTGGACTATGAAAGAAAAGATCTCGGGTCTGACTTCTGTACATGGTGAAGGAATTCCGAGGCAGTCCTCAAATGACAGAACTGAGATCAATAGGTAAAAGTTGAAGAGGGTCCTGTTTAGACTTAACGTAATGAAAAGCTTCTCAACAATTAGAGCCATCCAAAAGTGAACTAGCCTAACTGAAGAAGCGATGGGTCTTTCCTTGAAGGTTCTTGAGCACAGGGTATCTACTGTGCCATGGGGGAAATCCTGGTTCAGGTACAGTTTCGATTGGATGGTCTCTGAGATCTCTCTTAGCTCATGGACTATGGCCAGGGCTGATTTTTCTGATCTATTCCATTGAACAAATTAAAACAAAAACCAGAACGAGAACCAAACCCCTTCCTTTCCAAGGGAAGAAACAGAGATAAGACAGTCTGTGACCTTGGTTTTCCTCCAACATGACCCCCTTAATAGAAATTAATAATAAAGAGATTAATAGAAATCTTCAAAATTCCATTTCAGTTTTTGAAGCTTGGCCACCAGATGGCAATGGGGAATCATAGTGAGGATATGCTGACGGCCTGAGGCCACTAGGTGGCGGTGAGCACATATCTCCTCTTTCCTTTACTAGCTAGTGATCTCAGGCGCCAGTAGCACCCTGCCTGGCCTTGGCACCATGGGGGCTAGAAACGAGCTCAGCTTTGCCAGAAATTTAAATCAGATGGCAAAGAGAGCAGAGGGCGTTTTTCCCAGGATGGCAAAGCTAGACAGCTGGGCACAGGCTCGAATGTCACGGGGCCTTGGAAAGTGAAGAACTCAAAGTGTTAATGTATGTATCAGGGTTTTGTGAAATCATAAATGCTTCAGAGGCAACCCCTCAGTGGTTAGCCTCCCTGTGAGGTTGCCCTGTGTCTGTGAATTTGTTTACATATGTGACCCTTAGTAGACTTGTAGGATCCTTGAGACAAGAGACTTTTCTCCTGTTTCCCCCAAAACCTAGCAGAGCACTTTGAATGGATGGAATAGGTATTCAACAAGTGGATGTTAGACTGGATTTGTTTGGATGAAGAAGTTCCACATAGATCTGGATCATATTGAATTTCACACTTAGAACATATAAATTCTGGCTTAGTAGAATTATTTCACTTCTGAACAGCCAGTTCATGGTAATCCAGTTCATGGATTACCTTAGATTTTATCATTCTAAGGACAAGACCCTTTCCTTTCTTGACCCATCAAACATCTCCCTCTAATCTTTAATCTCTCCCTATTAGCTTCTTTACTTGCAGTCTACAAATATGGCTATCTCTAACCTAGTTTTTTGTTTTTATTTTTTAAACCCATACCTTCCATCTTAGAATCAATATTGTATATTGGTGCCATGGCAGAAGAATGGAAAGGGCTAAGCAATGGAGGTTAAGTGACTTGCCCAGGGTCACACAGCTAGGAAGTGTCTGAGGCCAGGTTTGAACTCAGGACCTCCCAACCCTGGCCTGGCTCTCAATCCACTGAGCGACCTAGCTGCCCCCCTCTTCCAGCTCTAAAATTCCATGATCCAAATAGCTAGTGCTCTGGCTATTTACTGAGTTTTCTTCCTCTATCAGATGTATCAATATAATTCATGAGACCCACCCCCATGTATTAAAGGCTATTTGGAAAAATGAGACAAATACACTGGAAAAGTTAATGAACATACAAGACTAGGCCTGGCTCTCAATCCACTGATCTGCCCAGCTGCCCCGCCTCAACCTAGTTTTAAACATCTTCTCTTGGTCCTACCATTCACTCAAGATATCGTTCTATATATCTCTGGTGCATAGCCAGAAAAAGTCTACAAGCTGTTGTCTTCATTTCCCCCTTCTGTTTACTTTTTTGTCCTTTGCAATTACAGTCTAGTTTCTCCATGCCACTGAATCTGCTCTCTTCAAGGTCATCTCTAAATAACTAAATCTAAAAGTACTCTCAGATTTTCCTCATTCTTCTTTTCCTCCCTACATTAGACACAACTGTCCATCTTTTCCTCTTGAATACTCTTCCCTCCTTGGGTTTTCATGACCCTGTTCTTTACTGGATCTCCTCCTAGCCTTTAGTCCAGACCTTCTCATTTCCTTGGCTGGGTCATCATCCATGTCTGCCTGAAGGCTCTATCTTTAGCCCTCTTCTATATCAGCTCTGAAGTTCCTTCCAACTCTTAACTATGGTCCTAAGAGGCACAAATGAAGTAGGAAGATCTATCTGCCCTTGATGAATTCAAGTTACTAGGCTTAGGTGCTGAAATAACTGGTAAATGGGACTTCTGAACCCCCATTAGTGATTTTTGAGATTCTTGTGAAAAACAAATGTCCCTCCTTGTCCCCCAAAAAGAAAAGAAAAAGATATGCCACAAGTCTAGGGAAGAAATTTTCCTTTTTAAAATTTCCCATGGTCACATGATTCCTGTGGTCTCCTTCCCCTAATTTTCAAAAAGAACAAGTGGAATCTTTATAAACCAATGATTCTGACTTCAATTTCTGGCAAATTTTTGGAAATATATTATTAATGATTAGTGAAAACTTAGAAAAGGATGCTGATAAGAACCAGTATTGTTTCAAGGACAGATCATACCAGATAAGCATCATTTTTAAAAGAAAATATAATTTCTGGAATGGTAGGCCAGGGGGATATTGTAGAGTTTACTAAGACTTCGCAAAAGCATGTGACATGGTCTCTTGGGGTTACTCATATACAAAATGGAAGGAATGAGTTAGATGATAGTACAGTTAAGTGCATTTGGAACAGGTTGAATGATCTAAACTAAAATGTAGTTATTGATGGTTATTTAGATTTCTAAAAGAGTATGTTAGAGTTCAGTGATGGTCTTGTGCTATTTCTTATTTTTATAAATGACTTGGATCAAAGCAGAGATGTCATATTTATCAAACTGATAGGTGACAACAAAGCTAGGAAAGATAGCCAGAATACTAGATATCAGAATTAGGGTCCAAACTTATCTCAATAGCTTAGGAAGCTGGACTGAATCTAGTAAAATAAAATTTAATAGAGATGAATTTAGAGTCATACATTTAGGTTGAAATATCAATTTTATAAATACAAGATGAAGAGAGTATGTCTAGAGCAGAGTTCACAAGAAAAAGATCTGGAATTTGTCATGGATTAGTTCAATAGAAAAACAATGCAGCCCCAAACACTAATATAATATTAGGATGCTTTAAGAAAGGACTATGTACAAACAACAAAATACCATGCAGAATATGGGAGAGTCTTATAATCGATTCTAAGCATCCTATTTTATTATTTAAAAATGTTTTTCTTTATTCCAGTAACAATCTACACATAAGTTTTCATAGGTTACATGATTCATGTTCTCTTCCTCCCCTTTTCCCTCCACCTCCCAGAGCTGACAAGCAATTCCACTGGGTTATATGTGTGTTATCACTCAAAACTTATTTCCATATTCTTCATTTTTGTAAGAGTAATTTTTAAAAACCAAAACCCCAAATCATATACCCAAACAAACAAATGATAAATCATATGTTTTCTTCTGCATTTCAACTCCCACATTTCTTTCTCTAGATGTGGATAGTGTTCTTTCTCACAAGTCTCTCAGAGGGGGCCAAAGGGAAGGAAATGCTCATCTGTCAGATTGTTTCTAAGGCAACTCTTTTGAAGTTTCATTGTTTTGTATCCTACCCATTGTATTCGTCAGATTGGCCGGATAGAACATTTCAGGACCCCCTCCCCAATCTGGCCTGCAGGCCATCTTTTGCTTATCACTGTCCTAGATCATTGCATTCCTGTTAGTACCAAAGTCTATTACATTTGATCTTCCCACAGTGTTTCAGTTACTTCAGTTCTCCTGGTTCTGATTATCTCATTCTACATCAGTTCACCTACATCCTTCCAGTTCTTATCAACTGTTTCATCATTCCTTAAAAGCACAATAGTATTCCATCACCTTCATATACCACAATTTTGTTCAGCCATTCCCCAATTGAGGGACATCCTCTCACTCTCCAATTTTTTGCTACCACAAAAAGTGCAGCTATACATATTTTTGTACAAACAGATCCAGCCCTATAGGGGTGATTGTACAAAAATATCTCTTTGGGATACAGACCTAGTGGTAGTATTGTTGGTTCAAAAAGTATGCATTCTTTTGAAACTCTTTGGGCACAATTCCAAATTACCTTCCAGAATGGTTGGATCCATTTACAACTCCACCAACAATGCAATAGTGTCCCAATTTTGCCATATCCCTTCCAACATTTATTATTTCCCTTTATTGGGATATTTGGCCAATCTGTTAGATGAAGGTGGTATCTCAGAGCTGTTCTGATTTGCATTTCTCTAATCAGAAGGGATTTAGAACATTTTTTATATGATTATTGATAGCTTTGATTTCTTCCTCTGAGAACTGCCTATTCATATCCATCGTCCATTTGTCTATTGGAGAATGGTGTGGTTTCTTAAAAATTCAACTTAGTTCTTTATATATTTGAGAAATGAGACCTTTATCAGAAAAATTTGGTACAAAAAATTTTCCCAGTTTATTGCTTCCTTTCTAATCTTAGTTGCATTGGTTTTGTTTGTATAAAACCTTTTTAATTTAATATAGTCAAAATTATTCATTTTACATCTTGTAATGTTCTCTATCTCTTGTTTGGTCTTAAATTCTTCCCTTCCTAATAGATATGACACGTAGACTTCTATTTTTACCTTATTTACTTATAACAACACTCTTTATGTTTAAGCCATTTACCCATTTTGAACTTATCTTGGTATAGGGTATGAGTTGTTAATCTAAACCTAATTTTTGCCATACTCTTTTCCAGCTTTCCCAGCATAGTGAGGTCTTATCCCCAAAGCTGGGATCTTTGGGTTTATCAAACACTAGATTAAAGCACCCTATTTTAGAAAGGTGACTGAAAAGCTGGAGAACATCCAGAATAGGCTACCTGGAATGATGAACTTTGGAACAAACCACAAAAAGCTGAAAAAAAGGTTAGCCTCTTTGTTACCTCTTTGAGGGTAGAGACCTTTCCATTTTTGTCTTTGAATCCACAGACTTCTGAACAGGAAATACAGTAGGAGTTTGAGTTAATCTGAGAACATTTGGAGGGGATGTGATCATTTGCCAATTAACTGAAGGGCTAACAAGAAATGCCAACTATTAACAATTATATAAAAATGAAAAATAAACAACTCTCAGGTTCCACCTGACCCTCATCAGAATTGCAAAGATGATAATAGAAAAAGTAGCAATTGTTGGAAAAGCTGAACCTTTCTACCTTTTCAGCCTTCTCTCCCTTTACTGCCTTCTACATACTCAATGATATGGCTATACTGGCCTAAAGGCTTTGCTTTGTTCCATAACAGTGCTGTGTATAGGATATGTTTACCCCCAAAAGGTCACATACAGCAAGAATGAGTAAATTTCAACATAAATGATTTATAGCAGCATTTTTCATTGTAGAAAAAAGCGAAAACAAATCAGGGATGGAATGGATGAATAAATTGCGTTATGTGAATGGCAAAGAATGTTGATGAACATGGACTCAGAGAAACCTAAAAAGACTTATATAAACTGATGTGAAGTAAACAGAACAATTTACACAATGATCACAATAATGTAAATAAAAACAATTCTTAGCTCTGACAAAAGGTGGGTCTTCCAATGATTGCTAGTTTTCCTTTATTTTCTTTGCTATTCTGATGGAAACTCAAGGGTGACTTCTTTCCTCTAGAGCAGGGGTCGGCAACCTTTTTGGCCATGAGAGCGATAAACACCACACTTTTTAAAATGTAATTTCGTGAGAGTTGTACAGTGCTCACAGTGTGTGCTCCTGTAACTGTGCACTCCTGTAACAGCACCTGAAAAAAAATTGACTTCATGGCTCCTGCAGAAAGAGCCATACATTGTTGACCCCTGCTCTAGAAGGTTGATTTTCTGTGTTTTTGAAGAGATAATGGACTACTTCCTGTAGAGTTTGTTTTGCTTAACTCTTATTGGTTACAAAGAATAATCATTTGGGCATCAAGCATTATTATAAGGGCTTACTAAATGCCAGGCACTGTGCTAAAGAATTGGGGATTCAAAGGAAGGTGAAAACAAGTCCCTACCCTCAAGGAGCTGACATTCTGATGGGAGAGACAACATGCAAATAGCCATGTATAATTTTTATACACACACATACACAATATAAATGGTAAGTAATCTCAGAAGGGAAGAGGACATTGGGAAAAGATCCTGCAGAAGTCAGTGTTTAAGCTGTCTTAAAGGAAGCCAGGGAAACCAGGAGGTGAGAATAGGGCACATTTCAGATTGGGGAATGGCAGTGAAAATTCAGGAGCTGGGAGATAGAGTAGTATGCAGGGAATAGAGTGTGCCAGTGTATCTGGATTGTTAGAGTATGGGAGGAAAATAAGAAGGAAAAAAAAGGCAGGAAGAGGCAAGGTTGTGAAGGACTTCTGGGGTATAGTGTGAGGTGGTGAGTAGTGACAGAGATACAAAAAAAAAGAAAGAAAGAAAGAAAGAAAGAAAGAAAGAAAGAAAGAAAGAAAGAAAGAAAGAAAGAAAGAAAGAAAAGAAAAGCCTCAGTGAAATATTTTCTTAAAAATATAGATGGAAGGGGGCAGCTAGGTGGCTTAGTAGATAGATAGAAAGCCAGGCCTGGAATTGGGAGGACCTAGGTCGAAAGCTGCCTTTTGACACTTTCTAGCTGTTTGACCCTGGGCAAGACAGTTAACCCCCATGGCCTAGACCTAGCCACTGTTCTTAGAATAATACTAAGAAGGTAGATAAGGGTTTTAAAAAATACATGGAAGAGAGAAGAACAAAGCTTAGAAGGGATACTGATAAGAAGGGAAGCTTTGTTACTATTGTGTTCAATTTAAAAACCGACCATATGCAACAAGTTCAAAATTTAATATTCAATATTTTTGGTTCTTTGAATATTGAAATGTTCATATTGCTAAATTCATAACAACAAAAATCCTAGAGCTATCTAAAACTGGAATGGAATGCCTATAAAGATGTGTGCCTCCTTACTAGAAATGTAGAACTACAGGCAGAACAATCTACTTGGTTGTAGATAGTCGGGTTAGCTGGTCTCTGAGCTAATTTCCAACTATAAATTCCATCTTGCTGGGACTAGGCACTAGAGAAGGGTATGATAAACTCCCATAAGCTGGGAAAATCACCAGAATTATCAGGAAGAATATATAATCATTTACCCACCCCACTCCCTCCTCTTCTTCTCTCCTTGCTCTTAACACATAACATTGTGTAGGGAGAAACAGTGGTAATGAAGGTAGAAGGAGGAACTTTGCATGATTTTCCAGTTAAACAAAATAGTTTCATTCCTAAATATTGGATAAGCAATGATCATTGCTTTTTTTAACCCTTGCCTTCCATTTTTGAATCAATATTTAGTATTGACTCTAAAATGGAAGATCAGTAAGGGCTAGGCAATTGGGTTAAGTGACTTGCCCAGGGTCACATAGCTAGGAATTGTCTGAGTTCAAATTTGAACCCAGGTCCTCAATTCCAAGCCTGGAGCTCTATCCATGGAACTATATAGCTACTTTTCAATGATCAGTTTTTAATTTTTCCACTTTTTGAACTACCTAATACTTAGAGAAGGCTTTAGCTTACACAGCTTTTTCACAACCACTATTTCATTTGCTCCTTATAAAGATTCTTGGAGGCAGGTTGAGATTTTACAAATTAAGATAGAGACCCAGGGCACTAAAGTAGGCTGCCTAAAATCACATATAAGTTGTGAACAGAATAATTCAGGTCTTCTGATTTCTAGGTAGAAAATCTGGGGTGGAGATGGTGGGATGGGGCATAAAATGAAAGTTGAGGATTAAAATTGTGTGGCTGTAGCTAGAGGTCACAGTGGATACAGTGCCGGGTCTGGAATCAGGAGGATCTGGGTTTAAATCTGGAATCAAACACTTCTTAGCTGTGTGATCCTGGGCAGGTCACTTAACCTTATTTGCATAGCCCTTGCCTTTCTCAGAGTTGTAAGAGAAAGTAAGGATTTTTAAAAAAAATTATGTAGATTTTGTTGGGATGGTGGTGTCACTAGACTGCTTACCACAATTAAAACTGGTCATAGCATTCTCTGACTAGTTTGATCTTTTCAGTGAAGACACCAAATGGAGTAGAGATAGAAGTTAGAGTTGGGAAACTAATATAGTAAGCCATGCCCCATGAGAGAGGGTGGGCAAAAGGAGCTATTGACTAGGAGAGGTCTCCTTGATTTCATTCTTCTGAACAGGAAAATTTAGCAGAAGAGCAAAAGGTGTAAATGTAGAGTGAAGGTTGGGTAATCTCAAAAAAATCATAAATTAGAGAGATTTTCTATTACATTTTAAAATGATTTCTATTTTGCCATAATGTTTTGAGGTTGAATGTGTATAGTAGGCCCCTCAAAGGACTTTTTATTTCCTCCTATGCATCACAGCAACAATGTTCCTCATATCTTAAGGGATCTGTGATTGCACTGATATAGGTAATCCCACCAATGATACAGATTTAAATTCATCCAGGCCTGCCATACCATGTCCATGTTTGTCCATATATTTCCATAAATCAACCATTGGGATTCACTCAGATTCACTGGACCTTCCCTTAGATCTCACCACTGGAACCTGTTGGTTTTCCAGTTATCCATTGTTCTTGCTACTTCATTGGACCATCTCTTTTTCTGCATATATAGCATGATATTCTTTCTCTAAGTCTAAGTCATTGATCTTACACATATGTAATATACTATTGATTGTTTATTCTCACCATGGTCCTCTATTGCTCTTTGGGGGACCTTTAGCTTACATTTCTTGGAGATTATATGTAATATTCTATGAATCATAGCCCTATAACATCACTGGAAGGATACTGGTGTTAAAAAACGATGGGCTTTTTTTTTCCTCAGGGAGAAGTTTGTGGTAATTAAAAGCTATGCACATTTTCTTAAAAGCAGCCCAGCCTTCCCAAACCTCTTGCCCTGACCCTAACCTTTCTTCTAGCCCTTTCTGAAGAATAGATATTCTGCACAGGCACTCAATACTGATGAAAAAAAAATTAACTCAGAGTGCCCGGTGGCATCCTGGATACCCTCAAGTATCTCAATCTCACAATGCATCTTGAGTTCATTTTCATCAATTTTTTGGGAAAGGAGATGTCTTTTTACTTTACTGTTACCTTACTTTAGGACTCTGATGACAAACTTTTTAGAGATGGAGTGCTGGACCCCGCCTCCACCCTACCCCCAGACCAAGTGCCTTACCCCACACCGGGGAGGGAGAAAACACTCCTAATGGACTGCTAGGCAGAGAGGTGAGTGAAGTAAGGAATGTTTTTAGTGCAGGTGAAGAGGTGGAGGCAAGTGGCCTGAGTACTTTTCTCCCCTCCAGCTCTGCTGCCTATGAGCCACCACTTTACTCCCTGTGCACTCTCATTGGAAGGTTGGGCAGAGGGGTGGGGAATGTGAAAAAAATGTCATCAGGTGCATGGAAAAGGGGAGGGGAGCAGTTCTGCCCAAATCCCTCTGCCTTTCTAGTAATGAAATCTGGGGGAGGGTGGTCGTGTGCCCTCAGTGTATCATCTTTGGCACCCATGCCTTAGGTTTGCCATCATTGCTTTAGGAAGTCTGTCAGAGATCTATGGCAGTGGATTCAAAAAGGAATTAAATTCTGCCATAGTATCAGCCATGGTAGGGTGTGTTCGGAGTAGGCAGAAACATGTTTAAGTTATCTATTATCAACTGGTCCTTCTTTGTTGCATAACAGTCCCTTAGTGGGGGGGGGGGGGGAAGAGCAAATCAACATCTCTTAAGTGCCTATATTTGCTAATCCCTGGCATGCAAAAAAGAGGCAAAAACCAGTCCCTGCCCTCAAGGATCCTACAATGTAATTGAGGAAGATAACATGTCAATAAATATATACAAAGCAAACAATATTCAGGATAAATGGGAACTATTTAACAGAAGGAAGGCTCTAGAATTAGAGGGGTTAAGCAAACCAAAGATTAGAAGACTGAAAATTACAAGGATTAAAACTGTGGTGACTAAGGTAATTGTCATTACATAGTTCATATTTTCCTTATTACAGAATTGATCTCATTATCAAATTAAATCAGATATTATTGTCAGTTTTAGAGCTGGAACATTATAATTACTGAAAACCTCCCTCATCTTTCTCCTAAGATTAAGTATGTTTTGACCATGGAGTTCAAAGGAATAGGATTCCAATGCTGCTTCTACCATGTTGTATCTGGTTTCTTCTTCTGTAAAATAAAGGGGACTGGTTCTTAGCCAGGGGAAAGTGTTCTTAACATGGAATCCAAGAACCTTTTAAAAACATTTTGATAACTGTATTTTTTTGTGAATTTTTACTTTTTAGAAAAATTTTCCATGGTTCCATGATTCATGTTCTTGCTTTCTCCTTCACCCTTCCCCCCCCCCCCCATAGCCAATGCGAATTTCCACTGGTTTTAACATGTGTCATCGATCAAGATCTAGTTCTATATTATTGATAGTTGCATTGGTGTGGTCGTTTCGAGTCTACATCCCCAATCATGTCTGCATCAAACCATGTGTTCAAGCAGTTGTTTTTCTTCTGTGTTTCCACTCCTGTGATAACTATATTTTTAATCAAGTTAAGATAAATTTTTAAGTGCCTACCATGTGCCAGGCACTGTGCTAAGTTCTGAGATGGCAAAGAAAGATAAAAAAACAAACAAAAGACCCAGTCTGTGATCTCAGGGAACTCAAGTCTAATGGGGAGACAACATGCAAACAACTATGTACCAACAAGCTATGTACCAGATAAATTGGACATAATCAACAGAAGGAAAGCCCTAGCATTAGGGATGATTAGGATAGACTTTTTGTGGGAAGTGGGATATTAGCTGCAACTTGAAGGAACCCAGGGAAGCCAGGAGTCAGAGGTAAAAAGGTAGAGTATTCCAGATATGGTAGCCAGCTAGTGAAAAAGCATGGAGCTTGGACATTGAGTGCCTTGTACAGGGAATAACAGCAAGGAAGACTCTGCCACTGGATTGAATAAAATATGAGAGTTGGGGAGCAGGGAGTAAAACATAAAGATTAGGAAGGTAGGAGGTGAGGCAGGTTATGAAAGGTTCTAAATGTCAGAGGATTTTATAACCTGATCCTGGGTGTGATAGGGAGCCAATGGAGTTTATTGGGGGTGAGGGGTGGGGGGAACGAGGGGATGGTCAGACTAGTACTTTAGAAAGATCACTATGACAGCTGAGTGGAGTGTGGTTTGGAGTTGGGAGTCAGGGGGCAGGCAACCAACAATCAAGCTAAAGCAATAGTCCAGGCATGAGGTGATGAGAATATGCATCAGGGTGGTGGAAGGGTGTGAGGAGAGGAGGGGATATATTTGAGAGATGTTACAAAAGTAAAATAAACAAGCCCTGGCAATTGATTGGTTTTGGGAGTGAAAGAATGATAAGTCAAGGATAACACCTAAGCTAATGTTCTGGGGATTAGGAAGGCTCTTGAGAGTAACAGGAAAGTTAGGAAGAAAGAGGGGATAGTAAGGTGGTAGAAGATAATGAATTCAATGTTAGATATGTGAGATTAATAGACCTACAGAATATCCAATTCAATAGGCAGCTGGGGAAGTGAGACTGGAGGTCAGGACTAGATTTGAAAATCATTTGCAGAAAGGATTACTGAAACTCTGGGAGCTGATGAGGTCACTAAGTGAAACAGAAGAGAGGGAAGAAAAGGGCTCATGACCACACCCATGATTAGTTATACAATAATTGGCTTACTTTGTGTAAAGGTGGTAGTGAAATCATCCCATTTGGCTCTGGTCTCTATAAAAGATGAGAATGTATTTTGATTGAATCAAAATGGCTCCTTAAAACAACCCAAGATGATTGGATGAGAGCCAGAATCCCGCTCTGAGCAATTTGCATAAAAGGGAGTAGTTTCAGAATTAGGTGCAAGTGGGGGAAAAAAAGGTTCTGAACTTTTGGATTTAAGAGGCTGGAGGAGCAAAGAGAGGACATGGAAGAGAAAGGAAGTAACCTGGAGAGTTGGTCTTGAAGAGGGTAAGTCAAGTCCCAATAAAAGGTCAGCTCTTACCCTAAATTCCTTTCTTGACACCAGAATACCTACAGACACTATAGCATAACCTACTATTTCCTCCACTAAGTTGAACTTTGCTTCAACCACTAGAGGCCAAGAGTTAGAAACATATAAATGTGAGGTTCCGCAAAAAGTCCAATCTCATCTTTGTATTAGGGATTTTCTTAAATAGGGCTCTGAATAGTTACTGAACTCAGAACTTTTCTGAAGTTCTGAACTTTCTGAAGGTGAAAGGGGGACCAAGTGTACTGTAGCAGACTGCGGGACCCATAATACTGCCTGAAAAAAAAGTTTAAAATGAGCTTACTTTTATGACAAGGTGTTACATTTATAATTATTTTTAAAATTTTGATTTAAGAATATTATTGATAGTGGGTGAGTAGGTTTCATTTTTGTGTCAAAGGGTCCATGACACAAAAAAGGGTTAAGAATTCCTGGCCTAGCTGATGTCTAAGGTCCTAACTAAAAAGTTCTAAAATTCTAAAGCTAAGAGGTAGGAAAGAGTGCCTTTTACATTTTGCATTTATGCCAAAAAAAAAAAAAAAAAAAAAAAGTTGTGTTCACATCCTGGCGCCACTTGGGCTGGAGAGCTGCATGCACTCGGACCCCCTCCACGTATTTATTCATATATCACTGAGCTTGGGGCCAATACCTTCGGGTTCTCTATTTTCTGTCTCCTACCAAAAGATCCAACACTTTCCCCAGCGCCAAGGCCTGGCCCTATATCTAACTCCTAGATCCTGCGCCCTCCCTCATCAGGCCCATAGGACCCCAGAGCCCGCCAGCATAACAAACCTAGCAACCCAACCCTTCCTCGTTCAGGATCTGACTCAGCCCTCGGATTGCCCCGCCACCATTCTGGGTTGATCCCTCCCCCACAAGTTCAGTGGCCCTGCCTCGGGGTGCCGCGGACTGGCAGTGGCGACAGATTGCGCATGTGCGGAAACTAGTCCCACGCGCAGGGCCTCAATGACTGTTAAGTCGCCTTGGAGTTTCCGTTCCAGTCTTAGGACTACGGTTTCCGACAGTCATCTAGATTCCGAAATTGTCGCGGGGAAGCGCGCCGGAAGCATCGAAAACCAAGGCCCGACAGCTGTGGCCGATGGGATATGTAGTCCTTGAATGCCTCAGTCACTCCTTCTACTCATGAATCCCCATTTTCCCCAAGCTGTAGCAATCTTGTGTAGAGTCTAGTTTAGAGTATCATCTGGGACCTCGGGCTTAGATTGCTTTCACAGGCGAAGGGAAAAAATCTACAGCCAGTATTTCGGTCCCAGGAAGCTCTGCGGCGGACAGGCAGCCCAGCTCGGCATGCCCTGCAGTTGGGCGCGGGGCTTCCTGGGAGCTGTAGTCCCCGGGTTGCGTTACGGCGTTGGCGGAGTGGAGGGCGGAGCTGCCGGCGGCCCGGGCGGGCAGGCAGCTAGAGAGGGTGCGATCGCCGCTGCCGCCGCCACCGCCGCCGCCACTACTTCCACCACCGCCGCCGCCGCCGCCGCCGCCACCTCCGGGGCTGTTCGCCGCTGCGGGGAGCGAGAGGCGGAGGCGGGGCCGGTGCCGCGATGGAGCCCGACTCGGTGATCGAGGACAAGACCATCGAGCTCATGGTGAGTGCGGCCCCGCCGGACCCTCGGCCCAGGGCCTGCCCAGCGCGATCAGAGGGCCCGAACCCTCCCGCAGTCCCGATTCCGCCTCCCCTCCCCCCGGCGCCCCCGACTGAGGCCTGTCTGGGCCGTCCTCCCTCCTCCTGATTCCTCCCCGGTTCTGGTCCTTTTCTCTCTTCCCTGTCTTTCTCCCCCCCCCCCCC
>NC_058131.1:365214823-365331031 GCF_016433145.1 Gracilinanus agilis
AGTCAAACACAAGTTCTCAGCACCCCAAAGGTCCCCTTCCCGCCCCTTTCTCCCTAAATCCTTATCCGCTGATCCACCGCCTTTAGAGCCTTGGGCCGCCCCGCCCGGTCCGAACCTCCATTCTCCCCCCATGTCCCCCTGCTCTCCCTTCCCCCGTTGCATTTCTCCTGCCCCACTCCCCATTTACCTCCAGACTGGAAGAGAGGTAGGAGAGAATGGAAAAAGGAGGGTCAGGAAGGCCCCAGTCGCCATTGCTTCTCATACTCCTCTTCCTTAAACCTCTGAGGCCCCAGGGCACCCCATTTCTCCTCCCTTTCTCTCAATCTTTAAGTAACCAACCCCCGTCCCCCGACCGAAGTAAGAGACCAGAGTCTGTGAATGCTCCGCATAAACGGATGGGTGTATTCAGGGTGCTCGGTTTTCAGGGAGTGACTGATTTATAGACCCGGATCTCCCGGGCTTCTCTGGTGACTGGATTATTGGGGTTGATCTGGACAAAGGGCTTCTGACATTCTGCGGAAATCCCTGCAGCTCTTTCACGCTGGAAGCTCAGAGGATTCTCTGAGGAAACAGTATTTTGGCCAAAAGGAAGAGTAGCTTGTTCACTCAATTTTTCTCAGTGTTTGCAAGGACAGTGAAGCGCTGGTAGGCCCTTAGTACCTTCCAACAATTCTGCAAAAGCAAGAGGCTATGACTAATTAATGGGATAAATCAACCTCGTATTAGAAACCATTGGGGGTTAAGGAACGAGCTCCAGGCCTGGGGAAGGTGGTTTTGGAGCCCAAACAAGTCTTTGTAGAAATCAGTAACAGGATGCTTTAAGGAAAAGAAACAGTAGTAGAAGTGAGGCATTAAAGATTCCTGACTTCTCCCAAGACGACTGACTGAAAGAACTTAACATGGCAGGTGGTACCTGCCAGTTTTAGTGGCTGAGGAAATCTGCCATAGGGAATAGGCTGGATAGAAGGCTTGGTGCACATTTTAGGAGTATTTTAGACTCTAGTTTATGTTGGCTTTTCAACAGAGCACTTTGCTACAGAAACCTTGTTGGTTTCTTTGTATCTGGCCTAACAGTAACAAGTTTTCCCCTGAATTAAAGAAAAGGGGGAAAAAAAGATCAGTTTTCAAAATATTAAAAGACTTTCATAGTCAGACTTTTCTCTAACCCATGAATGCCTACTGAGTCAAAGATTCCACTAGGTAGGGTCAGTGACATCAGAGCCACTTCCACATTTAATGCTATAAATAATAAATGGTGACTACTCTGAATGCCCTTTGGATAGCTACCCAGTTTCTGTAGATGATGAGATATTAAGGGCAGAGCCACATGTTTTAAAAATGGAAGTACAGTAGCTTAAATGTGGCGGTAGTTTTAGTAACTAATGGCTTTTTTGCCTTATTTAGACAACTAAACTTTTTCAGTGTCTTGAACAATAGAGCTAGAGGATTTTTCTCAAAAAGTTTTTAGAAATCTTGCTGTCTATTTGTGACTTTTAAAAACATATTGACCATTTATTGAATTATGTTTCTTCCCTTTTAGCAGTATTTTTCAGCCAGCAATATTATATTTAGGTATTGGATACACACTTTCAATGTGTTATTCTGTGAGAGAGATTGTAACAAGGAGTACCACTCAGATATACTTACACAGTATAAACAATTGAAGTCTAAACTTTTAAGCAGAATTTTTCATATTGAAACATTGTGAAACAAAAAAAATTGTGCTTTGATTGGGCTGATAATGAGTCTCATTCCATTGGTAGCTGAACACTCATTTCTGAAAAATCAAAGATAATCTGTTTCCCAAATTACTTGATCAAGTATAAATGAAGACCAATTTCTTTATGGTCAAATGAACTTTGAAATCTCAAAGCCTAAAGTCTTCATCTCCTAAGGTTCAAACTTCACACTACAAATTTTTTGACTGAAGTAACTATACTTGTCTTTGGTCTTTACAAGGCACTCAGCTTTTTCAAGCTAATGGAAAAAAAATAAAAGCAAACCTCTTTACCAGATGTACAACCCATCTGGATATCCATAGAATGTTTAATGAACAAAATGCTTTAAGGGGTAGGGGGAAGAAGCTTCATTTAAGGTTTTTAATGTTCTTTATGGAATAAACCAGCTAAAATTAATAAAGCCTTTCCTTATTTTATACTTGTATTGGTATAGTTGATTGAAATTGTTTAAAGCTGAGTGACCGAATCTACTGATAAATAGGTTAGAATGGTATCTCTGTGGCTCATTGTTTGAGGCTTTTCTTTGGTGTATACTGGGGTAGCATCCTCCTATAGATTAACAGATCTTTCACATTGGTTTTAAAATTCTTTAGTTAAGGAAGGAAAGAGGAAGAGACTAGCTCTTAGAATAGTTAAAAAGCCCAAAGCAGAAAACATTTAGCTTTTGTGAGTCCACTTAAGTAGTCAAATATTTTGTGATTATTAGGTTTGTTCCATTACTTAGTTAACCAGAGAAATAAGCCTAAAGTGTAAGCTACTGGGAAACATCACTAACTTGATGTGTTCAAATCTATTCCTTTATATTGTTTTCTTCAGTTTCTTTTTTCTTTTCTTTTTTTTTTTGCCTTCCGTTCTCTTCTGGCAATTTGTACTACTGGTGCAAAAATAAAACTTGCTTTTATTTAATCCAGAAATTCCTCATCTTCCGACAACCTCCTCCCCCCCCCAAAGTACTGAGGATCAGACACAGAGGTATTTAATAATGCTTAGTAAATTCAAATGAATTAATAATCCATTCAGTAGATTATAGCATCCCTTTGGGCTAGAGCTGTTTCCTTTGTAATTTCTCCTAACTCTCAGTTTAGGTTTACTCTTGGGACAGTCACTATTGTTAACCGACTGACTAAAATTCCAAGTTTACTAAAACTCTTTATTGGGGATGTTGTGTTTTGCAAATGCCAGTGGTGAGTAACTAGCTCTCTTGGCTCTAAATAAAGGCAGTCTAGAGATAATCAGGTAACTCCCTAGACACCACTTAGTGATTAATTGGTCTGGTATTTTAGAGTTAAAAATTTTTTTAACCTGTATTGACCCTAGTTTTATTTTCTTATTGATTGGAGAAAAGCAGTTATGCCCAATTGCTGAATCAGTGGGTCAGCAGGAACATCTATAAAAGTTACCTTTTCGGAAATGTCTTTGAGTTAAATACTCACATATTGGATATCACTGGGCCAGATCTAAGGGGGTGAGGGAAGGCAGCATATTGTCACATAATATTTGTTTTCTTTTGACTTCCAGTTATGAATTGCATTTCAGCCAACCATGACTAATAAGCCACAATGGGTACTGTGCAGGTTGAAGAGAAAGACAGACCTTGTATTGAAAGGGTAGCAGAGAGAGGTGAAAGGAGGCTGGAGAATACGGGATTTAAGAGCTTTCTTCCCCATATAGTACATAATGTATCATTTGTTGTTGGCTGATTGTGCTCTGGACAAAGTGACCTCTGGGTAGATCTTTTCATGTCTCTGTCTCACCTTTCTTATCTTCAAATAAGCCTGCTACTTCCTGGAGTTTGTTTTAAGGATGAATGAGGTTATATATGCAGTTTACCTGGAACCTCTTTAAAAAGGTCATGGTCAGAGTCAGAGCCCATGTATTCCAAATAGCATTTGGTAATCATTTCAAAATGGAATATGCTAAGAAGATGAAGGACATTTCCAGTGTGAAATTATTGGCATTTTTTCCCTTTTGATATTTTCTTTTTCTTTCGGTACAATACATGTAAAACACTTTAAAATGTACATTTACTGCAAGCTATTTTCCATTTTATTCTCATTAGCTTTTCTAAGCAGAGGAACTATTGGGGGCAGTGTGTGTATATATATGTACATATATATATCCCCCCCTCAAAAAAGTAAGTTTAATCGAGGGTCTTATTTCATCATCAACTCCTTGTCTTCATCCTATATATGACAAGTAACACGCAGACATGAATCCACATGGCAAATTATATTGACACGGAAGTTCTATTTGGAATCAAAGCCATGTTGTACAATGGAAAGAGACTTGAATTTAGAGTCTTAAGAACATGGGTATATGGAATCCATGATTTAGTATAGTTGTTTGGGCCAAGGCAAGTCCTATTCTTTCTGGACCTTAATTTTCTGTAAAATAATGGAGTTACAGTAGATACTTTTAAGACCCTTTCTGCCTCTAAATCTGTGATCTGTGAACATTGACTTAGACTCACAAAAATGAAGCTAAGTATATTTCTTTTAGCTCCTATCTTGCTACTCTTTTAGTTTATTCTGAACTTACAAGGATGAATATTTTATATATACAAAGAACAGAAAAAGCCACTTATATGAAACTGAATGTCTGTCATGTACATCTTATATTTCATGGGGGAACTTTGAGAGACCATCTTATTTGCCTCTAGCATACTGAAAGATGATGGGTTTGGTATACTCCTTTGACAGAAACATGGAGTCAAGATGAGGCCTCGGGGATGAATGCATTTATACACATAGTGATGTGATGTTGGGTCTCCTTGCCCTGTATTATTTTGTCCTTTGCTTCCTGAAACACAGCACAGGATACATTCCAGCCATTTGAAAAGTTTTTTCCTATTCACCAGAACATTTGCCCACTGGTGAATAGAGAGAGAAAACTCCTTTCACTTAGGTTAAAGGACTTGGAAAAACCTCTTGGCCCTCTATGAGGGCCCTAAATCTGTAGAAATAACTGCATCCACACTTGTGTTGTCTAAATCTAGGAGAGAAAAAGGTGTGCTGATGGTGAATGTATGGGAAGAGGAAGGAAGGAAATAAGCATTTATATAGAGCCTACTATGTGCCAGGCTCTGCTAAAGGCTTTGCAAATATTATCTCATTTGAGCCTATGGTTTCACTATCTGCTTTTTTTTTTTATCCATTATAATTTTCTTAATTTTGCTTTCCTTGGTCAAGGTAGAAGACTAATTTTCTTGACTATCCTTGCTGCAACTCTTCTTCAGACCTCATGTTTTACTTTGTATATATTCTGCCTTGTATTATAGTTGTGTCCCCTTATTAGACTGAACTATACATATTCTAATTATTTTGTATTCCCTACCCTAGCACCTCCATCAGTGCCTTTCTTTATACTTAGTGAGTGCTCATTAACTATTTGGTGGATGAATGAATCTTACTTCAATGGAACCTTTTAATATTTTTGCAAGATACTTCTCTGAGGTAGAGGGAACCTGTGATTTAGAACAGAGGGAAGGAGGAGAGTACATAATGTGATATCCTTAACCATGTGGCCTATGATCTAGATGCTGAAGTTTTAAGAATCCTGAGAGAAACTGACCAAACTTCCTTGCATACCTTGTGAATGTCCTCACATAGTGTCTGCTTTATTACATTTACTTAATGTGTTTTAGGCCATTAAATTCTAATTTTTGAAAACTTCTTGACTTATTTTGGCAAGTCGGTTTCAAGTTTTTGAGTGATAAATACCCAAAGGGAAGAAACCTGCTACTCAGAGTGGGAATATCATGTTTCCTTATGTTGAGTTTCTGATCACTGTAATTACTTAACAGGAAGTTTGTCTGTATAGGCAAATGAGAGATGTACCAGGAAGACCTGACAATCCAGTTGGGTGTCCTTTACTTAAACCTTGTTGTTGTTTTAGTGAAACCTGAAGGTTTCAGTTTCCTGAATTGCTAAAGTTCTTATAAAAGGAAATATCTTCTCAGACTTAGTCAACATTGACTGAATGACCAATATGTTTAAAATTCTATTCTAGGAACATTGAGAAATTCATAAGAAAAACAGAAAATAATGTCTTTTCCTTTGAGGTGATCTTCATAGAATGGGAAAAGACAGAAATAATAGTATGTAAGGGATAAGAAAAAAATTTAAACAAGTTCATTGAACCTTGGAGGGAAAATGTTAAGCAGGGGCTATACATACATACACATACAAATGAAAAAAAATATTTTTGAAGGAGAAACAAAGTTTACTTGCTTTTAAAATTGAGGGATAGATATGATTTGACTTGATAAATACAAAAATATTTTTCACTTTTATATGCTCATTTAAAAGGAAAACAGATAAGGAGGAGGAATAAAGAAGCTCAGTCAGATAAGAGCTCTTAAGGGTGACAATCTTTGGAGGTTGTTAACAGCAGTGTGTTAGTCAAAAATTAAACAGCATTTGTTACACATTGATGGCCTATATTTCAGCTGATGTCGGTAGAGTAAGTTAAATTTCCACTGACCTTTTACAAATTGATCGGTTTTTAAGCATCTAGTATGATATAGTTGAAAGAACAATGGATTTAGTTTCAGAGGACACGACCTCAAATCCTACCTTGTACACATTACCTGTGTGGCCTTATGTCTCAGAGCCTCAGTTTTCTCATCTGTAAAATGAGCAGGTTGGACTATGACCCTGCTAGTCCCTTCCATTTTAAAATGTTTTCCTATGATAAGTAATATTTCTGACTGTAAAAACTAAATTAGATTAACACTCTGGTTCTTAGTTTCCATAGAGTTTATTAATATTTACTTGAATAAAAGAAGCCAGATAGCTATAGAGCTATTTAAGTCTATTCTAATCTCATTCTAATCTAGCCACGTGGTGCTCTTCACATGGCTATCTATCTCAGCCACAGTCTTGCACCAACGCGTTCAAAGAAATAGAGAAAGCCCACTTCCTGGAACCCCCTCTTTTATTTTCCTTTACCCCTGGATCCTGACCTTTTCCTTCTGGGTCGTGTGCCTAGGTCCCTGTCCCAAGCTCTCACGTGATGTAGTGCAGGCAGTGCAGGGACACAGGTAGGATGACCCCAGTACATGGTTCCTGGGGGAAGGGGTTGCCTTTACACATAATTCTTCAACAGCCCTGAAATGACTAGAATGCCACTATTGTGATGCCACCACAAGCCCTTAGTAGGGAGAATGTTCTTGAGGTTTCCTTCTGTGGCCAGAACAATTTGACTTTTTAGGATATTGAGGGAAAAAAACAGCTGAGTATGTTATCTGGTTCCCCAACCTTGTTGTATGTTATGTAAACAAAAATTACATTTCTGACTTTGTTTTTGCTAGATCATCATCCTCTTCCTTATCTTAGCCAGGCCCAAAGGTTCTCTTCTGGGTCCACTTTTGTTCACTCTATACAATTTTCTTTTATAATCTTACCAGATCCCATAGTTTCAACTATACAGGTATCCTTTCCACATCTTGACTTTCCTTATCATGGTTTTGATATCAAGCTGGCTGGCATAAGAAGTTAAATAAGAATTTTGATGGAGTTTTCTGGTAGCTGCAGATGATACATAAAATGTTTAGAAACTCAAGAAAGGCATAAAATGTGTATAATATCAACATATTTTATCTTTTAATACCATAAATGTACATAATTTATTTTTTAAAGTTAAAATGGGCAAAACGTTAAAAGTTTGTGAAAAGAATGTGAAAGTCAGACGATAACACATGAAGGCTAGAAATGTGTGGATATCTTAAAAAGTTTAGTAACTCATAAATGCATATGAATGCATACTGTTAACACCCCATAAAAGAAAAAGAAAAAATTCAGACTTCTCTGGTACAAAGGTAGGGCCTAAAATTTTTATGTGGAGTTTCCATATCTTGGGATGCATATCCCCAACCCCTGAGATGTGGAAGGGTTATCTGTATTTCCATTCAGTTGACTCTCAGACCTATGTATACAGCCATCAAATGCCTCCTAACTTGCCAACTGCCTGCTGCATATTTCCAACTGGCTGTCGCAGAGGCACCTCAAACTCAACATGTCAAAAACAGAACTCATTTTGTTTTCCCCCAAACGCCATTCCTTTTTCAGACTCCCCTGTTTCCATTAAGGAAACCATCTGTTTTCTAGTCACCTACATTCATAACATTTGACGTCATCTTAGACTCTTCCTTCCCTTCACCAATGCCTATCAATCTTACCTCCACATTATTTCTTGTAAGATGTTCCTTTCGCTTAATTCTTGGCAAAAACTGTTCATTCCCTCAACATCTTTCACCTGAACCTTTTCAACAACCTCTTGTTTGATTTTCTTGGTCCCAATCCTCTCTCCTTTCCATACTACCCCTTCACAGAGCTGCCAAATTGGTATTTTAAGATCACAATTATAACCATGTCTTACTTTTACAAAATAACCAGAAATAAAAGCAAGTAACCCCCCAAAGAACCTCTTCACTGCCTCTTTTTCTTCTTCTTTTCTTTTTTAAACTCTTACCTTTTGTCTTAGTAACCAACTCTTAGGACAGAAAGGCCAGGGCTAGACAATTGGGATTAAGTGAAATGCCCAGAGCCACACAACTAGGAAGTGTCTGAGGCCAGATTTGAACTCAGGAAGTTGATGCGTATCCTTAAAAAAAAAAAAAAAAGCATGAATGAATGACAAGTGAGCCCAGTCATTTCCCATAATTTTTGGGTAACTTGGGAAAGGAAAGAAAAGGAAAATGATGCTTCATAAAATGATCCTGGAAAGATTTCCTTGATGTGACTTACACAGATATTGTGAGAAGATTCTGAAGAGAAGTTGAGTGGAGAACTTTGTATTTTGTCCTTTTATTTCAGAGGTCTTTAAAGACAATGTGGAATGAAAAAGATGGATGCCTAAGTACAGAAGGCCTCCAGAAGTAGTAGTTCTACTTTAAATCCCACTGTCAAGAATTAGATCTCATTTACAATGATCTGAATGGTGCATGGCAGAGAGTTATCAAAAGACTAAACATGATATGATGAAGGCTTCCATCAGATACTGGAGAGGAAGTGATAAAGTGTAGTGGACAAAATTGTGGGAGAAGAATTAGTAGGACTTGGTAGAGATAGGTGAAATATTATCAGCCATGGTTGTATGACTATATTGGAAAAGTTGGAAACTGATAGGAAAAGGATGGAAAAAGTGGCATGGATTTGGGGTCAAGACCTCAGTTTGAACATTTGCTCAGCTCTGCTTTTTCCTTCTCATGTGGCCTTGGCATGGCTCTTAAATTCTGGGGGTACAAATCTGGAGCACTTCTGGTCCTACTTTTACTCAAGATAATTTAAATATCTCTATAACAGCTAAGGGGAAAAGTCTACAAAAGGGTCAACCGCAAACCTTTAAGGCTAAATAATTTCCAAATAAGTATCTAGTAGTTAGAATGGTCATTGAGTCTCAAAAAACAAACAAACAAAAAATCCCACAAACCAGGTTCAAGCAGATTACATTCTATTAATGAGACTCTCAGCTATCCCTTTGATTCTAGAGAAATCATTTAACTTCATTCTGCCTTTTCCTTATCTGTAAAAATGGAGATAACTGTCTACCTTATGGAATTGTTGTGAAGGTCAAATGAGAACACACATACATATTTTGCAAACCTTTAGCATTATAAATCTTAGCTACAATCATTAACAGGATTAACACAGATAAGGAAATATAAAATATATAGAAGTGGGAGAGAGTACACACTTATACCACAGGAGTGTAGAGCACAGAATAAGCTTCCTAAAAGAGGTGACAAAGTTATGACCCAAGTTTATAGAATCTTAAAGGGTATGGACAGAAGATAGCTGGTAAATGTTTATTTACCCCTCTCCAGAAAAAAAAATGCTCCTATGGCACACTTTAAAGTCTTATCTGCATTGTTAACATTTTCTCTACAACTTTTCAGACCAGATAATCATCAAAATGATAATTCAAGTCCTGATTTGTAGTGTTGGTCAAATTCCAACTGAAAACTTTTTAGTTGGGTCTCTAGAACTTCTTTAACATACTTCTGGATGGATAAAGATGGGTTGCCTCCCTTTATCCCAATACCAAATCTTGAACTTTTGATTTAAGTTGGGCCCGAGAGAGGTAGATTCCTTTTAGTCAAGATTATGGGGAATTGTGTTAGTACAATCCATTTTAGTATTACTGTTTGGGGAATCAGTACTTTTAAAGTAATGCTTCAAAAATTTTTCTAAAGTAGTAATAATGGGCAGCACAGATTGGGAGGTCCTGAGTTCAAATGTGAACACATACACTTCCTAGCTTTGTGACTTTGGGCAAGTCATGTAACCCCCATTGCTTACCCTTACTTCTAGCTTGGAACGAATGCACAGTATTTATTCTAAGACAGAAAGTAAAAGTTAAAAAAAAAAAAGTAATAAGAATGTTGAGGCACTGACCTTTTACTTCCAACTCTCAATTGACTTAATTGAATTAAACTCTCAATTGACTTTTTTAAGGCTTGCTTGAGATCTAGTTGAGCCAGACCTTACCAAAGGAAAAGAAATTCTCTGGGTGTTTGGATGATCAGATGATCATAGCCTAAGGCTTTCCTACCTTTCTGTCTGATTTATTCTTCTATTGGAGGTTTCCTTGAAGTCTTATTGGTAGTAGGACATAGCAAAACAAATTGTCATTGGGCTGTCTTAGGTAATCGAGGGCTTGAGGGTTTCCTACTTTTGTTTCTTAACTGTATTTTTTTTTTTTAATTTTTTTTAAATTTTTTAAACCCTTAACTTCTGTGTATTGGCTCCTTGGTGGAAGAGTGGTAAGGGTGGGCAATGGGGTTCAAGTGACTTGCCCAGGGTCACACAGCTGGGAAGTGTCTGAGGCCGAATTTGAACCTAGGACCTCCTGTCTCTAGGCCTGACTTTCAATCCACTGAGCTTCCCAGCTGCCCCCAACTGTACTTCTTTTGAGGTTTGACCTGTCTTGTCCAAAGGATTGAGGACCAGTCTGAGAACTGAGGATCCTGACTGAAGGTTATTGTTGTGGAAATTGAGTCAGGGGTATAATTTAGGATTCAATATGGAGGTCTATTATTGATTTTCAGTTTTTGTCTGAATTGCTGTTATCTCACATGCCTTACGTGTTTCTTTTTGCTAGTTTACATAGTATTCACATACTGGCTCCTGAAAGAGGAGGTGAGAAAGATGGGAGTGTTGGTATATTACATAGAGACTCCCTCCTTTCTTCCCTCCTTCCTTTCTCTCCCCTTTCTGTCTTAAAATTAATAACTTTGTATCAGTTCCAGGGTAGAAGTGGTATCAGGACTAAGCATTTGGGGTTAAGTGACTTGCCTAGGGTCACACAGCTAGGAATTGTCTAATCTACCTGTCCCTGGGATTCTTTTTTTTATTTTTTTGTGATAAATTATTTTTATAGCTTACATGTCAATATAATTTAAGAATATTTCCTTTCTGATTTTGTAATTCATGCTTTTCCTTTCAATCCCCCAGAATGTAAGACAATATGATATAAGATTGTGTGTATATATATATATCACATAGTACGTCACATAGTAAACATTCATCATGTTGTGCCTTGGATTATTCTTTAAAGCAGTGATCTGTTAAGCTGTTAGCTGAGAGGTTTTTATTATTTAAGAAATAAAGTACCAGGCCATAGGTGAGGTTGGTTTCAGTTTTTAAAAACTTAGCACTGATATACATCAGCCTGTCTTAGGGGAAAGGGTGTGAGACCTGGCTTCTTATCCAACCTCTGGCATTTAACTTGGATAAGTCATTTGATTTCTCCAAGTCTGTTGGTAAGACTTTGAGACTTACCTACTAAATTATTTATAGAAGTCTGTCTCTGGTAGAAGCAAGTTCCCACACCTACACTTAAACCCTATCTTCTTTTTAATCTTGGGCTGAATTCTTTTATGGTTTGCATTGGCTCTTTTGTTTGGCTGTCATGTATTTCCTGTTAGGTTACCAAATTGGTGTTTCTAGAGATTATTGGCAATGGTGAGTTTTTGATAAATACTGCAAAGGGAAAGATTTCTTGTAAAGAGTAGATATTG
Organism: Gracilinanus agilis; assembly: GCF_016433145.1. Classification (NCBI taxonomy): domain Eukaryota; kingdom Metazoa; phylum Chordata; class Mammalia; order Didelphimorphia; family Didelphidae; genus Gracilinanus; species Gracilinanus agilis. Next base: position 365,226,584 of record NC_058131.1, read on the forward strand.
GAGATATTTAGGTGCCTGTGTTTCTAAGGGACTTCAGAACTCAGCTTCTAAACTGACAAGCTCTTTCATAATTGGTGGAGAAGTGATTAGAAGAAAAGGAATAATGAAGATATATTATAGCTGATAATAGGATGAGTCTTATCAGAGAATTTGTGCCTATTTAGAAATTGGTGAATCTGATTTATCATGATTGAATAGTTAAGGATGTTCCATTCTGTGTTGTGTAGATTTTTCTTGCCAACTTTTGTTATACTCATATTCTAGTTGGTTGGCAGTAGGGCTTGGTTTTTTCCTGTAACCATTTTCTTGGACTCAGATCCACCACTCCACTGACCCTTCCATTACATAGTGGCCACCATTTGCCACTGGTGCCATGGTAGGTGTATGGATTGCTTTCTGTCTTTCCAACAGTTACCGAAGTGCATGTTTGGGATTTTGTTGAAGAAAGCTGGATACAGTAAAGCTGAAGGAATCTTGGAAGATGATTGACTGCTGTCTTTTCTCAGACTAGTCTGAAAGGGAATACCCCCCACCCATTCATTCTGGATTGGTGGATCTGAAGTACAAACTATTTTCCAGGTAAGCAATTACCCTGTATTGTTTTGTTTTGTGGAACTCATTTCCTTTGAAAAAAGCTTTAACCCTTTAAGAAATCTCTTTTACCCCTGCTTCCATAAGGAAATGGAACAGATTGTTAGATATTAGTATCTTGTGTCTTTGGCCTGGTGTTATTTCCTAGCAGAAATTTCATTGAGTGCTATGAATGAGATTAAGGTTGTTCTGAAACATATCCTGGGTCCAAATGGAATGATACCTTCTTTGTTGGCTTATGAATAGAACTACTACAATAACCAAAGCATGTACACACACACACACACACACACACACACACATATTGTAGTTGTTACATTGGGAAATGGCTTCTGAAAGATGGAGTGAAAACAATTGAGATATCTTATGAATGAATATGAATATCTTATTAATGGAGTTAGTGGTCATAAAGCAATTTATATTGCTATCATATGCTGTGATCTTCATTTCTTTGGATATTTGCAGCTTCTCCATAAGCATGCTTAGAAATGACATTTTTGGATTTGGTAATTTAATGTACAGATTTTGAGATTTAAGTTCTTACTTGTGATAGAACCAGCAGGCTTTGGGCGATTTTGTTGGCCCAATATTCCCATCCTTTCTGTGCCATCAGATGAGATGTCTGAAAGAATGAAAAGCTATCTAAAAGGGTTTCATTGATGTGTGGCAGAGCCTCAGAAGTAGGAAGGGACTTTAGGCCATCTATCCAGTCCCTTTGGTACATGAATAAGTACATACAGCATACTGGACAATTCAGCTTTTATTCCAACTTCCAACAAGGTGGAATATCTTATTTCCAAGGGGGGGGAAGGAAGAAAAGTAAAGGGAAGAGAATAAGGATTTACCTGTAGCCCTTACTATGTGCCAAGAACTTATCAGACTAGTCTTGCTTGGGTCCTCCAGCAACCTTGTAAAGAAGGTGTTGTTATTCCCATTTTTCAGTTGAGGAAACTGAAGTAAAAAGGGCTTAAGTGATTTGAGCAGTTCATATAACTGGACAGCCTCTGATTTGAACTGAGGTCTTCTGACTTCTTGTCCAGTGCTGTACTCATTGTGTTTCCTAGCTGCCAGAGGCAACCCATTCCACTTTGGAATAGGGCAGATTGTTAAGAAATTTATCTTTGTACTAAGATGTCATTCAGTAATATTCATTAAACACCTACTATGTTCCTGACCCTGTGGGGATACAAAGAAAATTTAAAAAGAGGCCCTGTACTCATGGAACTCACAGTCTAATGGGGCAGTCAACATGCAAACAATTATGTACAAACAAGCTGTAGTTGAGATAACTAGGAAATATTTAAAAGTGGGAAGGCACTGGAATTAAGAGGGATTAGGAAAGGTTTCCTGTAGAAGGTGGAATGTTAGTTTGCAGAAATGAGGAGGAAGTGCATTCCAGGCAGGGGAAGCAGCCAGTGAAAATGCCTAGTTAGGAGATGAGTCTCTTGTTTTGAAGAACTAGGAGGGCAGTATTTAGAGTGTGAGGCAGTGGCAGTGAGAATAGTAATTTAATTTGGTTTAATAATCATTTGATTTGTTCCTCATAACAATTCAATAAAAGAGATATCATTATCCATATTTCATTAATAATAAACAAAGCCTGAAAAGTCTAAATGACTTGCTCATCATCACTGGGTTAGTAAGTGGCAGAGGTGGGACTTGAATTTAAGACTTCCTGCCTCTATGACACTCCTACCCACCTCATCACCTTTCTAGTTTCACATTGGCCATATCACATTCTTGCTATTCATCTTAATCAAGTGGCATTTGTTGAGGGAGGAGATGAAATCCTTTATATTCAGGTTTTTTAATCTTACACTGGAATTGCCTCCTATGTTTTCTGCTCATAATGATCCATGTGCTCTCATTATCTATTCATTGAAATTATCAAAATTCCATATCATTGACTGTCATGTTATTAGTAATTATGATGCCAGTTCATTTATGTAGCTCTTTTAAGATTGACAAGCCTTTCCTCACAGCAACCCTGTGAAATAATATTGAAGGTATTAGAGGTGAGAAAACTTTAGTTAAAAAAACAACTGGTTTTCTTCTGATTTCATGGTCTGTATCTTTTTGCTATGCCACATCATCTTTTTCATTAAATAACTCTACCAAAGGGGGGGCGGGGAATAAGGAAAATAAAGAAACTAGAAAGCTAGGAAAAGGCCAGGATTGGAAGGGCCTCAAATGCCAAACAGAGGAGTTTATATTTGATTCTGCAGGTCATAGGAAGTCACTGTAGTTTTTGAGCAGGGGATGACATAGTTAGACCTGCACTTGAGGAAGATTATTTTTCACAAATCATTGGAGGATGGATTAGAGTAGGGAGAGGCAAAAGAACCAATTAGCAGGCTATTGCAATAATCCAGGCTTGAGATGGCAATGGCAGGGTTAAGAATGGGGCATATGTGAGAAATATTACAAAGGTTCAGATGATAGGCCTTAGCAACAGATTCAATCTGGGGAAATGAGAGGTAGTTAGTAATTGAGTATGACACCTAGGTTGCCAGGCTGTGAGTGACTTGGAGGATGATAGGGCCCTTAGTAATAACAGGGAAGTTTGGAAAAGGGGGAGGAAGGGATGGCTGAATGGCTCAATGGATCGAGAGCTAGGCCTAGAGATGGGTTCAAATGTGGCCTTAAACATTTTTTAGCTATTGTGTACCTGGGCAAGTCTCCTAATTCCAGTTGTTAGACCTTACTACCTTTCTGCCTTGGGATCAAAACTTAGTATAAACATAAAGTCTAAGACAGAAGATAAGAGTTAAAAAAAAAAATAGAGGAGGATTTGGGGGAAAAGATAATGGACTCACTTTTGGATGTCATAAGTTTAAGCTCCACCTATTGTTCTTGATTCTGCCCTTTGGGGCTAAATAGAACCAATCCAATTCTTGTTCCTAAAGTTAGCCATACAGATACTTGAAGAAATCTTTTACGTACCAGCTAAATAATTTTTCCTCCTGGCTAAACAGACAATTCCTTCATCTGATTTTTCATGTGATGGTCTTAAGTTCCAACACCATCATGGTCATCTGGACACTTTTCATCTTATCAATGCCCTTCCTAAAATGGAATTAAGCACAATCCTCCAATTGGGGTCTGACCAGAGCAGAAAACAAACAAATAATGTAAAGGTAACTAAGGTAGAATATGAGATCTTTTAAAATATTAAAGCAAGTGCTGAATGGTGAAGTACTTCAGGCTCTGGTGAACTCAAAGCCAGCTTCATGCTTCTCTGAGTTCTTTCTCTTCTTTAATGCTATCTTGGTAACTTAAGTAACTGTGTAAAACAGTTGTCTATTTAAAACATGTCCAAGTAGCTAATTTTAATGGCTGTTGTACTATGAACTAGTGACCACTTCCCACTCCCTTTCCTCCCTACCCCTGGGAGAGCAGGCAGTTTCTTTGTAACATTAAGCATTTCTTCCAGAATTCCCTTCTTCCCTTCCCCCCAACCAAGGATTGATTTTGGTTGCAAACTCTGAATTCATATGATGCTTGCTTTAATGTAATTAAATTCTTTTAATTTTGAAAGTATTTTTCTTGGATTGTTATTTTCCACACTGGCATCAAAATTGGACAGTGCCAGTCCTGAGGAATTATGGGTGGGTGTTCTGAAGGACGGAACTTAACATTATATGCATGAAAAGAAAAATTTGGCAAAAAAAAGTATGGAGAAGATTTTGAATTTATTAACCCAGCACCATGGACATTGCCCTTCTTTCTGACTTTTGGGTCCAGCCCTCCCTTTCTTTTCCCTCCAAATTTTGCACATCACTCTGTATACTCTACTGGTCCTAATCTTTGATATTATTAGAGAATAGCTCAGGTCAGACCCTGATTCTCTAATGGAGAAAGTTAAGGAAAGCAGTTAATAGGTCCCCCCTCCTCCACCCCTTCTTTCCTCACTAATAGAAAGGTTTTAGATCCTAGGTTGCCCCGGAACTTGATCATTTCCGTAATAGGTAAAACCAAGGACAATCGAAATTGTATTTCTCCCTTTTTGATATAATTACTAAAGCATTCTACATACTAGCTAGTTTGTAATCCACCTTCAGAGAATTAATAGATTATTCTTGTGGTAAAAATTTAGTTCATGAGAAAAAAATAGATTTTTTAAACTTTACCTTCTGTCTTAGTATCAGTTCTAAGACAGAAAAGTGCCAGGCAATTGAGGTTAAGTGGCTTGCCCAGGGTCACACAACTTAAGAAGTGGCTGAGGCCAGATTTGAATCAAAGTCTTTTTGAATCCAGATCTGGAGTAATACCTCCTGTGCTACCCTAGTCACCCCTAAAAATATGTTTTAGGCCCTTCTCCTCCTAGTAAGCACTTTGGGCAAGGCATTAATCAAGAACACACCCCTTGTTACTGTAGATTTCAATAACCATGTTGAGATGCTGAATCAAATCATAGGATCATACACAGATCTAGAACTGATAGGGACATTGGAAGTCATTTAATTAAGGCTTCTTACGCTACAGAGGAAGAATTGAATGACCTTAGAAGAGGTCAAAAGACTTTCTCAAGGTCTCACAAATAGTAAGCTTCAGAGGTGGGATTTGAACCTAGGTCCTTTGATTCTAGAACCTTTCCATCTCTCCACCCCAAAGAATCCCCCTATTCAGTATAAGTAGCCCCTGCTGTGAAGTAAATAAACCACATGGTGAGAATAAAAATAACTTTAAATTTGCTGTTTATTAGGTTAATAACTATAAAAGAGCATGGAGTGGAGTACTCAGTTCTTGGCTTTTTAAAAAAATAATTTCTGCAAACAGAAATTTAATCCTCCCTTTTGGTTGTTTAAAATGAATGTATATGTATCTATAGCTTACCTAATGAATGTGAGCCTCTTATTATAGTCTTAAAATGTACACTTTTGCTTCTAAAAAACCTTTTATATCTATTGTAAATGTATTTCTGGTTATTAATCATTTGTTTCTTGTATGTATAGGACCACTTTTGAAGAGAACAGATACTTTTCATTTGTTTCTGTTTATCAAACTTAGTTTGAATAGAATCAAGCAGCCTTAGAACAGGATTCAAAATCCTATGGTAGTGAAAGAATGTGATACAGATGCCTTGAGGTTGACTTCACACAATCTGCATTTCTGGAAAATTAAAGTCAAAATGTATATATTGAGTTCTATTTTCCCACTGACTTTCCATCAGAATTCCAGAGCTACATTCCTATAGGAAAACAATTGTTCAGTTGTTCAGTTTGTCTGACTCTTCATGACCCTGCAGATCATACTGTTCAAGAGGTTTTCTTGGCAAGGATACAAGAATGGTTTACCATTTCTGTCACTGGTGGATTAAGGCAAACAGAGGTTAAGTGACTTTTTGAGGATCATACACCTAGAGTAAGTATCTGAGGTCTGATTTGGGATTGTGGGATTTAGATTTGCAAAAGATTTTGATGATTTAGTTCATCTGTCTTAATTTATGGAGGAGTAATTGAGGCCCAGAGAGAGGGAAATATTTTGGCTATAGTTTTACTAAATAATAAAGTAACAGGTACTGAGTTTAAACCCAGGCTCTCTGATTCCAAATTTGATGCTTTCTGCTCCATTTACCACTGTTTGAATATTAGCATTCATTTCAAGGAGCAATCTGCCTTTACATATGTAATCTTCATGTGTTTAATTTGCTTCTTGAGCCCTGGCAAAATTTTGGCTCCTTATTACCTCTTTTTGACTTTGGAGCAGCTAGGTGGAGCAAGTAGAAAGAGCTCTGGGCTTCAAGTCAGGAAGGTCTAAGTTCAAATCTGGCTTTAGATAATGACTAGCCATGTGACTATGTAAACTCCTTATGCCCACCTGCCCCAACTTCTTCATCTGTAATGGGAACATTTGCCCAGTTGTTGGGAGGCTCAAATGAGACAATATTTACAATGCCAGGCACATAGTGGAAAATGTGGAGTTTGGATTAGATCAACTGGAGGGAGTGTGATTCAGCTCCCAAATCCTAAGGACAAATTACATTCAAGGGATCTTGGGGACTCAATCAAGTGCGCCTGTATTAAGACATTCCACACAGTTAAATCCCATTTCATTGGGAGTTTTCACTTGACTCCTTGGTACTTGAATGTGTATTTAGCCATGCTGCCAATGTCATTACTCCAGATACTTAGCAGAGTGCCAAGAGCCATATGGAGATCATGTTTCCAACTGCTTACTTAGACAGTTTGCCTGCAGTGTGCTTAAAGGGGCACTATCAGACATACAAAGCAATAGGTAAAGAGGGCCAAAGTGAAGGTTCCCCCTACAGACAGAAGCCCAATCCAGGAGCTTCCCCCTTCACTGCCTCCCACCCCCCAGTCCCTTTGGCTTTTGAATTCAAATGGTTGCATAGATCTCTGCCTATACTTTTTAAAGGAACATACTACAGCTTGATAAGTTTTTTGCCACCCCTTTCTTCATTATTGTTGTATCCTCCTAAGATGGGCTCTTTTCCTGCATGGACACCAAATATACCTTGTGTTTCTTGTCAAAAACCCTAAACAATAAACATTTATCAGGCACCTACTCTGTGATAGGCTCTGTGCTAAGCCTTATAGAAAGGCAGTTCAAAGAGGTATCTAGATGGCTCAGTGGATAGAGTCAGACACTAGAAAGGGGAGGAGATTGTGTGTTCCAATGTGACTTCAGACACTTCCTAGCTGTGTAACCCTGGGCAAGTCATTTAATCCCTATTACCCAGCCCTTACTGCTCACTTGCTTTGGAACTGAGACTTAGTATCAGTTTTAAAACAAGGTAATTTTTTTTTTTAAAGGAAGGAAGAAAGGCAATTGGGGAGTGGGGACGAGAGAAGCACTTTAATCATCTGTCTACTTGGGACATCTTCCTCCCTCACTGCTGCACAGAATGAGCTGCATTTTCTCCCTTGGAACGAGGGATTATTAATAAGACTTTTGGAACAAAGCCAGGAAACTTCAGAAGCAGGCATCTCACCCAGACCATGGGCAGGGTTGTAGCCAGGAGAATGTGGGGGAGAGTATGTGAGGGCAAAGGAGAAGCCTAATCAGTTTCCACCCAGCTGGCCTCTGCTTAAAACAGCCCTACAGTAAGGCCTCAGTCTTGCCCCTCCTCTGTCCCTCCCACATGCCAGCTCCATTTTGCTCTCCTCTGAATTCCAATCTCCTTTTCAATGCCTATTGCTTTAAAAACAAACAAAAAAAAGGTTGCAGCTGTTCTGGCAGCAGAATTTCCTCCTCTCTTGGGGCTGGGGCCCTTCACTTCCTCAACTAAATAGGAATGCTCTTTTATCTCTCCCCAGCCTGACCCATCCCCAGCCATCCCTCCTCTTAGACTACTTGGAGTTCCTTTTGAGGGAGCCTTTACCACACTCTTCATTCTTGGGAATCCCTGACAACTATTCCTTCTTCAGAATTTATTGAACAATCAGTAGTACTTCTGAGCACTGAAGTTTATTAGCCTGTATAAGTATTCATTTGCCTCTTTCATTTTTCCCCAAGGACAGTGATGAACATAGGATCATAGGACTTAGGATGACACAGAACATCAGTGGTCTCAAGACTGAAAGTAGTACTGTGGGTCACATTTTCATTTTGGATGAACGTATTTTATTTTTCTTGGTTTGCTTTTTTTTTTTTTTTTTTTTAAGGGACTTGAGAAGGAAAGTCTAGGGCAGTTGTTCCCAAACTTTTTTGGCCTACTGTCCCCTTTCCAGAAAAAATATTACTTAGTGCCCCCTGTCACATACTATCACCGCCCTCTTACAATTATTCACCACCCCCAAATGCTCCTGTGGCCATGACTGCCCTCCTGGATCACTGTAGCACCCACCAGGGGGCGGTGGCACCCACTTTGGGAATCACTGGTCTAGGGCTTCATTTGCAGGATGCTTTGTAACAGGGCAATGGCCAGACTTAAACTTGGAACCTCTCTAGGCCTGACTCTCAATCCTAGCTGCCCCTTACATATACTACTAAAGCTATAAATGCCATCCTTCATAAGTATAAAATAAATATTTGATTATTTCAGCAATTGAATATTTGTGTTCATTAAACTGTAGGGACATACTATTTCTTTGATGAGAATGGCTTTGTGTTTGAGCAGTTCAGATTTTTCATCTATAAAATGAGGTGATTAGGCCAGCTCTTGAAGGGTTTATGTAGTGATAATGACTATCCTGGATTTCTCTATCCTTTTGGTAGAATTCACACTGTACAGTAGGTCTACAAGACTTGATTCAATACCATTGTGAATTAGTAGGTATTTTTTGAGAGGCAGCCAGGTGATTCAGACTTGAGTTCAAATCTTGCCCCAGTCACTTACTTGTTATGTATCCCTAGACAAGTCACTAAAACAGCCTCAGCCTGTCTATAAAAATGGGGATAAAGATAGCACTTACCTCACAAGGTTATTGTGAGAATAAAATGAAACAAGAAATTTTAATTGAAAAACCTACTGTATACTGCAAAATGCTGGGTTACATTTGCACTGTATGTGTGACAAAATACTAAAACATGATTTTTTGTGGAATATTTTATAAATCATGCTTTTCACCAATTCACATTGTTTGCTCCACTTAGTTATTGTGAGGTTACTATGGTTTGATCATGCATGGTTCTTACAAAATAAAATATCTTTTCACTGTCTACCATGTGTCATAGTAGGGAGTATTTTAAATATTGCCGTTTGTGTACAGTGTGTTTGTTTAGAATTAGATTCTTTTCAGAATTAGACCTAATGTTCTCACTGTCCTACCCCATCTGAAATAGTCTTCATGGACGTCTTTATTATGCTCCTTTGCTGGCTATAGCTTTTCCCATTTGAATTGCATACAGATTACAACCTTTTCTCTCTTTATCTAAATAGTGTTATAGACACTATACTTTTATAAATCTTACTTCATTATCTAATTCTGTCCCTCCCTTTCATTATCGTATGTGCTAATGCATTTTTCAGAAGTCTTATTTATGACATAGTCATAGGAAACAGATTATGTTTTGTAGCCCCACTTGACTGATCATTGACATTTAAATGCTTAAATTGACATTTAAAGCTTAAATCCCAGGCTTTTGATTTGACTTCACAATTTTTCCAGTTTGGACAAGTTGCAATTATTTTTTCTTAAATATTTTGTTTTATTCCAATTACATGTAAGCAATTTTTAACAATCATTTTTTAAAATTTTAAAACATTTTAAATAAAAACATTTTTTCCCATGGTTACAGGATTCATGTTCTATCCCTCCCCTTTGCCTACCCCTCCCATAGCCGACACACAATTCCACTAGGTTTTACATGTGTCATTGATCAAGATCTATTTTCATATTATTGATATTTGCACTAGGGTGCCCGTTTAGAGTCAATGTCCCCAATCATATCCCCATCAACCCATGTGATCAGGCAGTTGTTTTTCTTCTGTGTTTCCATTCCCACAGTTCTTCCTCTGAATGTGAGTAGCATTCTTTCTCATAAGTCCCTCAGGGTTGTCCTGGCACAAATTGCATTGTTGCTAGCAGAGAAGTCCATTACATTCGATTTTACCACAGTGTATCCCTCTCTAATTTAATTTAATATCCTTTTAAATTTAATCTAATTTAATATCTCTCACTAATTTAACATTCATTTTTAAAAATTGTGATTTTCAAATAGTTTCCCTCCCTTCTTCCCTTCTTTCCCCTCCCTGAGTCAGAACTAAATTTAATATAGATTATTCACGTGTAGTCATGTAAAACATAGCCATATTGCAAAAGAAAATAGACCAAAAAACCCAAAGTTACAATAAGCATGCTTTTATCTGCATTGGCTCCATGTCCTTCAGAATTGTCTTAGATCTTTGTACTGAAAATAACTAAATCATTCACAGTTGATCATTATACAATATTGTTATTATTTTGTACAATGTTTTCCTGGTTTTGCTTGATTCACTTTGCATGAGTTCATATAAGTCTTCCCAGGTTTTTCTGAAAACATCCTGCTCATCATAGCACAGAGATATTAATTTCAGTTATATATCATAACTTGTTCAGCACTCCTCAACTGAGATGCATTCTCTTAATTTCCAATTCTTCGCCACCACAAAAAGAGCTGCTATAAATATTGTTGTACATATAGGGACCATGACAATTTTGAATCACCTTTACTCACTAAGTAAGGAACACATCAAAGGCTCATGTTTCTGAAAATTAATTAGCATTTTTCAGATTTGATCTGACAGGTTGGTGTAGACTATGTTAAGATGCTTAATTTTAAAATCTTAAAAAAAAAATTGAAGGAGGCAGTCTGTTGCAATAGAAAGGACAATGGATTTAGAATCACAGAACAGGGGTTTATATTATATGTATGACCTTGTGAAGTCACTTAATTTATCTGGACCTGTTTTTTATTCCAAAAAATGAAGGGGTTGGATTAGATGGGCTCTGAAGTTGTTTCTCAATCTTCTAGATCATGACCTTTAAAAAAAAACAACAAAAGCTTGCTATGACCATTTCTATATATAAATTTCATAAAAATATGTGAAGAATAATACTAATGAGGAAGGGAATAAGTACTTATATAACACCTCCAATGTCCCAGGTACTATGCTAAATATTTTGTTACATTTATCTCATTTGATCCTCACAACAACCCATGTAACTCTGGGTTGGTGTTCTCCTTATCCCCATTTTACAATTTAGGAAACTTGAGTAAAACCAACAATTGACTTGCCCAGGGTCACATAGTTAATAATTTTTTGAAGCTAGATTTTAACTCAAGTTTTCCAGATTCCAGGTTCAGAGCCACCAGCTGCCATCATCTGTATCATCATCATCATCATCATCATCATCACCTTTAATTGCTACCAACGGTTTTCTTTATAAAAATGTTTGTTTGGGAGATGAGAAGACCTAGGGAGAAATTAAAAGAGTTAAATCTGGTTCCTTCTCTGTGTTCTGTGCCATAATTTGAGCTTTCCCTTTTAAAAATTAATTTGTATGTGAATTATTTGAATTGTGACCTATCCAGAGCTTATCTTGCTTTCAGGTTCCTGTTGACTGGGCCTCCATTCTATTCAAGTTCTTAATTGGTGTTTAGCATTTTTTTTTGTTTATTATTAATTTACATATAGCCTACAGTGAAGTTCTAAAACCAAAACTATTATCTTCCCCAGGTCAGAAAAAGAAAAATGGATCCTCATTGCAACTAATGATGGATAGTGATAGACATCCACTCCCAGCAGGGAACAGACAGCATGATCATTGGATCTGGAGAGTCTAGATTTATATCAATTAATTAACAAACATTTATTAAGTGTCTTCTATGTGACAGTAATTCAACTAAGCACTAGGGATACAAAAAGGCATAACAGCTCCTGCCCTCAAGGAGTATAGAGTCTAATGGTGGAGACAACATTCAAATATACAAGAACAGCTATATCCAAGAAAAACAGGAAATAACTAAAAAAGGAAGGGTACTCAAAAGGGGTTTGTTATAGCCTCCATAAATGATATTTTAGTTGGAACTTAAAGGAAGCCAGGGAAGCCAGTAGGCAGAGGAGATTCCTGGAATGGGGGACAGCTTCAACGATGAAGCCAGTGTCATTGGAGCAAAGAGTATGGGATATTGAAAAAGGTGTGTAAAGCCTGGAAAGGTAAGGGTGAGGCTGGGCAGAAGGGCTTTGAATGCCAAGCATAGCATTTTGAACCCTGTATTTGTTCCTGAAGGTGATAGGGAGCTAGCTACAGGAGCATATTGAGTATTGGAATGACATTGTCAGATCTGTGTTTTGGGAGGAGAAATTGGAAGGGACCAGGAGTTGAGTAGGATGGGGATAGAATAGAATAACTGAAAAGATTTCTAGATCTTTCTGTATTTAAATTGAATGTTCATTTTGGGGATCATTTTGTTTGATATTGATGAATTTCTAGAAAACAAGACAGCCATGTATGTGTGTAGTTATACATATATACCTATAACTCAAGTATATATGTATATATATATACACACACACACTCTCTTAATTTTTTTTTTTCAGAGCCCAGTAGAAATGCCTATTGAATTATTTGTTGCTTTCCATTGATTCTAATATACAAAATTCATTGTATCCTTAGCAAGGGCTTAGTATTATTTGCTAGCTGGAGTAGAATAGCTCTAGTGGATGAAGCAGAAAGTTTTATAAAGATTTGCTTCAAGTGGAATAGTACTTGTTTCTTTGACCCTAAGAGTTTTAGTTTTTATGTTTTTACATTTATTTTTACTTTTTAATATAGTGTTATTCATGGTTTTTTATTTGCCCTCAATCATGCCTCATCACTGTAACCCCTCCTTATGTAACAAAGAAAAAGACTTACAGACATCTAACAGATGATGATGACCTGGCCCCCAGTCTGACTGCAGTATAACACGCATGTTGTGAGAGGTCCTTCTCCCCACTTTCACAGAGAGGAGGGAAAATCTGTTTTCTCAAATCTGTTCTCCAGGACCATGATCATCTGTAGTAATTCCTCAGAATCAGCTGCCTTAATAGCAACTTGATGGCAGTAATTCACATTATTGTATTTGTGGTGTGTTCTTTTTTTTTTTATGATTTAAATATTTTATGTTTTTTAGAAAAAGTTTTCCATGATTCATGTTCTTACTTTCCCCTTTACCCCCCCTTTAGTCGTCCCCCCCATATCCAACGCGCATTTCCACTGGTTTTAACATGTGTGATCAGCCAAGACTTATTTACATATTATTGATAGTTGCATTGGTGTGGTCATTTAGTGTCTACATCCCCAACCATGTCCACTTTTTTTTGTTTTACTTCTGTGTTTCCACTCCTGTAGTTCTTCCTCTGAATGTGGGTAGCGTTCCTTTCCTCAGAACTGTCCTGGGTCATTGCATTGCTGCCAGTACACAAATCCATTACATTCGATTTTATGTGGTGTGTTCTTTTTCTGCTGATTTCATTCTGCAAATCATATCATACCTGTTAATACTTTTGTTTCTGAGGTTTCTCAGAATTCCTCTGGTTTGTTTCTTATAGTGCAATTGCATTTCATTACATTCATATAATACTTTTTATTCAGTTCTTCCCTAATCAATAGGTTTTTTTTCCCAATTACTTTGTTTTTACCCAGCTTATTTTTTAAGCAAAAGTTTTGCGTAGCTTCAAAAGTGAAGAGGCAGAAATCCTGAAAACATTAGTCACAACCACTAATCAAAGAGGTAGATTCATGGGATTGTAAGATGTGGAACTGGAAGACACAGTAATGGAGTCATGTAATTCAACCATTCTTCAAGTTCTTTAGGGACTGTCAAGTATCTGTGAGACCCGTGTAGGAAATCTGCAAAGGTCAGAAGTATTTTCATGATAATAGAGACCTTTTAATTTCTAACAAGCCAAAAATATAGATACAACCAGGGTCGTACTAATAAATTTTAACTAGCTCTCAAAAAGTACAAGGAACAGTTTTACATTTAATTTACTTTATTAATAGTTTCTCCATCATTTTCTCAAGTCTAGCCAATCAACAAGACAATATTGAAGATTAACTGAGGTTAAAGGTAAATGCTCTCCCTGAAATTTTAACAACTGGTTCTTGAAAGAGAGCTACTTCAAGTAGCTGGGTGGCTCAGTGGGTAGAGTGCCTCCTGGAGTCAGGAGGTCTTGGTTTCAAAGTTGGCCTCAGATACCTCCTGGCTGTGTGACCCCCGCCAAGACACTTAACCCTACTTGCCTAGCCCTTACTGCTCTTTTGTCTTGGAAGTGATACTTAGTTTTGAGTCTAAGACAGAAGATAAAGGTTTGAAAAAAAAGAGAGAGAGGTGGCTCCAGCGCACATAAACAAAGGTTTTTTAGGGGATAATGGGGTTCTTCATTGGTTAAGAATATAAAGGGGTCCAGAGGCCAAAAAGATTGAGAATGGCCCATCTAATTCAACTTCCTCATTTTACTCTGTGGTTAAATTGAAGCTCAGAGAGGTAAATTGAATTGCCTAGGATTACACAGCTAGGAAGTAGTAACAGTGAAATTTGAACCCAAATCCTTTAGTCTCTTTGGGAGTAGGGATGGTTTCATTTTTTTATATTTGTATCCTAGCACAGTGTTTGACGCATAGTATAGATGCTTAATAAAAGATTGATTACTGCTAGTTTTCTTTTTTTTTTTCTGCCTTTAATAGGAAAACTTACACACTGTAGGCACTCAACAAATGTTTTGTGAATTGTTTGTTTTTAGCAAAAAGTAACAGAGAACTATTTTAGTTTCCTATCAAAGGCTGCCTGCCCCAGTGGATAGAGGATATGGCTGGTACTCAGAAAAACCTGGATTCAGATCCTTCCTTCCTTCCCTTTTTCTCTCTCTCTCTCTCTGTCTCTGTCTCTGACTCTGTGTCGTCCCTCCCCAGTTAAGTGATTTGTCCAGGGACACATAACTAATTAGTGTCTTAGGTCACATTTGAATCAAGATCTGGCACCCTATCCATTGTTACCTAGCTGCCTTGGGATCCTGCTTCTTTTTGATATCTAGGAGTTCAAAATTAAATGTTTCATGAAAATAATTTCTTGTTTTCAGAAGAGAGGCTATTGTGACCCTGGGGGGGGGCAAGTCAATTAATTTCTCTCTTCCCCCACAGACAGTTCCTGGGCTTTCTCTGCTGAGTCTTGGGTGGATTGTTGGAAGGAATTTCCACATACTGTGGCCTCAGTTCCCTACACTTATGATCACAGCTCTTAGCAAAGTGTATACTGCATAATAAGAATTTATACATGTATTTTTATTCATTCACATACTTAACAATGCCATCTCTAGATGGCACATATAATAAGAAAGGACTAATCCTAAGATTAAGCTAAATTAATAAATTATAGCCTCTGCTAAAAAATAATTGCTCTTATTGTTACATCATCAACATTTCCTAAAATATCCCTTGCCCACCACCCTTTATAATAAAGAATAAAAAAAAAGATATCAATTATCTTCTAAGAGAGAAGAGCAATGAGGATTAGGCAATTGGGGTTAATTGACTTGCCCAGTATCACACAGCTAGGAAGTATCTGAGATTAGATTTGAACCCAGGTCTCCCTGGACTCCAGGATAATAAAAGAATTTCTAAAGAGAGAAAACATTTGAACAAAATTAACATGTCACTCCAGGTAGACATTATATCCATAATCATAGTCCTTCCCTGACCTCTTCTCAAGTCTCTAATTTGGGTCATATAGTGTCTTTTAATTTGAGGCTTTTGGGATGGAGCCTTTTTCATGTGGTCCATCTGCCAAGTTCACTTCCCGAACATCTTGCTAAACAAGTTGAGATTACTTTTGATATTTTCTACCTTTAAGTAAAATGAACTTCAAAAATTTATACTCTGATTCAGAAATTGTGATCATTTGAACAAAGGTCTGACTGGTTCTATTTTTTAAAGAAGTATTCATAGGATTTTTTAAAACTGGTCAGGAAATGATCTTTCAAAATACCTACAAAGTTTCTAAAATATCCATTTTGGTACAAAATAATTTTTACTTTCCCCCAAAGGAGTTATACCAAAGGACCTCTGCTAGGACTTTGCTAGTTTAGTTCAATTCAGTTCCAGGGCTTAGCACAGTGCCTGGCACATAGTAGGTGCTTAATCAGGGTTGCTTGATTAATTGATTGATTGAAGTCACCAAATGTTCTTGAGAAAAGTAAAATTGAGTC
Source organism: Gracilinanus agilis (assembly GCF_016433145.1). Taxonomy (NCBI): domain Eukaryota; kingdom Metazoa; phylum Chordata; class Mammalia; order Didelphimorphia; family Didelphidae; genus Gracilinanus; species Gracilinanus agilis. Next base: position 365,242,812 of record NC_058131.1, read on the forward strand.
TCCTGTAATTTGCAAGGCACATTCAAATTGGTCTTTTACATGATTAATCGAAATGAGTTTGCTTTGTTATAGGGAGTGGTTTGGGGAAATGTTCTGTGGCCAAACCCTTTTATGATCTGTAGCATATGATATTGGATGAAATGGAATGAATTGAATAATTACAAAAGAGCTTTGCTATAGTCTGATTCCTTCAATTAAACAAACTTATGTTAAAAGGATTCTGTATGTGGACTTCTACACAAGATATACTTTTGAATCTTAATCATCTTTCCGAAAATAATCTCTTCCTGGAATATCTAAGATTTTTGGCCATTGGGGTGACGAGAAAATCCACTTTTGGACTGGTGTGTTCAGATGTTTGTGTTGTATGTTTTATTGCTTTTTTTTTTTTAAGCTTTAATTTGGGAGATTGAATGAGTTTGTTGAAAAGCAGCTGAATATATTTTAGTAGATGATTGGAGTTCTGTGATTAGTTATTTGGCATGTGAAGAATGAAAAGACTAGGAAACGAGGAGGCCATTACTGTTGTATCCCAAGGCAGCAGAAGTTGTTCTGTTCTGGGGCCTTGGTAATAGAATATTGGGAACAGATGCATCCAGAATTCTCCAGAACAGTGAACAAGGTGCTTTTGTGGCCTGCCTTACTGATACCTGCTCAGACCTGATGATATTTGAATAGGGATTGCTATGTATTTTATGGTGTTAGTGGCACAAAATGAGCACGGATGGAAGGTGAGCATTAGCATTGCTTTCTTGCAGGGATCTGTCTGTTGAGTAGCTCACAGGTGTAAGTGTTTGGGCTCAGTTGGGCTTAGTTTCATTTTTCTAGCAAAATCTGAGTTAGTAGTTCCAGCTCTTTGCTTTTCTTCAGGGAAAATAAGGGAGGGAAGAAACTTTCCTACTCCACCTATCTCTGCTGAGGGGATGGGATTAAATTGCACATTGGTTGTAATATCTTGGTTAAATCACTTCTCTTTGGGCCTTAGTTTTGATTAGATCTCTGTGTGTTTATTTTGCATCTTTGTAAAAAGGCAAAACCCCTGCTGAAGTGACCCAGACCACTTATTTCTCTAAGCATGCCCTTTTCTCCTAGAAGAGCTATAGAATTAAAATTAATTTTTTCCATTTTTTAAGTGACGGTTAAGGAAAGGGCAGCGAGGGTATACAGGTTAGAGCATTATTTTTTTTTAAACCCTTAACTTCTGACTTGGAATCAATACTAAGTATCGGTTCCAAGGCAAAAGAAGTGGTAAGGGCTAGGCAATTGGGGTTAAGTGATTTACTTGCCCACGGTCTCACCGTTTGGAAGTGTGTAAGGTCATATTTGGACCAAGGTCCTCCAGTCTCCTAGCCTGACTCTCAATCCACTAAGCCATCTTAACTGCCCTTGGAGCTGGAACATTGTAATGACTATAGAAAATGAATCTAAAAACAGTGCAGATCAAGAAAATATACCAATTTGGAGTGGGGAAAGACATTTGAATTGCTCAGACTTTAAAGGAAAAGAATTTCGGGGTTTATTCAGCATTTCCCAAAAGGTTATGTTTGTGGGCAGTTGATAGATAAGTAGATTCATCATAAAAAAGTGTATGGCCATAGTTCAAATTATATTTCAGAGGGATCATATGTTTGCATAGCTCATGTCTGAATACTGTCAATTCTCAGGAGCTAAGTCTGGGGATCCAGGTTTTCTCTTTCACCCTTCTAGATTAATATAACAGACTTGTCCTAGAACTTAAGCTTAAGGGGATTGTGAGATGCCATTTTCATGTGAGCCTACCTCCATCACTGATATTGGCACACCTTTATGCAGTGGATTTATTCCTGAATATTTCCATGTAAATCATATTTTGGTAAAAAAGGATATTATTTTAAAAGCACCTAAGTAGTAGCTTGCTATTTGGGGGCATGTGATGGGAGATTAGTGGTTTTATTTTTGTTTTTTGAAGTAAGGTTTATTTGTATATGAATATTTTTTCAATAGTGGAACAAAACTTGAATTTTCTCTCTGCTGTAAATAATTTTCAGCTCTTGTAGTAGTATTTACTTAAGTACTTAAGGTTGCAGAATGTGGAAGAAACTTAGTATGCCCTTTCAGCCTAAATGTAATAAAAATACATTTCCAAAAAACATGATGAGAGATTTTTAAGTAAATAATTATTTCATTATTTTGTTTTCATAAATTTAGATTCCATATGTATATCAGTTTTGTTTGGCACAAAGGTTAACCTGTATTTTTAATCTGCCCAGTCTCAGAGAATAAAAATTCCTCTTTAGGCACAAATGCTGCCCAGAAGGAGCCAAACATCTTGGCCATCCTGCCTTTTAGATATGAGTCAGGGCTGATATGGCCTGCACTGGCCAGTGGAGTCCTACTTTCCATGTCAGCAGAACTCCAGGATGGACCTATTTCAGTTGGGACTTATAAGCCGGAAATAAACTATCTTGCTCCGTCTAGTTTCCTGCCACACTTCCCAGAATAGATATATCTTCTAATCTTACCACTCCACACCCCTGACATCACTTTGGGAGCCTTAAGGGAATTTTTGAACTGGATGGTTAGATTTACAAGGAAAGGGATCCAAGGGCCTGTGGGAGGAAATGGCAAGATGATGATTTTTTTTTTCCTGGGATGTGCCCAGGTACCAACAACTGCTAACCCTGCTAATTGTCACTGTAAAAAGCTTAACTGTGAAGTGTTTAATTCCACTAGTAGAATGTAAACTCCTTGGGGGTGGGGCAGGGGAGAAATGGACTGTTGATGTGTTTCTCCATTCCCACTTTCTCACATTTCTGAAATGCTTGTTGGATCCACATTTTGGCCCAACAGGTTAGAGGAGTCTTGTCTTATAGCTAACTAACTTTTAAAGCTAAGTTTTAAAGCTCTCCAAAACTAATTAATGGGGTAGGTGGGGTTCTGGTTTAAAATTGTCTGTGATTGACTGAAAGAGCTATTCTAATTCTAGATTTTGCTGTCTTAAGCAGTAGACTTATTTTTAAATGGGTATTTTGTTTTGACACACTGGTACTAACAAACAGTCCTGTGGTTCTAGAGACCCTCCCTCTTCCCCACCTTAGTACATATCCCTGGAAGCAAAACTGTCCTAATGGAGAGATTGAGATGGACTGAGATTGCACTTTCTGAGTTTGCTGATTGTTAACAAAGAGGAAGGCTATGTGGTGACCAGTTGTGAGATAATGATGTGGAAATCTGGGTATTTAAAAAATCCTGGTAAGAAATTGAGAATATGACCCAGTCTTAGCCACTATTATCTCTCAGATTTTATGTGCTCTTCAGTTTAGGTGACTCACTGCCTTCATGAGAAAATATGTGCTCTAGTGGAAGGGACTTTGAGGCAGGAAACCTTGGTTCTATTTCTGCCCTTCTTACTAACTGGCATCGAGACCCTGGGGACATCACTCATCTTTTTGAACCTCAGTTAAAAAGAGGGAGTTGAACTAGGTGACATCCAAATTTTCTTTTAGCTCTAACAATTTTTGATTACTTTTGAAAAAGACAATGAAAATTCATTTATTTATTTTGGGGAGGCAAACAGGGTTAAGTTATTTGCCCAGAGCCACATAGCTAGCAAGTGGCTCAGGCTGGATTTGAATTTAGGTCTTCCTGACTCCAACCTCGGCTCTATCCACTTCATCACCTAGTGGCTCCTCACCAAACATTTATCAGACCCGTACTGTGTAGCTAGCTCTTTCCTAGGCCCTGGGGAAACAAAAATAAAAATGAAACAGCTTCTGCCTTCAAGGAGCTTATATTCTAGTGGGGGAGAAAGAAAATGAACATAATCTAGTAATTTACAGGAAGAAGAGAACAGCCCTAGCGTCAAGATAGCCCTCATGTTAAAGATGGCACCTGAGTCAAGACTTTTAACAAGTGGGAGATTGAGACAGATAGGGAGAGTATGTGCTGTGTAGGTATAAGGCCTGTGCGTAGACTAGAGGTTTGGAGCCTCAAGTTTAAGGAATATTAAGGAGGACAATTTGGATAAAATCTTTAAGGAGAATAATGAGCAGAAAGCCTGGAAAGGTAGACTGGAGCGAGATGCTAATTGTTCTTCAGTTGTTCAGTCATGTCCAACTCTTCATGACTCCTCCCCCCCCCCCCCCCCCCACCCACACACACCAGATTTCTGGAGTAGTTTGCCTGACCAAAGGGTACATTGGAGAAGGAAATGGCAATCAGAGGTTAAGCGAGTTGCAGGAGTTATTCTTTGGCCAGTTAGAAGCCACTGGAGGTTCATGAGCTTGTGTTCCAAGAATATAAACATTTAAAAGATAAACTGGAGATGTGTGACATGGGAGTCAGTCAGAAGCTATTTCAGTAGTCCAGGCAAAAAAGTGAAGATGGCCTAAACTAGACTGGTGACCATTTGGGCTGGGACAAATATAAGGGAAGTTAGAGTGGTAGACTCAAGTAAACTTGGCATCTAATTGGACATGGAGAGATGGGGGCAGCATAAGGAAGATGGAAAAGGTCTATGCAATCCTATGGAAATTTAAAAAAATTGGAAGAGGGGAGATGAGCTTTTTATTTTTTTTATTTTTTTTTTATTTTAAACCCTTAACTTCTGTGTATTGACTCATAGGTGGAAGAGTGGTAAGGGTAGGCAATGGGGGTCAAGTGACTTGCCCAGGGTCACACAGCTGGGAAGTGTCTGAGGCTGGATTTGAACCTAGGACCTCCCGTCTCTAGGCCTGGCTCTCAATCCACTGAGCTACCCAGCTGCCCATGAGCTTTGTTTTGACATTTCAAGTTTAGATGCTTTACAGGCCATTCAGTTGGAAGAATCTAATAGGAGTTAGTTATGTAGGCCTGGAGCTCAGGAAAAACTAGGGTGGCTGGTCAGTTGCATAGAGAGATGATAGTCAAATCCATGGTAGTTAAATCATTTACTGAGATCTCTGAGAAGAGGTCCAGGACAGTACCCTGGTATATACTTGAGTATGGGTATGAACTAGCAAATGAGATTAAAAGAGAGTCCCTAGCAAATAGAAAAGAATAAGGATAGAGCAGTTTGATTAAAATATCAGAAGAAAGTATCTGGAAATTTTAACTACAGCAAATTAAGAGACTTAAGTAAAAATTCTTTAAAGACATTATTAAAGAAAAAAAATAACATCTTGCTAGATTTAAAAAATGAGTCCTTTCATCTTGAAGGTATCAGAACAAAAAGCTGAAGCAAACCTTGTTGTATAACTCTTTAAGAGTTGAAATAGTACATAAAGTCAGCCCGTTAGAAAACAAGGACCCCTGGATAAGGTCTCTTCTTGCCCTGTGGTCTCCACTGGCTGAGGAGGGGATAAAAGATAGCATTTTTAGCCCGTTTATATTAATAACTTGAAGGTTTTGAAAATTGCTATGAACTGGTAGATACCAAACTGCCCTAGATATTTTTTACTTTGGACTTTATGAAATTTTGCTTTGGACTCTCTTTGTAATTTTTGCTTCAATGATGCCAGTTTTGGTTAACTATACAGTGGATGTAGAGAATCATGTAAACATAGTTATTATGAGCTTACTGTGCTATTTAAAGTTCATTTCTTTGATTTTATTCTCTGGCCATTCTAATTGAACTTTCTGCTGCTTGTGATCAGAATCCAGTGAAAGATTTCCAGGTCTTTTAGAAATGCTCTTAACTGAAGATGGGCATTGCTGCAAGTTAAATAGAAAAGATATTAAAAACATATTTAGTGCACTGCTACCTTTTTACCACCAGATTTGCTCCTTAAGCATGTCCCATGTGGTCTCTGTGGCTAAAAGAATTTGAGCCTGAGGTTTAGGGGAGGAATATTTAAATTGTCCAAGTATAAGTTAAAATTAATGCATATATTCTGATTCAACAAAGAATAAACAACTTGTCAGGAGTTATCTGTTTTTAAATATTAAAATTTTTTACTGTGATTGTAACTTATTGAAGAAATTTTCATATTCCTTATAATTTTAGCAGTATTATATTCTAGGTCAGAAACATTCAAAAATGGTTTCAGTACAGCCAACAATATGCTAAGTTTGGAATCCATAAAATCAGTCCCAGAAGCTTAAAAACCCTCTATTGTGTTGACAATTAGATGAGCTAATCCTTTACATTAATCATATCTGAGCTTTTAGCCGTCATTTGCAAGTGGCATTAATGTCCTTTCTGGCTGAACAGATCCAGGAAAGGGAGCTTCCCTTAGGTGCAGGCAGCACAGTTATTATCCTTGTTGAAGGATGCATTTTGTTGGTGGGGCATCTGTGTTTGTGAAAGGGTATCTTTCTATGGCATGGCTATGAGATTTAATGGAGAATGACTGTAGAGCAACCCTAATACTCATAATAAGTAAATAAATAAATAAACCTTTACCCTCTTAGAATAGATACTAAGTATCTAAGGTTCCTGGGCAGAAGAGCAGTAAGGGCAATTGAGGTTAAGTGACTTGCTCAGGGCCACACAGGTAGGAGGTGTCCAAAGTTCATATTTGAATCCAGAACCTCTCATCTCCAGGCCTGGCCAATACTTTTTTAATGATATTTCTCCCTGCTAATTGCTAGTGCCTTCCCTCTCCCCGTTGTATTTGATATCTACTCAGTTATACATGTTTTCTCCCCCAATAGAATGTGAGATTCTTGAAGGCAAGGACTGTTTTATTTTTGTCTTTGTTGTTCTGCCTTCTAGCATGGTGTACAACACATAGCACTTACTCAATAAATGGTTGTGGATTGCTTATTGCTAACAAATCAGTGTCAGATCAGTCCTGCAGTTAAAAGTCCTGACCATGAAATGGATCACCTTAGAGTTGGAACCCTTTGTGATCTAAAAGGCCTTATTGCTATTTCATTCATTATTTGCTCCTAGATAGGGTCTGTGATGGACCATCCCCTGCTAAATTCTACCTTCAAGTGACGTGTTACATAAACTAGGACATATTACATACGGTGGAACATAGTATTGAGTAGAGGTGCTGGTATAATACCTGCTTCTACCGTCTTTCAGTAGTGATGGCAAACTAAAGTCAATATCTATCTATCTATCTATCTATCTATCTATCTATCTATCTATCTATCTATCTATCTATCTATCTATCCATCCATCCATCCACACATATATGGAATATGTATGTGGATATGTAGCATTTACATTTTTAAATTCCTGATTTTATAGGACTCAATTTTAGTATTTTGTAGGAGATATCACTGTACAGTAGAAATCATGCTGGATTTGTTTGGCGTACTCTCTATATAGGACAACCTCTGCTACTATGCGATCCTGGGTAAATCATGATATCTCTGGACCCCAGTTTCCTTATTCATAAAATGAAAGGGTTGGACCCTATGATCTCTAAAGTTTCTTTCTGGTATGAATTGGGGCTTAGATGAATTCAACCATAAGCATTTATTAAGGGTCCACCAGGTGGGAAGAGACTTTATTTTATCTTTGATATTTAACAAATAAGTCTTCCCTCTTAGGGAATTTATGATATTAAAGGAATGATGGTTACAGTTTTAAAAATTAGTACATACTAGATAAATTGAGAAAGGAAGAGAAAACTGGGGAGAGGTGGAAATGGGACTGACATATGGAGTGCTCAGGAAAAGCTTTCTGTAGGAAGTGGCGATTGATTTGAACCTTGAAAGAATCAATGGGTTTCTAAGAGAGTACTTTCCTTGTATAGAGCATTGATGACCTATTCTATACAAAAACACTGAGGGGAGACAGAATGCACTTTCAGAGAAAGGCAAGAAGGCACATTTGGCTGGACTAAAATGTCTGATGGAGAATAAAGTCAAATCTACAAAGGCAGGCTAAAGCCAGGCTGCAAAGGGCATTAAATGAGAAGGCCAAAAGGCAGGGTTTTTATTTTATCTTAATTGCAAGCTTGAGCATTAGAGTGACAGACAGACAGACAGCATGCATATAACTTACCTTTTTTTAAACTTCCTCAAATGCATATGTGCTCATTGAGTGTAAAAACAATCTTAGGAGGAAATTTCCCAAGATAGAATTTTTATTTTAAGCTGAGTAATTGGTTCTTAATTTGTATATTTTAGATTCAAGACATTAGAGTCAAATTAAAATTATTATTAATCTTCAGTTGACATAATGGGATTTGAGTTACTTTTAGCACTTTGTATAAAGGACATTTGACATCTACATTTTGATTAAAGGAAATGACATTAGTGGTTAGATTTTGTGTTTAATATCAGACAATGAGTACAGGTATATTTATTAAATCCTCCACATGTATTTCCATGGTTCTGGTGTTTAGATACTTGAAAAAAATTTTTTTAATCCTTTTGGAGTTGTAGGAAATTACATGATAGAATTTCTAAAGTATTGAAGATTTGCATAATGCATGGAACTTGTAAATATGATGTTTGGATCTCTGTCTATCCATTCTTTACATAACCTGATATGAGTAAATATAATTAAAGGATTAATGATTAATAGTAAAATTTTATTGACTTATCAAACACATTTTGGTAAGCTTCAAGATAAAGATGAATGACGTTTGAGTGATTTCTGATATCATGAGAATGCTGCCCCATATTTCTACTATTTTTCTATGCTATCTAAATACTCTAACCATGCTTTAATTACATATAGATTAACATACTAACTAGGCTAATGTGGTCGAACTGAGAAGTAGCATGATATTGCCAGTAAACCCAAACTACAGAAAACACATTTGACTTTTGATGGTGATGATGTCTTTTCTGACTGACACTGTAAAATTAAATTGGCCATGCACCCTAGCAGTGGGGGAAGGGAGAGAAATATTCTGTTGTTTTTGCTTTTACTGACCACTAGCTTTCTATTTGGGCTAATATTTGGAATTGAATATTAGTCTTACTATGCATTTAGAGTTTAATTTTCTACTGTTTCTGAATTTTAATGTCAACAAGACTTTTTTCCCCCATTTAAGGGGGGGAGGGTTGGTGGGAGAGACTAGAAATAAATGTCTATCTTTAGTCATTAACATTCACCAGCGCAAAGTCCTGGATTGATAAAATAACGTTTCTAAACTTTAATTATGACTGAAGATGTTGATATAACAGCGAGAATCAGTTATTGTTAATCACTTGGCCTCATCTACTACCTTGGGATAGCTTTCCGATTTCTCCTGCATTTTAAACATAATGCAAAACTTTTCACTCAAAGCACCAAATGTGATAGGTGATTCGGTTTTTCATATGAAGTAGATACTGACAGTATTATAGAGTGAGAAAGCTGCTGGATTTGGAGTCAGAGGACCTGGGTTCAAATCCTGTATGACCTTGGGCAAGTCACTTAATCTCTCTGGGCCTCAGCTTCCTCAGCTGTAAAGTGAGAGGAGTTGGACCAGATGGCCTCTGAGGTCCGTTCCAGCTCCCTAGCAGTGAGCTTATATGATTGAGCAGTTGGAAATGGACATCTCTTTCTGTAGGTCAGAAAGCTGGCACATACTTTGAAAAGGTCTTGATTAAATTCTTTTAGCCCTGGCCATTGATAAACTATCACTTAACTGGAAACAGTGATGCACTTAACTCACTAATATTTGAGTTGCCTGTGTGAAGTGATTTGTTGTGGCCTCTAACTGCTTCTTCTCTTCCTTCCTTTTTGTCACCCTGCAGTGTTCTGTGCCAAGGTCTTTGTGGCTAGGCTGCTCCAACCTGGTAGAGAGCATGTGCGCACTGAGATGCCTGCAGAGCATGCCCAGTGTCAGATGTCTCCAGGTGCCTTTCTTCTTTCTTGTTGTAAATGTGTTATGCGTATGCTGTGAACATTTGTTAAACTCGAGTGGTCTGTTTAATCAAATTGTTAAGTCTGCTAAATGTTTTGTGTAACCTTCTGCTCTGAAATAGCCCCAGGAAAACAGTGACTTAGGGCTGACAGGGCCTCTCTTTAGTAACTTGTTCTTTGGCTGGGGATCCCTTTTGTGTTCTTTCTCCCTTGAAGTTGTGGTTCTAATAGTAAATAGCTATGCATGTTGCCCGACACATTTTGCCTTATCACTTCTTTTGGTCTTTAATATTTTTAGTCTGGCTAAGTTTTGAAGGGTTTTTAAGATAATACATTGTGATAGTTGCTGAGGCCTTATGTGACCAATCTTCCAACTTAAAAATCCTGTACCACCATTCAGGAAGCAAGGACCCCACCCCCTGAACCTCCAATTTAACAAAATTAGAGGATGTAACCTCAGCTAGTGGTGCAGGAATCGACCCATTTGCTCTAGTAACACATGAAGATCTCAGCTTCAGGCTGGTGAGCTAGTAGATCCTGACTCTCAAGGCCCACAGACCAAAGACTTGGCAGATCATGACTGACAGGGGATTCTAAGACAATATTAACCTCCCCTACCCTTCCTAAAGAGCCATGTGGCAAATTTAACAAGAGTGAGTTCAGTTGCTCAGCTCTTAAGGGAGCCAGGCTCTATGGAAATCAAGTATTTAATCCTTATTAAGGGAAAGTGGATATTGTAGACTTATTTGAATGCCAACATTAAGATCCTATTTGTATATTCCAATTTGTCTTGAAAAGAATTATGAAAGTTACTGTAATGGTGCCTCTGTCCCTCCTTCACCCTGGCCACACTAATAAGGAAGTTATTGTTATCGATGATGAGAGTGGCTTTATTATTATTCCAAGGTCTTCACTCTCTAGTAATAGTTTTATAACCTGTAAATGGACCTAGGGAGCCAAGAGGGAGGAGAATAGCATCTCTCCATTTGGGATCATGGGTATTATGTTTTATTTTGCACGGCTAATTAGAATGCTTTTGAGTTAGTTAGTGTCAATATGGTCATTTATTCAATGTACTGTATTTGGAAACCACACTGGAACCTGGCTGTAACATTATTTGTCATAGCATAGAATTCAGTATGAGGCAACCTTGGACCTTAGTCAAGATGGGGAGTTGGCAATGAAGTACCATTAAGGCCCAGTTTATGAGTGTGTGGGATGGGTGTCACTTGTAAGATGCAGGGCAAACACAGATGTTCCAGCGAGGCTCCAGTGTGCCCTGGATATTTATTTACCTTTGAAAAGGAGTTTCTGAGCCTGTTGATATGTATTTTGAATACCAGTCCTTTTCTAAATGCTATCTAGTGCATGCTTTTGGTTTGCTTGATGATGAATGAAGATATTTGTATTATAGTAATAGTGTTTATCTCTATTGCTGAATATTGTTAACTTGAATGTTATTCAATTGCTGATTCCATTGGGCTGTCCCATTAAGTAAGAAGGGATTGCACTTAAAAAGAATTGTTAGAAGTACAACTTAAGTTTATTGTATCCAATTAAAACTAAGTGCCTCCTTGCAAACACTCTTCAGCCATGCTAGAACAGTTAGAGAACATGGTTGCTTCATTTTCATAATGGATATTGATGAGAAAATTCTCTGAAGTGCAGTGAGTTGGAAGGGTAAAGGGGCAATCCAAATTTGTTACACAGTTCTTAATTGACTCCTTTCCACACAAGAAAAGTTTTTAACATGAGAAAAATAGGGCTTTGCCCTGAGCAGTTATTATCACAGGAATGGGGAAATACATTCTTTAGGAGTAGGTTAAGGAGTTTGTTTGCATATGGTTTTGGTTTCCCTGATTTGTACTTGGGGATGCATGCTCTACTGTAAAATGAAATATTTACTTAGCTGGACAGAACTAGCAAATCTGATATCATGGTTATTTTGGAAGCTTCCAGGCATCAATCTACATAATTCCCCACCTGTTTATTGGAATGGAAAGGGAACATTGTCTGGGATATGATAATATGGATTAAAAGGCTTTCCCTTATGGTTCTAGTTAGCTTTATTCCATGCAGGGTCAACCACTGACACCCCCCTCCCGTGCTCTCAAATGCAGTGATTTGGGGAGTTAATCAACAAGCATTTATTAAGTGCTTACTATATGCTGACACTATGTCATATGTTTGGTGATAAAAAGCCCGTTCCTCCAATTCCCCAACAAAACCTCAAACCCTTGCTCCCAAAGAATTCATAGTCTAATAACAGAGACAACATGAAAACAACTATGTACCAGGAAGACACAGACACACAGACACACACACACACACACACACACACACACTGTAGCTAATCAGTAGGAAGACAACTAACTGCTTATTACCTGATTTGTTGGCTGATATACAAGAATGAAGAAAGCCACTGTATCTAGCTTTCCTTTTCTCCTCTGGCTGGTTTGGGGTAAAGAGGGAAGTCTGTTCTTTGAAGGCATTCTAATAATTGGAAGTGGAATAGAATAAGTGGAAAAACAAAAGGAAAAACAGTACAAGATTGGATCTAATGAATGTGGGGAGAAATGAAGAGGGATAAAGGAGAAAGATAGGAGGAACTCTGAGAATAGTATTCCCCAAGTCTTGGAAGACCAGACTAGAACATGGACTATGGTGTCCTCTTAGATGGACCCATTTTCTTGTATTGTTCAGTTTAGGAAGCCCAAGGATTTCTGACTTCAAATGGCTGACATTCAAATTCTTGAACAAATAGGACTTTGAAAATATACTCTTAAATTTGATAGGTGGGGCAGCTGGATAGTACAGTGGATAGAGCCCCAGGCATAGACCAAGGAGGACCTGTTTTCAAATTTGATCTCAGAGACTTCCTACCTCCATGACCCTGGGCAAATTACTTAACCCTGATTGCCTAGGCCTTGCTACTCTTCTATCTTAAAATTGATACTAAGAAGATAAAGGTTAAAAAAAGTTGATAGGTAAGGATTTCTGAATAGCAGTAAAAGCTGGAGACCAACTGTGCAGTTATAGTCTTCTAAGTTAGTGCCATTTTAAGAACCCCCACACCCTCTCCCCTCCCTATAAATGACCTTCATTTCAGATAGGTAGATTAAGAGAACAAAGTAGAAGCAAAAAAAGAAAAAAACAACAACAACAACAAAAAAAACCCCTAAAAACAAAATGAGCCCTAGTAATTTCTTGAACCCGAGTGGAAAAAAAAATTTAACTGAATTGGGAGTAGTTAAAAATGCCCAGTTTGGACTAGACTCAACCATATGTGTTTTCTTCATCTCATAAACTAGAACATTAGATTAGCTAACAATTATAAAATATTTTAAGATTTGAAAAGTTCTTCTTGTATATTATATTTGAGTCTTAAGGGGTAAATGGTGGAGATGGGATTTAAACCTAGTTCTTCCCACTCCAAATCCAGGCAACTATTCCCATTACTACATATAACTTCCCCTTTTTGGGCCAAAACCCATTCAGAGACAATTTTGACATTCTGGCTTAGTAGGTTTAGAAAATATATAGGCTTTGATTTCGTGTTAAAATTGGTTCACTAAGTGGCTTTAATCCTTGGTGTTTTAAAAAAACACCTTTTGTTCACTTAAACACTGACTGTTGTTTTGTCTCATCTCTTGACTGAGCAGTCAAGGCATAGCTTTCTGCCCACTGTGTCCAAGTGAGCTTTCCTTCTTGCCCATTTCCTTTCACTTCTTGGTTTCTTTTTGATTTCCTAATCATCTTTAGTCCCTGTGAGACTTTCTCTCACTAATACTTAGGCTGTTCTTATCCATACCTTCCTTGCCAGACTTCTAGCTAGACAAGGTCTTCCCACTAAATGGCTCTTAATGGCTGTTACATGCAGAAAACGTCAGGGCTTTCTTTTATCCACAGACATTGATTTGAGGATTCTTTGTATCTCAGATGTTACTATGTTGAATAGCTTCTGTTTCAGCCACAAGATGAAGGAGCACTTTATCTGCAGAGTAAGTGCATGCCTGGATTTAGAGAATTACAAAGTCCAAGAATGTAAACCCCTTGATAGGAACAGATTGGCTTTTCACTCCTAGTGGATGAAAGTAAAATGTGCCACATAAATGGTGAAAGCCTCTGAAAGTTAAGTGAGGAACAAAGAGAGTTGCTCTATTGTTAGAAGAGGCTTTCTATTCGGGGATGCTAAGATTTGGGGTTTCTTGCTAGTATTTACATAGTGTCTTTTCTCTGAGCCCTGGGTGGCTCAGTGATCTAACCTTTTGAAACAATATAAGGGCTGGTTTTTGCATTTAGAACAAGTCTTGCGGATTTTTGTTTATTCTGAGGGGATCAAAGTGAACTTCCAACCTGGGAATATTTTAAAGTAAAAAATTCATGTGCTTAATATTTATGGAATGCAGTCTTCCAATTGCAACTAAAGTCTTTTTCTGATGCCTCATCATGGCATAGAGAGGTGACCCGAGCTCATAAAAGACTATGCCAGCAGAGCACAAACTTTGGCAGATCCCCCTGAGCCGGAAAAGCTCTGATTAAGGGCAAAATGTTAAGTCATGTATCTGGCTAAGGACCACCCTATTCACAATAAGGAAAGGCCCATCAATTGAAGGTTGGCCACTACTTGATGTTTAGTGGGAAGGTGGGGAAGGAAGTTTTGCACAGCAACTTATTATAGAAGAGTTCATTGGTTGAGGGGTTTTATTCTAGGCTATAATTTTATAATCCCACGATTGAGGTTTTTACAAGGATTGAATGTAGAAAAGACAAAGGCAGCTCAGTATAGAAGAGAGACAGAAAGGAAGGTAGAATGGAAAAAAAAGTTCTTAAGAGTTAGGACTTTAGGATGTTATCTAATCCAGTCTCCCACTCAGGACAGGAATTATTCTACCCTATAATATCTCTGACAATTATTCTGCCTCTCCTTGAATACTTTAAATGATAGAATGCTTAACACTTAACACGTTACCCTTTTCATTTAAAAAAAAATCCCTTGCTTTCTGTCTTTGTAGCAAGGGCTTAGGCAACTAGGGTTAAATGACTTGCCCAGGTCACAGAGCTAGGAAGTGTCTGAGGTCAGATTTGAATCCAAGACCTCCAATCTCCAGGTCTGGCCTTCTCTCCACTCTACTACCTAGCTGTCCTAACCCTATTCATTTTTTAACTGTTTGAATTGTCAATGTCATTTAAGGTTTATAAACCATAACCTTATGAGGTAGGTAGTGCAAATATTATCTTTACCCTTATTTTCCAGTGAAAACTGAAGCATCAACCTCAGCTAGTAAGTGTTGAGTTAGAATTCAAACTCATGCATTTACATTCTATTGTTGGTAGTATAAGTGTAATCATATGAGAACTCATTCAAATATCATTATCCCCTAAAACATCTGTTTTCTTTTTTCCTTTATATATATATTTAAAAGCCTTTCTTTCTTAGTAACAACTCTTAAGACCGAAGGGCTGGGTTAAACAAATGGGGTAAGTGACTTGCCCAACCACACAAGTAGGAAATGTCTGAGGCCTAGGTCCTTCTAACTACAGGCCTTTCAGTCTGTCCAATGAGCCATCTAGCTACCTTAAGTCTCGTTTCCAGACCAACAGTTGGGGATAACCTAGGCAAAAATCTCAAGCTGGTAGGCCAATTATATATCTTGGAGTAATTTGGACATCCTTGGCCCTCAATGGAGTAGAAAGGCCAGGATTTGTGATCCACTGCAGACATGGAATCTTCTTCTGTAGAATGGAAAGTAAGAAACTAATTTTGTAGAAATCTTTTTCCACAGGCAGGCATAATATTTTGTCTTGGGACTTTTAAAGGCACTTGGACTAGGATAAAGTACGTTGTGCTAATTAGAAGTCTCTGACAGAATGTTCTGTTTAGTCAACAGGAATATAAGAAAATAATTGACAAGGTCAATATAATTTCACAATTGAGTATTGTCTTCTACATTAGAGGTGCTGATTAGTTGTGTCTCTGCTGAATGGGTTAGCTAGGACTTGGTTTTTAGGAAAGACTGTTTTTGAGTGAGGATTAGTTTTGTACCTTTGAGCTGGTGTGTAGTTTTTCTTGAACTGCTACAATAAAAAAGTGGTAGCATGTTTTGAACTCATACTTAAGAACCTCTTCCAGCCTAAAAGTCTTCAGTGTAAGAAGGTCAACTATTCTTTCCTGGCACACAGAAGGAATTCCAGTGAAAATTTTAACCATATCCTAGCAACCAGCTCCTTTTTGAATGATACTTACTTTTAGTTGAATTGTGTGGGCAAGCTTCCCAAACCGGCATTGTTCAGTTAGCATGAAAGTTCACAGAATATTGGGGAAAGCTTAACTAAATGTATTATGCACAATGTGTATGATATAGTCAGTTTCATGCATGAGGTATCTGACTAGTCCACAGTCCCTTGGTCCCTTTTATTTCTTGATCCCAAACCATATTTTTCTCATGGATTTTGTTGTTGATGTTTTTACCTTCCCTTGTGTCTACCTTCGCTTTGACTTGCAGAAAACCAAGGTAGAATTTGATGTAATTTGAAGGTCTTTGACATTCTCTACATTTTCATCCTCTGTAATGGATATTGTTGTTGCTAGGTTGCAGCATTTTTGTGGTAGTTTGGTCTTGTTTTTCCTTGTCATAAACATTATATTTAAAAGCACATTATTAAAAGATTGGGAAGAAGACCCTCCAGCTTATTGGGTAGATCTTCTATGGAGGACTTGATACAAGATTTGCTTATATTGAGAACGCTTGGATGAGAAATGATCTGCACAAGGTTGGGGGAGATAATATTGACTTGGATTTATATAATTTCAAGGATTACATTGTTCCTCCCAAGAGCCTTTTAGGTAGCTTGAGTATTATCACCCCCATTTTACAGATGAGGAAGCTGGCACTCTCAGAGAGGTTAAATGATTGGCCCAAGGTCCAATGATTAAGAATCGTCCAGGCCAGGATTTAAATCCAGGTCTCCTGACTCTTTAAGTATAAACATTCTATTTGTCTCTGCTGCTTCTAAAGTACTGACCTACCCAATGGACCTAGTGAAAAAGCTCTTAAGAGTACAGAATAGATATTGTCTCAAGTCAGCTGATGACTAAGATATGCCTTTTTTTTCCTTCCTTGATTCCTTCCTTGATTCCTTTTTTCCTCCCTCCCTCCCTCCCTCCCTTTTTCCCTCCCTCCCTTCCTTTCTTCCTTCCTTCCTGCCTGTCTTCCAGCCTTCCAGCTTTCTTCAGTAATGAAGTAAATCCTTCAGATTTCACATTCTCTTCTCATCCTCTTTATGATTAATGGCAAAAGCTCTTGATCAGTTGGCTAAGTTCGGAGTATCATCTTTAGCCAAGGAACTCTGCCCTTGGCCCAAGTGCTGGGCCATAAACAACTGAATCTAACAAGCCCGGATGATTCTCTGTTCAGTCCTTCATCTTCACAGAGTATATTTGCTAGCCGTGTGAGCTCGTTATTTTATTCTTCTCAGTCTTGACTCTTGTAAAATGGAGGGTGATAATGCCTTATAGTGTTGTTATGAGGATCAAATGATCATGTGAGGAAACTCTTCCCTATTAGTATCAGTTGAAAAAACTGGGAATGTTTAGTTTAGTTAGGAGAAAACTTAGGGGGTTTATAACAGCTGTCATCAAGTATTTAAAAGGGCTCCTGTAGAAGAGAAGTTAGGCTTATTCTAGTGGGCCCCAGAAAGCAGATTGTGAGCAACATGTGGAAGTTGTAATGCAGCAAATTTAGGCTTGATGAAAGGAAGATTAGAGAGAGCTCTCCACAAGTGGAATGAGCTGTTTGGGGAGGTAGTGCTCCCCCTCACTGAAGGTCTTCAAAGGCTAGTTGAGTTAGATATGATAGAGAGGGAATTCTTGTTCAGGTGTGTGGATTAGTGACTAGATCACCTCTGAGGTTCCAGCTCTAAAATCCTGGAATTCTGGGAAAACAATAACTATAGAGCTTCTATCTGCTTTGAGTTTTTTCCTAAGCAGGGATTGAAATTATAATAAGTTTCCCTGGGTTGAGGATTCTGTACATAAAAATTAAAGATTTTAGTCTCTCCTGACTTCAAGCAATATCCTTGGAGACTAAATAACCAAAAATAAACTCATCTAGAAACAAATCTTGATTTCCTCCCCCTTTTTTTGTTAGCCATAATGAATGAACAAAGCATTTATTAATAATAGTTAACATTAATATAGGACTTACTATGTGTCAGGCACTATGCCAAGTGCTTTACAATTATTATCTCGTTTAACCCTCAGCAACCTTGGGAGGTAGGTTCTATTATACCCCATTTTACATATGAGAAAACTGAGGCAAATGGAGGTTAAATGACTTGCCCAGGGCCAGACAGCTAGTAAATATATGAGGCTGGATTTGTTTTCCTGGCTCCAGGTGTAGCACTCTATCCATTGTGCCACCTAGAAGCATTAGGGTTACAAAACAAAAAAGTAGAACAGTTCCCTACCCTCAAAGAGTTACATTCTAATGGGGGAGACAATATGTAGCCTGTACATACATGTATATGTGAAAAATGATTACGTGAATTTCGAGAGAAGGCAGGAAAGGAATAACATAGAAGGTAGAGTCTGAGCTGGAATTTAAAGGAAACCAGGGCTTCTGAGAGACAGAGGTGAGAGGGAGGAGCATTCCAGGCAGAGGGCACAGCTAAAGCAAAGACATTGAGTTGGGAAGATGGAACACAGTGTGTGTAGCAGTGCTGTGCCATACAGTAATGTGGGAGAACTTTGGAAAGGTAGGAGGGACCCGGGCTGTGAAGAGCTTTAAATGGCAGAGAGAGGAGTTTCTATTTGGTCCTAGAGGTAATGGGAACCTACTGGAATTTGTTTCCTTTGTCATTCTTGGTGATATCCCAGATACAGTTCTGGAATGTGCAGGATAAGAGGATTGAGGTGGAAAGAAGAGTTGGCTTCTCCCTCTTGTGGTGTTCCTTTTAGGCTTTTTAACTTCCAGAGAGCTCAGATTCTGGAAGTGGTAGTTAAGATTTGAGTGTTTAGGAAAGTCACAGGCCCCCGGTTCTCTCCCTCAAAGATAATATCTGTCACTAGGGGGATCCAGATATTTTTGCTGTCTATTTTGCTGTTTGATTTTTTTTTTTCTAAGCAGTTTGTTCCCAAATTAAAGAGGAAAAGAGAAGGTTTTGGCTTATACTTTGCCCCTATTATTGAAGGAGTAAAATATTGAAATCAGAAAGCAAATTATGGTGCTATATACTCTTTAAGTTCCTATATCCACAGAGTTCATGCTGTAGTTTCCTTCTTACCCTATTTTCCTGGATGCTGATAGGAATCCTGAAAAATTACATTCAGTTCAACAAACATTAAGTACTTGTTATATTTTAGGCACTAAGTGTCCTAGGCACTTGAGGAGACAGAAAAGGAAGGTGCCCCTGTCCTCAAGGGACTTAAACTGATCACAAACACAGATAAGTAGACAATACAGAGTTACTTCAAGGGGTCAAAGAACACTAACTGGAAGTATCAAGAAAAGCCTTGTGGGGGAGTTGTTGGTACCTAAGCATGTGATTATAAGGGAGTGGGATTCTGAGCTGAAGAGATGATGAGAGGGGGGGAAGGTATTTCACACATGGGAAAAAGAACTGAGGCAGGAGATGAGGGGAACAATTAGTAGGCCCCTTTTATCAAAAACTTGGAGTGAGTAAAGGGAGTTTGTATGAAATAAGACTGGATAACAAGGTGGGAGCTAGATTATGGAGGGCTTTCAATGCTAGGTTGAGGATTTAAAATTTTCATCTAAGAGGCATTAAGGAACCACTGAAATTTTTAAAAATACAATTTTGTTTATGCCTTTTGTTTTTATTTATTTTTTCAAAGACAGAATCTCCCAGACTTGTTCTCACACTGTTATGGATTAGGAACCTTGACTGCTTTAGGAACATTTTCTGACTTGAGCTGGTTTACCCCTCTTTGGGCAATTTGCCTTGCCCCTTCCTCACCCTGTTAATGTCCAATTAAGGCACCTGATCCAAGTCACCTGGTCTACTAAGTCCACTGCTTCTCTTACTCCTGGGATAGCAGACATTACTGGCACACACACCACATCCAGCTTTTTGTTTTTGCTCTCTTTTCCACCCCCTCTTCCACTTTGCTATCTTTGATAACAAAAGAGTGAAAAACAGATAAATAAAAAGCTTCTATAGTTAACTATGGCCTACTTTTCCTTTGAAGTTTTTACATAGAAGAGTGACCAAAAGCGCTTGACCTGATTCAGAAAAAAAAAAAGTGATGAGGTCAATGACATTAATGTCCCTTTGATTTAGGGGCAGAAAAAGATAAGTAAAATGAGTACTGTGACCCATTTTAACTTATGAAGATATATTTTCATATTTCATATTCAGCCTCTCCTCTCCTCTCCTCTCCTCTCCTCTCCCCTCCCCTCCCCTCCCCTCCCCTCTCCAAATTAAATCCTTACCTTCTGTTTTAAAATCAATACTGTGTATTACTTACAAGGCAGAAGAGTAGTAAGGACTAGGCAATGGGGGTTAAGTGACTTGCCCAGGATCACACAGCTAGGAAGTGTCTGAGGCCAGATTTGATCCCAAGACCTCCAGATTCTAGGCTTGCCTCTCAATCCACAGACCCACCTAGGTGTCCCCCTAGCCTTTTCTTAATCCATAGATTCAAACTTTGGATCTGAAGAAGCACGAGTGTCTTATGATAAATCAAATCTTCTCCACCCGCCTTACCTTTTCTTTCTTTATGGTCACCCAAAAAGTCAATCTATCTTAACATTTAAACCCAAGAACGCTCCAAATTCCTCAGCATCTACTTCAAGTTCTTCTATCATACTCAACTTGACCTAGAAGGCGTCTTTCAAATCCTTACTGTCCTACTTAATTCTCCATTTAGTCAAACTTCATTCAAATTTTATATGATTCTCCTTCCTAATCTCCTCTCCTTTCCCCCCCTTCCCTTTTGCTGTTTTAGCTTATGCTGCTGCCTAGATCTAAGTCACTCTTTGCCTTCAGTAAGCATTCTACATCTTGTCCTTTCAGGATCTCCCCAGAGTTCACTTTCTACACAAAACCTTGGACAAATCGGTACTGATAGTATTGCTCACCCATCCCAGCTTCCTTTTCTTGTGACTTAGCAAAGTTTCACTTCCCATATATAGCTGAACAACATTTGGTGTTAAGAGATATACTATAGCCTATCTTGGCTAATGCTTCCTGCTCTGGACACTTAAGTTCTAGAAAGGCAGGGACCATGACTCTTTGCTTTGTTAATTTTCTCCCCAATGTACAACATAACCTCATATATGTGTGAGCCCTGTAATAGGAGGAACACAATTATCATGAGGGTTAACACTATAAAAAAGGTTTGAAATGCAGTTTAATCATCTGCCCACCATCTGGAATGAATTCAGAAGGCAGGATTCAGTTATCCTTTGGGTGGCATATATTGATTCTTTACGATATATCCAATTTTGTCCCTTTATAGAAAAGGGTATTGATTTTTCCTTGGGGTTGGCAGTAGGGGTGTGAGGAGGAAAAACTTAGCTGTAGCTATATTCTAAGAATTCCAAGTTAAAGGCATGGGTGATCTCATGTATGAGAAGAAATAATTTCTCTAGGGCTCAGGACATTTACATACTTTCTATACTGCCCTCTACTACAGGACTATGAACATTTCAGAGAATTGTTTCCTTATTTTAGACACAGGACTCTGATCCTTGAGCCCAGAAGACTCCAAAGCTCTTGATTGCATTCTTTACTCCATAGCAAACCTCCTCCCCCCCCCCTCTTACTTTTCCTTCCCCTTTCCAAATGTAATTTGGGCTCAGAAAAAGACAGATGCATGAAAAATCCCAAGTAATTCTTATCTAATACAACCTTCTTTTCATTTTTTCTCCCCCCTTTCATTTGACTGACTTCTTTCTTGTATAGTTAGAACAAACTTCCCAGAAAGCCTTGATATATGATAAGGGACCACTGGTTGTAAATCAGACAACTAACAAGCATTATGTGACAGTATGGTGTTGGACTATGGGGATATGGGCATAAAGAACAAAACAGTCCCCATTTGCAAGGAACTTATGTTCTATTTGAGGAATATAAGAAAGGCATATATTGGTAGATACAGAATAAATGCAAAATTCTATCTTGTTTCATTTTCCTTAGGTTTTAGTAATTGCTTCTGCCTCCATCATGAGTTGTTCTGTTTTTCTGTATTTATTTTATGTTTAATATATAAAACAATTGATAGTGGTTTTATATGTTAAAGATATGCATACATGGTCATAGATGTTTCCCTAGTGAAGAGTTAGTTGGCAAAATGTGAATGATTTAAGTGCTTAAATTAATTGAATATCAGTATTCTGCATATGTAGTATATGGTAACTGTTAATCTACCAACAAGCATTTATTAAGCATTTACTCTGTGCCTAGCATCATGCTAGGGAATAAAGGGACAGTGCTTTTTTAGATAGAATACATTATTTCCAAGCAGTTCTTTTATGAGTGGGGATTTGCTACAGGAATTATATTATTATTATTTTTTAACTGAGAAAATTTACTGACTTAAAATAATATCCCAACTTATTAAAAGCTTTGTACCAAAAGTTTATGAGTCACTTATGTGGAACTTAGGAAATCTTTTCTTGTGGAAACAATGTTATATATTAATGATTGTGAACCTATGGTGCGGATGCCAAAGATGGCAAGCAGAGCCCTCTCTATGGGCATGCATGCTGGCTTACCTTCTCTGCCCCCCCATCCCCCTCCTTTCTAGAAAGGCAGAGGGACTCATTGGAGCTGCTCCCCTCCCACTCTCCACCATGACTGATGAGATGACATTTTCTCACATCCCTTGCTCCTGTGCCCAGCAGCCCAATGGAGGCACTTTCTTCCTCCCCTGTGTGGGGCAAGGGGGGAGCAGGGTGCACCCAACACTCAGTTGGGGGGCATGGCACTCTCTAAAAGGTTCACCATCACTGTTATATATGATGGTTATGTTTCCAGGTATTCCAATAAATGCTTGTTTTATTCCCTATAGTAACATTAATAAGTCCCCTTAGTACTATTTCAGCTATAGACACACCCCAATAATATTTTCTCCTCACAGAAACAGTATGTTAGGCCATCTAAACATTATTTAGGTTATTCATTCCATAGGAACAATGTTATTGCAGATGTATAATTAGTCTAAATAAATTAAAGCAGCATTTTGGACTTAACAATGTTGTTTGGCTATTGCATTAGCAATGATACTGTAAACCAAATTCTGAGACTTCCTTATGAGGGTTGACTATTCCTAACTGTAAAAAGGAAAATTTAGGTAATTATAAATATATATTAAAATATGTGGCCGCCAGGAATGAACAATTCAGGTTGCTTCCGTAATTAAATCAGACCCAAGTCAGCATCGGGTTGAAGAGTTTATTTACAATCAGGAAGGTAAAGTAGGGATAAGGAGAAGAGGGAGGTTAGAAGTCTAAATAAATGAAGCTGTAAGCCACAAGGCCCAACAGCCAGATAGGCAGAGTTTAGAATTGGCCCAGCTAGGCCAAGGAAGCCAGCCTAACTTACCCACGTGACAATACAGAGTATAAGCTGTCTGTGGTCTCAGGAGATGCTTCTTCCTCCAGTTCCAGACTGCAACTGCCCCCACAGGAAGTTCACTCACTTACTTAAAGAGATCATGTCTTTCATCACTTCCTGTGGTCCACCTCTAATTCAAATGGACAAATGGCAGTTTCTACATTGATTTGGACTGCCCAAAGGGCAGTCCCTTATTCTTGATTTGTTACTTATTGTCACGTGTGGGTAACTCGTCTCCCCTCCCCACTAAGGGAGGTGGGAGTGACATCATTAGCACGCCTGGGTTGAGTAGATTTTTTGACTATTAATGGGATCTGGCTAATTCTATTTACACAATCCCCCCTGATGATCATTGGGTGCCTAGTCATCCCAAGTGATCATGTTACACAAACATCTTCTACCACAAAGGTCCTTCTAACTACAATAGTTAGAGATAAGAGGGAAATGGAAAAGAGAGAAAGCAAAACCAATGTTTTGCTAAGCGCGTTGACAAGAAACCAATTGGGGGCAGTCCCCAATCGGCATATCATGTACAATTAAAGTATCTGTTCAAAACCCATCAGTCCATTCATTAGTACCCAAAGTTTGTTCTGGATCACTTGATGCAACAAACCCCATCAGTTCAATCAATTGCAACCCAAAGTTCATTCTGGATCTCTTGATTAAACGTAGGTTCTTCAGGCATCTCTCTGCAAACAGTTCATTCTCTGGATTAAGGAATCAGCAAGTTTCTTTCCCTGAGAATTTTCTCAAACAAAACCAAAAATTAATCTTGGATATAATAAAAATACGATTAATCTTGGATTTTATAAAAATACAATCCCCCCTGACGTGGGTATTTAGAAAGAAATACCCAGATCAGCTCAATATATACAGATGAGTCATGGGGTTGTATGAGTCAATTCAAAAGAAAAAAAGAAAGAAAAAAAATATAAAATTCAAATAGAAGAAAATTGAAGCTTTTGAAAAAGAAAGGCATTAAAATCAAAATCAAATATCAAAAGTTATGTACATTAAAAATTTTTGAAGAAAACAAAATAACAGGCCCTTGTATTAGGGTCTAATCAATTATAATTTCCATCCTACTAGTCTGTAGGATACAATGCAGTAATACTGCACTTACCCATTTGCAGCTAAGACTACAGGAAGTTGCCATTCTATAAGAGAGAAAAAAGGACCAGATTTAAATGCAAGGGAAGCCTCTGTCATTCCCTTTACTCTCAGGAGTATATGGGTGAGCCAAATAATAGCCAACCTGCTGTACGTGACTGGCAGTGTAGTTCGGAGAGTCCTACGTCTTAACATATGTTAAGCGTCGCAGCTTCGATTCTTACACTGAGTTCAAGTCCTCAGTGTTGGCGTGGGAGTACCTCAATCCCACCTGTATATGTATGATCTCTTTAACCTCGTGCTCCTTGGCACTGTGCAGATGTTTTCATCAATCCCATTGGATTTGTCGGTTGGTCTTCATGACCTTGTGCTTTCTATGGAGAAATATATTTTAAAGTCCTGTTGGTTGGAAGTAAACATTGAAAAAATCAAAATAGGATCACAGAAACCTCTCTCTCCACTGCCCCCTCCCCAGTTAGAGCACCTAATTGGCATTAATAACTAATTATCTTTTTTCTGCTCCAGAGAAAGTAACTTAAAAAACAAAACACCCTTTACTTTCTGCCTTATAATCCATACTAAGTATCAGTTCCAAGGCTGAAGAGTGGTAAGGGCTAGGCAGTTGGGGTTGTGACTTGCTCAGGGTCATACAGCTAGGAGGAATCTGAGGCCAGATTTTAAACTAGGACCCTGTTGTCTCCAGCTCTGCTACTCTATCCACTGAGCCACCTACCTGTCCCAGAAAGCAACATTTTATAAGTCATTTTACATGTGATTTGAATGGAGGAACAAAACACTTATTTTTGATATCTGGTAGATAAGGAGGAGAAAGTAGTTACTTCTCAAGTAATTTTCATAGGCTGTTCATATTTGATAAAACACAGATAGGTGGCAACTACAGTTGGATACAGAGAGATTTTAGGATTACTTTTTGAATGCTGTCTACCTTAACCCTAAAGTTCTGCCAAATATATTTTATGGATAGCCACTGGAGACTCACCTGAACAAAACAAGGAGTAGGAATAATAAGATATCCCATCTACCCCTATTAATGAGAATTAACAGAAATGCTGTGCTCAGGTTATTTGTATGATATGACCAGCACCTTTGGGCCAGTTTTCTCCTATAACTTCTAAAACATATTCAAATGACAAATCCTTTTTGCTTTTTTGGGCTTCTATAAGTAATGTTTGTATTTGCTGTGAAAGAGGAGAAAGAACATTGTATCTTGAAAGTCAGTACTTGGTTTGCTTGTGTCCTGTACTTATTGGGTCATCTTGGCCCAGTCTGTGAACCATTTGGGGCCTCCTTCCTCTGTAAAATGAGGGAATTTTATTGCTTGACCCTTAAGATTGTAGGATCATTGCTTTAGGAGACAGCTCTGGAGTGTTTCTCTTGTTCCTCCTCCAGCCCTTTCATATGGAAAATGATGGAACTGAAGCCCAGAGATGTTAATGACTTGCTCAAAATTGCCTCTGGCTATTACTGGCAGAACTGGGATTTGATTGTAGGTGGTCAGATTCCAAATATATCACTCTTTCCTAAGTTACTTCTCCTTTGTTTCCTATTGTCCTAAGAATGTTAAAAAGTGATACTGTGTATATACTCTCTTTTTTGTTTCTTCAATAATAGTGTCTTTCACAAACATCTCTATTTTGTCCACCTCTATTTGGTCACTATTAGAATCATCATCAAGCCATTTTATTTGAGATCTCTCTCTCTGAACTCTCTCTCTGAACTCTCTTCCTTGGTGATTCCAAGATTCATATCTTAATGTTCTCTATGTAGTGGACTCTTAAATCTGTGTTTCCAGTCCTGCTGGACATCTCCACCTGAATCTTGTGAGCACCTCAAACTCAACATATCCATAATGCGGTTTATCATCTTTTGCCTCCACCCCCACCCTTCCTTCTTTTCCTAACTCTTTTTAAGAATTTTATTTATTTTTATTCAGCCCTGTCCTCCCCTCCCTACATCATGGAAGGCATCATCTGGCAAATTAGATTTCCATTTTTCAGTTCATTCTTTGGAAGCAAATATTCACAAGGTATTATTCAAATATTAAATCTGTAGCTTTATAAAATGTTTCCTTGATTCTATTCAGTTCACTCTTCATTATCCCATGTAGTTCTTTCCAAGTTTAAAAAAAATCTGCTCATCGTTTCTTATGGCAGTTTGTTTCACCATTCCCCAACTGAAGGACACCCCCCCCCCTTGATTCCCAATTCTTTGTTTTTAAATAAAAATATTTCTTTTAATTTTCCTGTCTCTTTTGAGGGTATCATCTTTCTCCCAGTCATGTTTGTTTCTTTTTACACCTCCACTGCTCTAGCAGTAGCTACATTTGCCCTCATCATCACTTGTCCAGACTATTATAAGAGCTTCCTAATTGTTCTCTCTGCTGCCTTTCTTTGCACTTTCTAATTTGTGCTCCACATAACTGCCAAGAGAAATCTTGCTATGGTATACTACTGGTGATGTTATTTCCCTGCTCCAAAGTTTCTAGGGGTTCCCTAGTGCCTCAAAGATAAATCTAAACCCTTTACCTTCTACAATGTGTCTCCAATCCTTTCTAGCTTCATTTAATATAATTCCTCTTCCTTACTTTACATTACAGCCAAACTGGATTACTGGTGGGTTTTTTGGGGGGGCAGGTGGTGAGGGGGGGGGAATATGATCTGTCATGCTGTTAGGCATGTACATAGTCCTGGCATTTTAATTCTCCATCCCCCAATTCTGGAAGGTACTCTGCACTCATTTCTACCTTCAAAATTACTTTTTGTTGGCTGTTCAGCCATTTGAGTTGTCTGACCTTTCATTACCCCATTTGGGGTTTTCTTGGCAAGGATAATGGAGTGGTTTCCATCTCCTTCTCCAGCTCATTTGACAGATGAAGAAATGAGGCAAATAGGGGTTAAGTGACTTGCCCAGGGTCACATAGCTAGTAAGTGAGGCTACATTTGAATTCAGGTCTTCCTGATTCTAGGCCTGACTGCTCTGTCCACTGCACTATTTTCCTTCAGATCTCAATTTAAAAGCTCCACCTTCTCTGGAATTTTCCCTGATCCTCTTGATTTTTATCATTTCCATTAAACATTTTGTTGGGGACAGCTGGGTGGCTCAGTTGATTAAGAGCCCGACCTAAAGATGGGAGGTCCTAGGTTCAAATCTGACCTCAGACATTTCCCAGCTGTGTGACCCTAGGCAAGTCACTTGACCCCCATTGCCTACCCTTACCACTCTTCCACCTACAATACCTCAATACCTTGCTTATATGGAGAGAGCTTATTAAGTGTTTGTTAAATAGAAATTGACTAAAGTAACTAGGTTTTTGATATGGTTGAATCTATTTGCATTCTTATTTTTAAGTATCCAAGAGGAGTTGGGATTGGAGCAGCTAGGTGACTCAGTAGAAAGAGAGAACCAGATCTGGAGATTGAAGGTCCTGGGTTGAAATCTGGCCTCAGACACTTCCTAGCTGGGTGATCCTGAGCAAGTCACTGAACCCCCAGTGCCTAGTCTTTACTACTCTTCTGCCTTGGAACCAGTACACAGTATTGATTCTAAGTCTGAAGGTAAGGCCTGGGGAAAAAAACCAGGTGAATTCACACATGGCTTCTGGTAGAGTGTTTTGGTTGACTCATTTTATTTGGCTGTGATGTGTTTTGAGGAAGACATTTCCACAGCCACCATAGCATTCAAACAGTGAGCATAGGCATGCTTTTCCAACCCATTCTTAAAACACAACCTTCAAACCTGCAGCTTTGATTACAAATTGGGAGCTAGGGCACGAATTCTTTTTATTTAATTCAAAGTTTTTGAAGTTTAGAAATTTTTGTCTTGAAATGCATCGGTCTGTTAGATGGTGGCACCTGCTGGTGAAATATGATATTACAGGCCTGGGCCCATTTAACAAAACACAAATCAGCAATTAAGATTCTAGGAGTGGCAACCTTGGAATTAGAAATCACTTATCATTTTAAAGGTTCTTAGGGTTTTGGAGATAGGGAGGTTAAGACAGCAATGGAAAGATATTTGGGAACAGTTAGGGAACTGACCTAGCAATGGACCCTTAGGGAAGTGCTACAAAGGAAAAGAAGCTACTAAAATTCTGTAGGAGACATAGTACTATGGTTTTGTATCAACATGCCATGGGACTATTCTCCCCCCCCCCCCCCCTTTTTTTTTTTTTTAACCTTTACCTTCTGACTTAGAATTGATAGCAAGTATTAGTTTTAGGGAAGAAGAGAGGTAAGGGCTAGGTAATTGGGGTTGTGACTTTGCCCAGGGTCACGCACAGCTAGAAAATATCTGAGGCCACATTTGAACTCAGGACATCCTGTCTCCAGGCATGGCTCTCAATCCACTGAGCCATTGTAGACTGCTCTGGCTATTTACCATTTTAACTCTTTCCTTGGTAAAAAGGTTTTTTTTTGAGAATTTTTTTATTTTTTGAATTTGAACACATTTCTCTTTTGGGAAAGACAGTGGGAAAACAGGCTTCATTATTGAAATTCTCTGGAATAGATCCATTAACAATAATAATAATAACAATTGATGTTATCACTTAACACATCAATAATAAGTGATCTTATATAATGCTTTAAGGTTTGCAAAATAAACATCACTTTAGAAACCATAGTCTCCACTAGCATCATATTCTACTTGATTGAGCTAACTGGCCACTATTTTGCTAAATGTCTCACTTGATTCATAGGCTTAAATAACTTTGATCATCTTGGAAGTGCTATTCTTCAGAATGCTATCTTTGCAAAGAAAATAACTGCTCATTTGGTACCAATACTATTTTTAATTAGTAAGAAAGTTGGGAATAACTCTAATACAAGTACCAAAATGGAAGTGCATACATTATTTGTTCAGTGTTTTTCAGTTGTGACCAACTTTTCTTGGGTAGTTTGGCATTTTCCTTCTCTGGCTCATTTTACAAATTGAGGAAGCTAAGGCAAATAGTGACTCCTTGCCCAAGATAAGTGTTGGAGGCCAAATTTGAACTCAAGAAGATGAGACTTCCCGACTCTAGGGCCTGGCACTCTAGTCACTGTGCCACCCAGCTGCCCCCTTAGCATATTTATAACTAGAACTATATACTTATTACTATATACTAACTGTAGTTCATGTCTTATTAAAATTTTCAACCCACATTAAAAAAATTTCTTTTCAGAAGTTGCATATGAAATGACAGGATAAGATTCCAGACCCAGGAATGCTATAGAAGTAGATCTTCAGTGAAACAAAAGCTAGTCTGAGGTCATAGTAGTTTTGCTTATTTAGATACGTCACAGAGAGGTATGATAGAAGTCCAAAATAGCTTTTTACATTAATTTTTTGTGATGGAAAGAATACTTTGATGGAAATTTGGAGGTGTCCAAGTTTTTACCCCAAAGCACTGGAGTCCAAAGCAACAGTAATATTTGCCTCTAACATGCCACTGTGCAGTCAGCTTTTGAAGAATATCAAACAGTGGTCTGGGAGAATAGTGGGATGGTGACATTTTTCTCCCTCACCCTGTTTGTAATACCCTTGAGACCTTTGTAGCTCTAATTTGGATTTTTTCTGATCTGTATATTTAGAAAGCATTTCACATTCATTATTTCTTTTTATCTTCATAAAACCTTGCAAAATAGGTTATATATATGTATATAGAGATAGATAAATAGTATATATCATGCTATCCCTTTTTCAGAACTGAGAAAAGAGAAGGTAATTAATGTGTCAAAGTCAAAAAGTCTTGTCACTAGTCACTAGTAAATGGTGGAAGGTAGAGGCAGGATTAGAACCAAAGCCTCTGAATCCTTGTCCAGGGCTCCATCAATGAGCAGCTCATTTCATATATAGAATAACTTTTTCCCATCCTCCCCTTCCTCCCCCTTTCCCTCCTCTCTGTTCCTCTCTCTCCAAGAAGGCAGGCAACATGCTATAGGATGTACATATATTATTATATAATACATATTTCCTGGCTTATCATGTTTTAAAACAAGATTTATTTGCCTACACTTATGATTCCAAGGCAGAAGAGCAGTAAGGGCTAGGCAAACTGGGTTAAGTGACTTGCCCAGAGGTGACACACCTAGGAAGTATCTGAGGTCATATTTGAATACAGGACTTTCTGGATTCAGGCAACTTGGCTGCCCCTTAGAATAAGATGTCACATTAAACTTCCTATTTAAAGTAGTAGAAAAATTAGTTTTTCTTTTTATACCTGTTGTTAGACATACAGAGAGGGCCATAGAGGATAGGAGAAGCAAGGAGGGTATATTGTTATTTCAAAGAACTTGCCCTTCCCCAAAGTGATTATGACCCAAGCTGAACTTCTCCTTGACACATTTAATTGAGGGAGTTTCCTAATTCCTTGGAAGTTTCAGTATCTTAGCTTATCTAACTTGGAGGCTGGCCTTTCCCCCTCCCTGTGATTAAAAATCAATATTACCCCAAATTGACCTATATAAGGAAACTGTATCCATCTCACTTCCTTTTTCTTAATATATTTTAAGCTGATAGTTACCCTGTATAGAGGTGAGAAAGCAATTTACTATATTTTCTATTACAATTTCCTCTTTTCCTCTAGGCACTTAACTAAAATAAGAGAACTGGGTGTGTATCTTGGCTGTTCCAGACAGCATTTCTGCAGGGAGCATATAGATTTCTCTTTTTCAAACCTGAAGAAGGCTTGATAAAATAAGCCAAAGAGGAGGCAGAACCTCCTAAATACCTAAATATTTTCTTGATAAAATGAAATTTAATTAAGTACAGTTAAAATTTTAAGCCTTCAGATATAAATGGGATTGGAGGACTTTAGAAATAAATAATGCATGCCCCTCCTGGGGAGTGAGAATATGGAAAGAAATTTTTCTTTTACCTTTTTTTTGCTGAGGAGTGAATTGGTATCTCCCTGGTTGCCTTTTCCAGAAACATCCCTCAAGAATTATTCAAATTGCTTGTCCCATAGCCTGCAAAACTATTTTTTCTGCCTTAAAGTAACTTCCAAATATGGTTCTAGTCCTGTCATACCATTTATTGGAAATCCTTTTGAGAGAAATGATGCTATGATTGATATTGTCAGGATTTTTGTGACCTCTAGATTGAAGGAATTAAAAAAAAATTTTACTAAGCACTTGCTGTATCCAAAACATTTGGCTAAGTACTGAAAATACAAAGACAAACACTCCTTGTTCTCAAGATCCTTAGATTTTGATAGGGAGAGAGAATATATTGGGAGTGGTGGTAACTAGGGAAGGGCATTTTGGTTTAGAATTCGGGTTGTTTTTTTTCCTCCCCCAAACTGGGCATTATTTAGATTTTGTTATAAGCGAGTCTTCCCAAATACTTTCCCCTACTACTGTATTTTAAGAAGTTCAGTCTCCAAACACAAATCTCCTTTTTAAATGTCTATATTTGAAATTTAAGCCAGAGATCTGTTTTAAAATATTTCATTCCCTTATTACATGTAAAAACAAATTTTTAACACTTTAAAAGAAGTTTTGAGTTCTAAACTCTACCCCCTTCTGACTCTCCCTGCCATCCCAACTTTCTGAGACAGCAATCAGAAATAGATTTTACATGTATAATCGACTAAATCATTTTCCTACATGTCATTTTGTGGAAGAGTAGAACAGGTTCTTAACTTGGCATCCTTGAATGGATTTCTAGGGGGCTCTTGAAACATCTTCATTATCACTAACCTTTGGTTTCCTTTGTAATCCTATATATAATTTTATGCCTCTAAAGACATTATTTTTGTACCAAAGAATTTGAAGGGCTTGACAACTGGGTTTAAGTTTTCCAGGGTCACTAGACTAAGGAAGTATCTGAGACAAAGTTTGAACCCAGAACCTCCTGTCTAGGCCTGGCCCCTCCATTCATTGAGCCACCTATCTGCCTCCATATATACGCTATTAGGGTCCTCTGAATAATGTTCTTTCAATGGGATCATAGATTTTGATCTGGAAAGTAAGAGTTTGGAGGTCATTTCAGTACAGATCCTTCATTTTGTAGATGAAGAAACCAAGGTCCAGAGAGGAAGCTGCTCAGAGTAGTTGTTGAACTGGAAAAAGCACAGAATTGTTAAATAGTCAGAAAAACCACTTCTTTAATTAAGGAGGAGGGGTTCAGCATAATTCTTCAAGGCTTCCATGCAGAGGTTTGTGCTACAAACTCACACAGACCCCAGAGACTCTGACTTACATAGTATCATTTTGGAGACTGAGGACCTGGGAGTATAGTTGATTGACTTTACAGTGGCTACAAAGATGAGTCCAAGACAGGATTATCAGGGAGAGGCTGATGCTTTACAATGGACACAAGGGTAAGATCCAGCCAAGGGTTGGGCTACCTTGGTAAAGGACTTTAATGACACCAAGGGAGAAACTACTGGGACCAAAAAGGGCATTTTACACCTGATTTGTTAGCTCCACCTAAACTACTAAGGTCTATTGTTAAACCAAAACTTTGTGAAGTTGAGATATCCCTCAGGGAGAAGAGCATGGGACAAGGTCAAACTTGGGTTCTTCAACTTTTAAGCTAACTAAACTTGGGGGGCTTTCAGATTCCAAAGTTTGGGATTTTCTAGATTCCATGTTGACATAGTGCATAGTAAAGACTTTAAATATAAGCTCTTTTGTTTCCAAATCTAGCACTCACATTTGAATTTAGTTCTTATAGGTAGCCCACAGAATTAAAGCCTTTTAGAGCTGAAAGGGACTTTAAAGATCATTATTTCCTGTAAATGCTAAAGGACAGCAGGGGATAGGGTGCTTTCAGTAAGGTTGCTGTATCAGATATTTGTAAAAAAGTGCTTAGCATAGTGCCTGGCACATAGTAGGGGCTATAGGAATACTTATTCCCTCCCCCTTCTCCCTTAGAAGGACCATTTTGCCTTTTTTGCTGCCATTATAGAAATTTTAGGAAGAAAAATATGTTCATATATAAACTTCAGTTAATGAGTTGCTGTTGAACAGAAAGCCCTTGAATATTGTAGAGAGAATTCTTGCATTGTTCAGGAAATTGGATTAGATCAGTAGTGTCAAGCTGGAATAGAAATAGAGGGTACTCTCTAAACCTTGCATGGCCTGCAGGCTTTATATTGACCTAGAAAAACTACATAACATTTTATTTATTTTAAAAAATACTTCCTAATTACATTTTAATTTGACTCAATCAGTAATCTCTAATTAGACACTGACTAGGTGCCAGGCACTGTGCTAAACCCTGGGGCTACACAAAGAGGCTAGACAGTCCCTATCCTTAAGGAATTCACACTCTAAGGGGGGGGGGGGAAGACAAAACAGATATATAAAAAGAAAACTGTTTATAGGATAAATAATTAATCATTAGGAGAGGAAAGACACTGGAATTAAGAGAAGGTAGGGAATGCTTCCTGTAGAAGATAGGAGTTTAGTTGAGAATTAGAAGAAAGCCTTGGTAAGGTTGTAGACAGAGAGGAGGAGTGAGGGAGAGCATTCTAGGCATGAGAGACAGCCAGAAAAAATGCTGTAGCAGAGAGGTGGAACGGTAAAGAGGCAAATCTCTGGATCAAAGAGTACATAGTGAGGAATTGGGCATGGGAAAACTGAAAAGGTTAGGTGGCAAGGGCTTTCAGTGCATTTTGTTTTTGATGATGGAGGAGCTAGCTAGGATGGAGTTTATTGAGCAGAGAGACGACATCACTTTTAGTAGCTGAATGGATTGAGTGTCATGTAGGCAGACCAGGCTTTCAATAGTCCAGATCTGAGATGATGAGAGGACCTGAAATAAGAGTAGTGGCAGTTTCCAATGGGAGATGTTGCCTACATGCTACCCACAGGCCTTTGCAAAAAATTGAATAAGGTGGTGGGGGTGGGGTGAGATAATGAAGAGCTGATGTTGACTTCTGGGTTGTGAGCCTGAGGAACTGGGAGAACTAAGTGGTAGGTGGGGAGGGGTGGATGAAAAGATAAAGAATTCTGTTTGGGATCTTGAGTTTAAGAAGTCTGAAAGGCCATCTAGCTATGGGAGATTGGAGATCAGCAGATAGTTGGGAATGGAGAGATAAATTTGAGAATCATCAGCATAGAGATGGTAATTAAATCATGGGAGCTGATGAGATCATAGAGTGAAATAGTACTAGGGAGGAGAAAAGAAGGCCCAGGACAGAAGCCTAAGGGACAACATATGGTTAGGGGGCTTAGATCTGGATGAAATTCAAACAAAGGAGACTGAGAAGGAAGGGGTCACCTAGGTAGGAGAAGAACCAGGAGAGAAAGGCATCCCAAAAACCTAGAAAAAAAGAGAATTATCAGCAAGGAGAGGGTGATCAATAGGGTCAGAGGCTGCAGAGAGGTCATGGAGAATGAGGATTGAGAAAAGACCTTTGGATTTGCCAGCTAAGAGATAATTGCTAACTTAGGAGAGAGCAGTGTTGGTGGAATGACACAGAGAGGAAAGAAAGTGGAAGCGTTTCTAGTGGAACTGGCCAATGGAAGTTTGTTGAGATTCTTGATTAGATAACCTCTAGTTGTAGCATGATCTCCTAACTGATCCAGGGACAGCTTTTTCAGCTTCTAAAATTTATTAAGGTCTCTTCCAACCCTAATGATTTTAAAGGTGTCACAACTGTACAGTATTTCTTTATAGAGCTAATATTATTTTTATTGCAAATTCAATAGAAAGATATTCTTCCAAGGGAAACCAGACTATTATTGGTTGAAACTGGTTAATTCAGCCAAGTACTGTACCAGTAAGGTTCCTTCCCCTCCTCCTTCCCCCATGCTTGCTAGACAACACAGAAGAACACAGTTCCTACCCAGTGGTACACTTATTCTGAGGAAACAAGGCTGATCAAGAAGGGGGCTCTAAAATGTGGCAGAAATGAATTAGTGAATGTCAGAAGTCAAAGATATTGTGTAATAGGTTGTCATTTATACCTTAAGATTTATAACATGCTATTTTACTTAATCCTCATAACAACTCTGTGAGGTAGGTGCTATCATTATATTCATTTTACATATGAGGAAGGTAAGAAGTTAAATGGCTTTCCCAGGCTCACACAGTCTGTTAGAGTCTGAGGCAGGAGTCTAATTTAGGAAGAGCTCAAGTTCCACACTTCATCCACTGAGTCATCTAGCTGCCTGTAGAAGTGTGTGCATCACTGTGGAGTCCTTTCAGAAATAGAGGAATTCCTTAGTGATTAACAAAAAAGCTCCCTGCCTTTACTCTCCTTCCCTATTGAGCATGCTCAGCCTTGAAAAGAGCTGCATTGAAGTATGTGCTTGTTTGGGTGATAATCCAGGAATGATGACAAAGATGAGCATGCCTCTACCCCTCCATCACCCAGCTGGATGGCATGTGTTAAGCCCGCAAACTGAATATGCAATGGCAAATTGGCTATTTTTCTATTTGGGTGGAGAGTGTGTAGAAATGTTTGTTGATGCTAGTTGTGTTTTTTCCTCCCAAATTAATGACTCGATAGATATGAGTAGCTGTTTAGAATGGAAAAATTCAGTATAATCAAAATAACCTTTTTCTCCCTTAGAACACATCAGTTATGGAGGATCAGAATGAAGATGAGTCCCCAAAGAAAAATACACTATGGCAGGTAGGAGCAATGCTTACAGATGAGATAGTGAATTGAGTTGGTCCTCCTACCTTTTTTGGGTGGAGGGAAAAGGGACTTTTCTTTTTCTCTACCTCGTATTCTACCATTTAAAGAAATTATGCAAATTCAGACTTGTTTAGGAAAATGTGTGTGGGAGGGTTGGATTAGATGATTTTTGTCTTAAATGTTTCATCCTATCTAAAGGCTGTTTAAAATGATGATAAAGGCCAACCCTTTGGAGTTTTTCAATGGTCTCATTGGTTATGACTTCAAATGTTCTGTTCATAGATTAAAATTTTTTATTTTTATTTTTTCCCATTGATCTTGTTTAAATCAAACACAAGGGGCAGCTGGGTGGCTCAGTGGATTGAAAGCCAGGCTTAGAGATGGGAGATCCTAGGTTCAAATCTGGCTTTAGACACTTCTTAGCTATGTGACCCTAGACATGTCACTTGCCTAGCCCCTACTGATCTTCTGCTTTGGAACCAATACGCAATATTGATTCTAAGACAGAAGGTAAGGGTTTAAAAAAAATTTTTTTTTGGTCAAGTACTCATGTAAGCACCACTGAAAGTGATTTTAAAAAGTGATACTTGGGGCAGCTAGGTGGCTCAATGGATTGAGAACCAGACCTGGAGATGGGAGGTCCTGGGTTCAAATCTAGTCTCATTCACTTCCTAGCTGTCTCTTAAACCCCATTGTCCATTCCCTACTGCTCTTTAGTCTTAGTAGTAATTCTGACAGAAGGTAAGGGTTTAAAAAAAAGAAAGAAGTGACATAACTGTTGACTTATCTCTGTCTTCCCCTATGATCCTCATTCCCTTTCTTTTTATACTTTTCTTCCTATACTTTGTTTTCTTGTTTGAGCTAGTAAAATCCCTGGTAATTGCTCTAGTCCTGACTCTTTTGAATTAAAGAGGTTTCTGACTTCAGTGTGAGTGAAGGTTATGAAATCCCATGTTATTGGAATTCCTGTATCCTCCATCACTAATAACATTAGTAATGAAAGAAATCCAGTTGCTCTGGATATAGAGTCAGGATTAGAAATATGAAATACTGGGTTCAAATTTGGCCTCAGACATTTCCTAGCTGTATGACCTTAGGCAAGTCACTTAACCCCCATAGCTTAGCCCTTACCACTCTTCCACTGTGGACCCAATACACATTAATTCTAAGGTGGAAGGCAAAAGTACACAATTTCAATCAGGAAAGTAGATTTGCAGCAGTGTAATACAATTGCAATCTTTAAAATAAAAAAAAAATTTTTTTTTAACCCAAACAGATTCTGTAGAATTGAGAGGCACAAGGGACAAGAAATCATCTTGTCCCACTTTCTTTCATTTTATAGTAAAGGTCACACATGGTAAACAGTAAAGCTAAAATTTGAACTCCCGTCTTTTTACCTCAGTTAAGTGGGAAAATGTAGATTTGATGATCTTAAATTCTTTTTTCCTTATTTTGGAGAGATTTTTATATCATTTCTGCACCGTCCCCCAATCCTCCCAACCCCTCCAATGGTTTCTGTCATTTTAGCTCTCTTCTTACCCAAGTAGTCAAATAGCGAATTAAACATATAAGCACATTAAGAATGCTAAAGGATTTAAGTGATTATCTCACCAGTCTGATTTTAGAGTGAGTTTTTAAAATTGAGGCTCATCTATTCTTTAAATTCACCACAGAAAAGATTTTAATTGTCAGCTCCATGCTACCCTCTGGTGGTGCCTGGTACCACGGAATCTCATCCAGTGGAAGAAAAAAATAAAACCAATACATGTTCATTATTAGAAGTGTCTCTGGAAGAGAACATAAATTCTACAGTGAGAGAAATGTTCCTCTCTCATACAGCCAAAGGTGGTTCTTGAGATAACCCTAATAATGATGAGGATGAGAAACAATTAATATATACATACTACTTTTAGAATGAACAACAATCCTGTGAGGTAATACTAAGTATCATTATCCCCATTTTATATATGGAGAAAGCCAGGCTTAGGGAATTAAAGTGATTTGTCTAAACTTCTAGAACAAGTTGGTGCCAGGGACTGGTATTCAAACTCAGGTATTTCCTGTCACCATATCCATTGATTGCCCTTATCTTGATACAACAGTGCATCCTCTGATTTATTGGAGACTGCTTCATTGGATACCAGCTGGAAGCTCATGATTATAAGGCTGGGCATATGCATTTATCAGTGTAGGTTGATGGAGCTCCTTTGACTATCTTTAACAGATGTCTCCTCTCTGGGATGGTTTAAGTGTGTACCTCTTTACTAGCAATAGGAGTATCGACTTGCTAAGCCCTTTGCCATATTAAAATTAGTTTTATCTAAATCTCAATATCTAAGAGAAGGGATAGCCAGGTGGCTCAGTGCATTGAGAGCCAGGCTTAAGAGATTGGAGGTCCTGGGATCATCTGGCCTCAGACACTTCCTAGTTGTAGGACCCTGAGCAAGTCACTTAGCCTCCATTGCTTAGCCCTTAATACTCTTCTGTCTTGGAATCAATACATAGTGTTGGTTGGCAGGTTGGTTGGAAGGTAAGGTTAAAAAAAATTTTTTTTTAAACATCTAAGAGAAACTCCTAGATCTCTAGAAAATGTTATATTCCTCCTCATCTTTTTCCTATATAAATAATTGAGACAAAGGGAAAAGCAATTGACTCACATGATTGTTTTCAAAATGTTTGGAAAGGGGCAGCAAGGCAGCACAGTGGATAAAAGATCTAGGTCTGGAAACAGAAGGTTCTGGTTTCAAATGTGCCTAGTTCTGTGACCCTGTACAAGTCACTTAACAACAGTTACCTAACCCTGTCTGTTCTTTTTACTTTCCTTAGAATCGATACTTTTCAAGACAGTGTTGATTCTGGGACAGAAGGGTTTAAAAATAAAATAAAATGTTTGGATAGGATATTGGATCTATATTTCTTCCCATACAAAAGTTCAGAAAGGTTCAATACAGTATCAGTAATATTTATGTTTTGAAAATTAATAGCTATTATGAATTGGAGACAAGGATTTAGATATCGCAGTTCAAATACCAAAGTATTTTTCAAAATCTCCTCCAAAGTTATTTAAATAGCTTCTTTCACCAGTAAATCAGCCAATATTTATTAAGCACCAGGCACAGGGGACATTTGCACAAAGAATGAAGTAATCCCTACTCAAGGGGGTTTACAGCACAAACAGGAAGTGAATACATACAAATATACCCCCAAAAGCAGGAAGAACACCAGCACTTGTCAGTGGGAGTTGGGGGTGTGTGAGAAGAGCTGTTAGGAGAGGCTCCATGCCAAACATTGTCCCAAACTGCATCTTAAAGAGAGAGACAGAGAGACACCCTCTGAGGCTAGAGGTAAAGAGAGAGTGTGCATTCTAGGCCTGAGATGGCCAGTATAGAGGCACAGAGATGGAAGCTGGAGTGTTCAGTTTGTGTGAATAGAGAGGACAATGTGGCTGGATCTCAGAGGGGGAGTGATGTTCAGTAAGTCTGGGAAGATAGGTTGGGGCCAGAATGTGAAGACTTTAAAAGCCTTTTTTTTTTTTTTTTTTTTAAAGTATATCTTATAGTAACCAGTTGGCTCAGAATTAGTGTTCATTTAATGATTTTAGATGTGTTTATATACATATATCCATAACTTGATTTTCAGATACCTGTTTTATAATTCTCAATACAATGACCAGACCATTATATAATTTAAAAAATTTTGGCTTAGGAGCAATTATTTTGCTGTAATTAATAAATTGCTATTATTGGTGAATGAATCATTCATGGTAGGGTTTCTCAATTTGTACCTTTGATGGCTACATTGAGTGTAAAAAATAAATATATGTATATCATGGGTCTGTACCATTCAGTCTGAGGTACTTTTTTCAGTTTTCTTCTCAGCCTAAGTGCCCCCCAAGGTTGGAGGCAAGAGGACAGTGTCTTTCCTCTCAGATCTGAGAGGATATGTGTCTCTTCTCTTCCTCTCTTCTATTTCTTCCTCCTGGAAAGAGTTCTACCCAAAAGGGTTGTAATGGGGAAAAACCAGAGATGTAGGAAATTTTTAAGTTCAAGGAGTGTTTACAACCAGACTGACTTAAACTTAATTAGAAGCTGGGTTGGAGTTGGAGCTGAATTTTCTACTCCCCCTTCAATTCTGATAATTCTGATGAGATAATATAAACTTCCTTTTCATCACCACTGCCATAATCCATCTTGAAATAGCTTCACAATCTACCGCAACCATCACATCTGCTT
The DNA here is from genome assembly GCF_016433145.1 of Gracilinanus agilis. Taxonomy (NCBI): domain Eukaryota; kingdom Metazoa; phylum Chordata; class Mammalia; order Didelphimorphia; family Didelphidae; genus Gracilinanus; species Gracilinanus agilis. The sequence goes on from NC_058131.1 coordinate 365,283,049, forward strand.
GTGATGTCAGCATTTTGAGGGTTAATTATGATTTCAGCTTGATAATTAATTTTTAAAATTTACTTTTGAGCTTATAATTAAATCATTGGTTATTGAATTTATTACATTGTTATTATACTTAAAAATGAGGAAGAAAAGGTCTTTTCTCATTTTTCTTCTCTAACAATCCAACTTTCCTGATTGGTGACTTTGCATCCAACCTTCCAACCCCTTTTATCTCTGCCTCTTCATCCACTGTTCCCCCTTTCCTCACCTCTCCCTCCAGTTCTGGAACCAGGAGCCATCTTCTAATTATTTCTGGATGGGACATGACTGACTATTCTCCTTTGGGCCTCTAACCAAAGTGCCTTTTCCTGGCCACCACTCCCCAGTCTGTTTTCCCCATTTAAAAAGTAACCTGCTTGAGGCAGAGACTTCTTTGCTTTTATATTTGTATCTCCAGGGCTCAGGACCTTCTTGGCTCTTAGTAAGCATTTAAAATGCCTCCCACCTTACCTCCACCCCCAAGACAAAGGAATGGGAAGGGCTAGGCAATTGGGATTAAGTGACTTGCCCTAAATCACAGAGCTAAGAAGCATCAGAGGCCAGATTTGAACTCCAGACCCCTGGACTGGTTCTCTTATTCTCTAAGCTACCTGGCTGCCCCTTAAAATGCTTTTTTATTCAGTGACTTGAAGACATAAATCTGAATGGTTTTTTAGTTCTGGATTTACAGATTTTCCTCACTAAGTTTTTGATACATTATTCATTTTATTAAGGTGAGGCAGGGTGGTGTATGTGTGTTTGCATGTCCTTTGAAAAAATTTAGATCATATTAGTTAAGTTGTTTTAAACATAACCAGCACTTTCCTCATCTTTGATTTTTGTTTTTCCAACCTAGATAAGTAATGGAACATCATCTGTGATAGTCTCCAGGAAGCGACCATCTGAAGGAAATTACCAAAAAGAAAAGGACTTGTGTATTAAGTATTTTGACCAGTGGTCTGAATCAGATCAGGTTGAATTTGTGGAGCATCTGATTTCCCGAATGTGTCATTATCAGCATGGACATATTAACTCTTACTTGAAGCCCATGTTGCAGCGGGACTTCATCACTGCTTTACCAGGTAAATATGTTTGTCTCTTGAACCAGGTGGTGAGAATTCTGCATGCTGTAATATGAATCAGTGTAAAACTTTCTGGTTGTTTTCATGCTTTTTGTTTTATCTTTTAATGTAAAAAAAAAAAAAAAAAGGAGAAAGTTAAATCAAGCATCATGGTGTATTTTAGCTAATTTTATCTGTGATGAACTACATTGACCACTGGATGCCAACATTATTGGCCCTGAAACATTCAGTTGTTGTTTGTAGTTCAGTCATTCACAGTCTTGAATTCCGGTTTTCCTGACCTTGAGTCCAGCATCTATCTATTTATGTAGGTCTATTATGTGCTAGGCACTGCACTAAGTGCTTTTTATAAATATCATCTTAGCTGATTCTTTTCTTTTTTTTAAAAACCCTTACTTTCTGTCTTAGTAACAACACTTAAGACAGAAGAGTGAGGGCTAGGCAAACTGGGTTAAGTGACTTGCCCAGGGTCACACAGTAATTGTCTGAGGCCAAATTTGAACCCAAGGAGATGAGTCTTCCTGACTCCAGGCCTGGTATTCTATGCCTTGAACTACCTTGCCTGTGAAACATATTGATGAGCAAATTATTCAGTTTCTCAGGGCCCCAGGCAGCTCTGTAAGACAAAGTACAGGCTAGTTGTAAATTTGTTTTGGGAGATACTTTCACACCATGACTTCTTAGCACCAAAGAAAACATGCCCATACATATCCATGTACACACACAAATGTTGATGTCTCCAGATGAACTACATCAGTATTTGGGCTGATCAATTAGGGTTTAGTGTCAAGTTTCTATCAGTCACTTGTTTGGACTAATCACAGTGATTCTTAAATTTGGAGTGCTTATTATCCATGTGAAAGTTCAAGAAGTCTTTTGATAACATCTCCAGTGATGTATACACTTACTCCCCTTTTTTTTTTCCTTTATTGAATTACTTACTTTGATTAGGGCCCCTCTTCAAATTTGACTGTGGCTAAGTAGGCCAATTTCTTTGAGCATCTTTTGTCCCTGTAGAGGTGGACATTACAGACTGAAAGATTCTGGACAGTGGCAGTAGTGTTCTGTCACATAAAGTAGGCCTGTGGCATCCTTCCCAAGAGAGGAACTAGTTACCTGTGGCAAAGACAATGTTATTACCTCTAGTTCCTTTGCTTTCACACCAGAGCTGCAATGTTAATTGTATTTAGAGTCCACCTGAATTTGTGGATAGTCTTAACGCTAGGCATTGAATATCTTTCTGTGGTCCCTAGGGCCCTTAGACTCTGGGCGCAGGCAACTTAGCACAGGTGTTAGAACTAGACTTTCTTCAGTAGTCTCCTGGGCTCACTAACCTTAAGGTCTATAGGCCCTAACTGACTCTGGTTTGCCTTACAATGAGCTGGTTCTTGGATTTCCAAACCCATGATGCTTCTTAAAGATTTCATTATGAGATATTTGAGCAGCTGAGGGGCTTGAAGTTAAAATAAAAATGCTCTTTGCTCTTCTTTTTGTTTAAAATACAATGCTCCCTGCCACATTTCTTCCTTCTCTGGAAAAGCAAGTCGTAATAGCATCCCAAACTCGCCCCAGCCACCTGAACCTTGTCTCATGAGTAGAAGGTGGAATTTGGTTGAATTTGCACCTCTTCTTGATGCCAGAAAGACCTGCTGTTGTTTAAGATCATGTTTCTTCCCATGTTGGGAAAAGTTACATTGTTTTGCTTTTCCAGATTTGGGTTAAAATCTAAGCCAGCCTTTTAGGATGTCAGCTGAGTAATGTTGCATTTATGAAGGATCCACGAGGTGGCAGTGTTGGGGTTAGCCTAGTGTGGAGAGTAGAGGTTTAGAGGTGGTCCCTTCTCCCCTTCTCTCAGGGATTGTTTCTATCTGAGAGACACACAAGGCTGATGAACCTGTGATTATGCCTACAAATATAGTAAATGTCATTGCACACAGGTCAAGTTCCATTAGAACTCCTAGGCACTATCCAAATTCTTTTGTTGGACCGGAATTTTGTGGTATTGAATATTGGAAATAAATGGGCCTTTGGATAAAGTTTGGAAATCTTTTCATTATGCAGATGTTTTTGTTGTAATGGTATTTGTTTTAATAGGATTTGATCTGAAGATATATGTATGTATATACCCCAATATATAGCGCACATATGTATCTAATCGTGGCGGACAAGCTGGCCAAGTCGATCGTGTTAGTGTCTAGTAGACTTGGATTAAAACTGGCATTATTTCTTTAGTACAGTTTTGGCCCCAGTACAGACCATGCCTTAAAAATATTAGGGGAAAAATATGTCCATGTGTATGTTCATATTTGTGTTTAACATCATGTTGGGGGATTTGCTAATCTTTATCCCACTGTGATTTTTAGACTTTACTGACGATCTCAAACTTGAATTTAAAGTTTATTGAAATGGATATGAAACCTAGACTTTTTATTGTGAAAACTATTAATTTTATATAAATTATCTTCATAGCTTTGGCTTGTTAAATGCTCAGTCTGAATATCATACCTGTCAGTAAAGGGAAAATGGAAAATGTTTGTGGTCTCTGGCTCCCCTTTGGTTTGGTGGAAAAGTGATAATTATGGTATGCTTTTCTTAAAATCATGGTAAATGTTTAGTCTGCAATGTCAATTTCTGCAGGCTAAGTTTGTGGTTAGCAAGAACTGTTGTTAAAAGAAAAATGTATGCCATTTGAAATAGAAGCAGATTATACTTTAAACAGAGATGATAAGCTTTTGCACACAAATCGCTAATTTGTGGATATCAGTAAAGTAAGGATCTTAGAAATCTTGACTCACCTAACCATTGTCTTATCCATCTGCCTGAATCCAGAGTAGGGATATAAAGCATATGTCACTACTCTGCTGAAGACAGAATGGGGTGAGGGGAGTTAAGATAGGATGCAGCAAGGGGAGTGGGAGATATGGAGGAGTCAGAGCAGTGTGAGGGCCCAGAGCCAGTTAGTGGAGGAAAGAAACACCTGGTTCTCCAAAGTTAATGAGATTTATTGCTAGGCTGTTTGTAATTGCTTGCCTAGTATTTTCCATACTGATTTATTGCAGCTTCAGAGAGGTATGTTGGTGTGTTTTCGATGATGATTCTCAACCGTTTGTACTTGTTATTTGATAGAAAGAGATGGTGGGGTTTTTGGCATGAGTACCTTTATGCCTTTGCCTTAATTCCCAGGTTAATTTATTCCAGGTTCAGATGAATCGAACAAATGAATGTTGCTATTTGAACACATTTATGTTAAGTTTCTTATGTTCCCAATTTTGGATTTCACAGCAAGATGACTGCACCAAGATGCCTTTTCAAATGTGGGAGGAAGGGGGGGGGGACTGAGGCACAGGGCAGGGAGGGCAGGGTGTCTTTGAAGCGGCTTTCTGCAGTGTAGCACTCCACCAAAGTTCTTTGAAATGTGTTTCTAAAATAATAAATTTTTTTGTAATTGCATGATCTAAGCAGCTGCTTTATACCTAGCTTTAGTCAAGGGCATTGAACTGACATTACCCATTTGAGTTTCATTTTGACACAGTGTTATTTACATATTAAGCTTTGAAATCTATGCATTTTAATTGTTTTAATTTATTATTGAAATTCTTCCAAACCTTCATCTGGTGCCAGTAATCAACAACAGCAGCACTTCTTCAGCATCTTACATGGTATTACTGCCTCATTTTCCCAGGCTATGATGCTGTCATCTTGTTGCCTTGGGGAAAAAAAGAAAAAAAGAATGACACAGTAATGAGTGCCAGATGTTGTTACTTAGGAAAGTGCTTAATTTTAGCACCTCAAAGGGTTTTTATTACAGGCAAATTGGGCACTGCCCACCTGGGGCACAACCCCACTCCACAAGACAGAATGAACCCAAGAGAACGCAATGGCTATGCAGCTCCCAGGCCCCTCTGGTTATACCAATGGGGAGAGAGCATTGAAGGTTTCCCAAAATGGCTTGTGGAGCAGCTATTCTATTTTGAGACTAGGTGATTTCTACCCTTCCACATTGGGACTTTTCCCATTGCAGTTTAACTATATCGTGGGTTGGTCTATGAAATTGGGGGGGAGTTGCGGACAACATACAAAGGCCAGCAGATATAGAAAAAGCTTAGAAATTCAGAAATGCATAAAATATATGTATAGTAGCCTATAATATCAACATTTTCTTTTAATACCATAAATGTACATGATTTCTTTTTTAAGGTTAAAATAAGTGAAAAGTTAGTTTGCAAAAAGAATGTGAAAGCCAGCAGAAGACACAGAAAGACTAGAAATGTAGATATATCTTAAAAGATTTAGTATGCACATAAGGTACTGTAAACATCCCATAAAAGAAAAAGAAAAATTCAGACTTCTCTGGTATAAAGGGAAAGCCAAAAATCTTTACATGGATTTTCCAGATTGCAGGGCACTGTGCCTCTAACCCCTGTGAAGTGGAAGGGATCCCTGTATATATTGTTCACATCTAAAGGGCTGTACCCAATCATTTGATTTTTTGCTCTAAAGGAGGTTGCTACTATTGCTAATATAATCCTTTCTTACCCAGGAACTGCTGCTCTCAGGTTTACTGATCCCCTAGCCACTGTCTTATCCATGTGCTTGAACCCTGAGTAGAGATATAAAGCAATTATTATGGCTCTGCTTAAGCCAGAATGGGGAAGGAGTGGGAGATTCAGAGCTGTGTGATGTGCCTTATTATTGTGACAAAGATCTCTTCACTTAGGGTGGGAAGTTACCCTTTTGACCCAGAGGGTCTGCTACATGTATCCTTTGCGATGAGATGAATTTAATTTTTTCCCACTGCTTCCTCCCATCTGTCCACTCTGCCATGCTCCCTCAAGGTATAGTATGCTGAGCAGTTAATGCCATTTCTGTGGTAAAAGTTCCATGAACAAACTCTTTATTGGAGCTGAACAGACAACTACAATCACTTATTTTTCTTTTCTCATCATATTAAAACATAAGTTTTTCTGCAATGTATTTCATGGTACAGTTTCATAAAGTTCCTTTATGTCTCATGCAGTTTTAAAAGAAACTTGTTTGAGGAGGCTCTATAGGCATTAAGTGTCTGCAAGTTAGCTTATAAAAGCCAGGAGGGGAAAACATATTTGTCAGGAAAAATCATTACTAGTTCCTTAGATACATAGACTTAGTAATTCCCAATGCCATCAGATAAAGCAATAAGCAATTCATGCATTTTCAAAAACATGGTCTGATTAAAAAATAACAAAACCCTTACCTTCTGTCTTGGAATCAATACTAAATTCCAAGGCAGAGGAGTAGCAAGGGCTAGGCAATTAGAGTTAAGTGACTTGCCCAGGGTTAGACAGCTAGGAAGTCTCTGAAGTAGATTTGAACCCAAGACATCCCATCACGAAGCCTCACTCTCAATCCTCTGAGCTACCCTTCTGATTTTGTTTTGAAGAGTGCCCTTGTCACTCTTAGAATAGAAATTATTTCTAAGTCTAGATTTGCTTGGAGTATAAATCAGCAAGTGCCTACCATGTTCCAGGTGCTGTGCTAGGCACCAGAGATGCAAATATAAATAATGAAAACCATACTTGTTGGTCAACAGGATCAAATGTAAAACAGAAAGGTCAAGAAGAATGAAGACCCAAGAAAAGAAGATGAGATTTGGCAGTTAAGAGATCTTTGATAACTTTGGAGGGAGCAATTTCCGTTGAGTGACAAGATTAGAATCCAGATTACAAAGGGTTGAGGAGGGAGAGGGGTGGAAGTCAATATCCACCATGAAATAAGAGACAAGAAGAGTAACAGGGCTCATTCTACTTCTTATATACTTGTTCTTTGGGCTAGTCATTCATACATTCATTCACTCATTCAACAAACATTAAGTGCCCTGTCTGTTCCAAGCACTGTATTTTAGGCATTTAGAATACAAAGATAAAAATGAGTAACAGCTGATTTTGCTTTGCCTTCCCATTTCTGCATAAATCCCTTCTCTCCTCTGATACTGCTAATTCATGGGGCACACCTTCATCACCTGGACTATTTCAGTAGCCTGCTGGGGGCGGTCTGCCTGCCACAAGTCTTTCCTCAATTCCATCCCCCATTCAGCTGTCAAAGTGACTTTCCTGAAAGAACAGGCCTGACCATGTGGCCTGCCTACTCAATAAACTCCTGTAGGCCCCCATCATCTGCTGGGTCAATTACAAAATCCTTTGTTTGGCGTTTGAAGCCATTTATAACCTGTCCCACTGTTCCAGTCTTCTTACATCTTACTCTCAACTACCTAATCTTTGATCCAGTGACACTGGTCTCCTTGTTTATCCTCACAGGAAATACTCTGTCTCCTGACTTTGGCTGTTTTCTTTGGCTAGCCCTCAGGCCTGAAAAACCCTCCCTCCTCATCTTTACCTCCTTGTTTCCTTTTAAGTCCCAGCTTGAATTCCTTTTATAGGAAGTTTTTCTGAATCTTTCTTCATTGTAGTGCCTTTCCTCTGTTGATTATTTCCAATTTCTACTGTATTATAATAGCCTTTTTATACATAATTGTTTGCACATTGCATGTCCCTGTTAGAGTGAGCTCCTTGAAAGCAAGTACTCTTCCTCTGACCCTTTTCATTGGTATCTCCAGTGCTTAGCACAGTGCCTGGCGAATAGTAGGCACTTAAATGAGAATAGCTGAGGAGTAGGACAGCTGGAAGCATGCATGATGTGAAAAGATAGGTGTTAGTTTTCTGGATCATTAGCTTTTAGTCAGAGCACAATGGACTTCCTGGGTAAGGAACAAGTCTGAGAAGAACATATTTGAAGAAACATCCATTTAAGATGGTATTAAGTGAAATTTGAGGGAGAGGGAAAAAATATCTGGAACTAAAGCCTTAAATGCAAAATGGTGTGTGCGTGTGTGTGTGTGTGTGTGCGCGTGTGCGCGCGCGCGTGCGTGTGTGATAGAAGATACATCAGTGGAAGAGAAGTCTAGTCATTTTCAAGGTCAGAAATAATATTAAAAAATACTTTTAATATGTATGCACACACAGTATCCTTAATTTCAATGCAAGATAAATACTATTTTTCAAAAGATAAATATAATCTCAATCACTGAGCTCTAAGGGACAGGACTCAATCTAATGGAAGGACATTAATTTTTAGAAAAACCTCACTGAAGCCAGGCGAGTAGCCAAATACTATGTATTAAGAAGGCATCATTTGTTTCCACCTTCAGATTCCTGGTTTGCCACAGTGAAAAAACATGATGATAGAAGGAGAGAGGAGAAGAATGATATTGTAAGAGTACACCTCCCAAATTAGAGGGAGGCTTTAGATGATGTTTTTACTAATAAATTTGAAATAAATTACTAATAAAATTAAGATTGCCATTGAGGAAAGGTAGAATAGCTTTGAGAGATTTCTACTATACAGACACCTTGGCTTGCTTTTTGTTGTTGTTGCTCCTTAGATGAAAGTATGAGTAAATGAATGAATGAAAAAACATCTATTAAGTACTTATTATGTGTTAAGCTCTGGGGGTACTAGTAGTAAAAGCTAGAAAGTCTCTGCTCTCAAGAAACTCACACTAAGTGGAGGAGACAACACAGAAAAAGAAAAGTTTAGCTGCAGGCAGATGGGAAAACTTAGAAGTTCAGAGATACTGATAAGGCCCAGGGGGTTCTTAGGTGATGTTAGTAAATCAGATAATTATACCTGATGGTACTCCTTCTTGGACTGGACACTGTGGTTAGTTAAGTGACTTGTCCCCAGGGACTCACAGCTAGGAAGCTTCTGAGGCCATATTTGAACCCAAGACCTCCTGTCTCCAGTCTTGGATCTATGCATTGAGCAGCCTAATAGCTCTTCCCCCCTTTAATACTCTTAAATTACTGAAGACTGTCTCCCCCCAACCAAAGAGCTTTTGGTTATAATGGGTTATAGCTATTGATATTTATCAAATAAAAGTCTTATTGTAAAAATAGTTTAAACTTTGTGGACCTCAAGGGAAGAGTCACTGTGGACCATACTTTTAAAACTGCTATTGTAGAAGTAGAGAATGGGGGAATTTCTGCTTAGAGCCAGCATTGTGGAAAAATGGCAGGACCTTTGAGAGAAAGTGACTGTCCTATTATAACATGCTCACACAGTGAAGAGAGTGAATGATGGACAGTCAAAATAGTTAGCCTCTTTGGGAAATCACTTGATATGAAAGTTGATACCAACAAGCTTACTTTCCTCAGTACTGTCTTGGCATGAGGAAAGGCTGGCTATTATAGCAAGAAAATCCCTATGAAAGAATGAGAGAAAACCTTGACAGAACAACACTGAGGCTAGAGATCACATCTTAAAGTTTGATAGAGTGTCTGACACTTTAAGTATTCAATAAACATTTTTTAAAAATTTGGTAGTGATCACAATGATCCTACAATCTTATGCTCATCCATGTAGCAGTCAAGATCACTTCATATTCAAATACAGTATGAAAGCAGTTTCCCCTCTTTTCTCCATTCCCCAACATCCTTCCTCAACTATACATAGGCTTCTGGTACTGTTATTCCATTAAAATTTAAGGCAGATTTATTTATCCTTTTTAAGTATGAGAACATGTGAGTAATACCTCCAATTTTTTGGTCATCTTTACCAAAACCAGACAAAATTGACATATTTATGCCTCTTGTTTTCTCATCTTCTCTTTCTTTCTATTTTCTTTCTTTCTTTCTTTCTTTCTTTCTTTCTTTCTTTCTTTCTTTCTTTCTTTCTTTCTTTCTTTCTTTTTTTTGTAGAGCAAGGCCTAGATCACATAGCAGAAAACATCCTTTCTTATCTGGATGCTAGATCTCTGTGTGCAGCAGAACTGGTGTGTAAAGAATGGCAACGTGTGATCTCTGAAGGAATGCTTTGGAAGAAATTGATTGAAAGGATGGTACGGACTGATCCACTCTGGAAGGGACTTTCAGAAAGAAGGGCATGGTAAGTTTTTCTGCAACAAAGGAGGGCTATTTAATTTGGGTCCTGAGCAAACGAACTTTGCCTACATATCACTTTCCAAGAAAAAAATCTGTAAGACTAGATGACTTGTTTAAGAAAAGTGAAAATTGTAAAAAGGTTGAGAACTGACTTCAGGATATCTCGTTTAATCATTGTGTCTGACCTCTTGGACCATAGATATTCAGGTTTCTTGGCATGGATACTGGAGTGGTTTTCTGGATTTGTGGATCCATTTCTGGATCCTTTTATCAGGCAACTGGAAGTTAAATGACTTGCCCAGTGGTGTACAAGTAGCAAGTGTCAAGAGGTCAGGATTTGAATTTGGGTTTTTCTGACTCTCGGCCCAGCATTCTGTCCACTGAGCCATTTGGTTGCCTTCTAATTTGGGGTTTACTTTCATCAAAAAAATTTTTTTAACTCTTAAAAAATAATTTTTTTCACTTAGCCTTAAAATTTAGTATTATTTGAATCAAAGTGTACTTTTGGTTGTCTAAGAACTCTTTATTGATGCTACATGTTGCATTTTGCTTACTATTTTAGGGCAGAGAAGTCAATAACACCTCCTGAGAGTTAGGGCAAAGAAGCAAAAGCCAAATCTCACTAATTCTGTAACTTATTGGCTATGAATTTAGAATCAGAACAGAAGGGGAAGGACCTGTTGTGGAAACAGGTGGGGAGTGTAAAGATGAAGGGCAAAGGGAAGACTTTTGGGGAGGGGAACACACAGAATGTTGCACGAGAGGAGCATGAGACAAGAATGGCAGTTGGGAACAGCAGGGGATTCTGGGAAGGATTCCTAAGAACCAGGTTTTTGGTTGGAGGAGCTTGAGGAGAGTGGAAGCAGTTAATTTCCTCAACTGGAATTGAAGACCTGATACGCTGTTCTTTGTCAGCGGACATATTCTCACGTCCAAGATTATATCATCCTGTCTTTTGGGGATTTCTGAACTCCATCTGGGAGCATATCCCTAAAATCCCCTCTTCCTGTCCTGGCCTTACAGAGAGACCATATACAACCGAATTATAGTTATAGCTTGTAGATTAGACATAGATATAGAGCAGGGGTAGGCAACGTATGGCTCTTTTGAGGGCCAGATAGAGCTCTTAATGCAGGAGCCATAAAGTCAATTTTTTTTCAGGTGCTGTTACAGGAGCACTCACTGTGAGCACTGTACGGCTTCTCACGAAATTACATTTTAAAAAATGTGGCGTTTATGACTCTCACGGCCAAAAAGGTTGCCGACCCCTGATATAGAGGGAAGGGCAGGAGAGGCTTTGGGTTTGGAGACTGAATTGACTCCCCAAAGTGATGGACCTGAGGGTTAGACATTAGGGCAACTGATTTCCTCTGACCAACACCCTTATTAAACATCCTGATACTTTTAATAAATAACCTTTCATCAGTCAGATAGCATTTCAAGATTGTTGAGAGACAAGAGGGGAAGGAGATACCACAGCTTTGCCTGGCCAAATCCATCTCTGGGCCAGACCCCCTGTAGTTCCGATGACCAGTCTGAGGGGAGGCTTATGTGAACCCTGATTCTGTGCAAGATCAGATTGGGACACCATATACTTCATCTTGTGTGGAAGCCTTCCCTCCAACCTTTGAGGGCCAGCACACCTTCCCTGGTCACCCGCCATCAGGGTGAAAACCCCATCAAGTGACTCTAGTATTAGTGGCTCCATAAGAGTGGGAAGAGAGAATTGCCACACTGTCCCATTTCTCTTTCTCACCTGATCTCTCTCCCTCTCAGCCACTAATACAGGAGGGAGAAATTATTGGTTTGTATGAGGTGTTGGAGTTATCAATGGATTTCAAATTCTTTGCCTGTTTAAACACAAAAACAAAGCATTTAGTTGGGTAATTCCATATTTCTCTAACCTGAAGTAAAATTACTGCTAATTTATCAGTCTGGTACAGAATTTACACAGCTTTTCTAATTCAAAAAGGTAATTAGGATGGAAATCTTGATCATTGTGTATGTAGGTAGGATAGGTACACTCAAAAAAGGAAGAGATTTTAAAAGAGGATTCTGTGGGTAAAAAAAATTCGTTTCCAAATTTTTAAAATTCTGCTTTGTAATTGTTAAAATATCATAATACTGTTTTTATGGTAATATTAATAATGATATGAATAAAACTCTTATGTAATTTATATCTGTTGTGTACAAAAAAAAAAAGATGTAATACTTGTTTTGTTTGTTTGCTAGGGATCAGTACCTGTTTAAAAACAGACCCACAGATGGCCCTCCCAATTCATTTTATAGGTCACTGTACCCAAAGATTATCCAGGATATAGAGGTAATTTTATAATTTTTTTCTTGATTTCTGGGGTATTAGTATTCTATTTTCAAATGGTTTCTTTTATGTATTCTTTTATTGCATGTTATATTACAATTCTGGAAATAGCAGCTAGCTTATTCAAGCTTGTCAATAAAATGTGTCTTAACATGTAATGGGACATGCCACCATTCCTCAGAGTGGCATCCCTTTTGTAAAAGATAATTTAGCATTTCTGTAATGTAAAGTGCTTTTTGATTTTGCTTTTTGTAAGCTGTGACAAGCCTTACAGAATCAACTGTTTCTTCCTATTTGGTATTATTCCACAAAATCAGATTTTCCCGGGTGTGCCTTTTCTAGGTAAGAACATAATTTTAAATTTCCAAGCCATTCATGTAATGGAGTGGTTTTTCATGAGCCAGGGGAATAAGTCACAGCTTCTTCTTTAAATTTCTCTCTCTCTCTCTCTCTCTCTCTCTCTCTCTCTCTCTCTCTCTCTCTCTCTCTCTCTCTCTCTCTTTTTTTTTTTTTTTCATGGAAGTGACTCAAATGTGATTCCAGGCTATTGCAAAGTGGGTTTTAAAGAGCACTCATAACACATAGACCTTTCAGTTATTTGAGCATAATTTATCCAAAGTGGTAAGACTCTGTAAACTTGACATGAAACATTGAAGACTTTTGATATTGCTCATGTGTTCTAATTAGCTAGGTTTTTATTATTTAGCTCGTTTCCTTGAACTGGGAAAGAAGTGTACAGCCTTTTCTCATTAACTTGTTCACATGTGTTTTTGGCAGGTCAGGGTTCTTTCAGCATTTCCTCCCTGGCAGAAAAGCTTAGCCTTAGTCAGGCGATGCAGTATCACCCATAAAGCTATGCTCAGTTTCCCAAATGTGAAGTAATCCTCTGCCCCAGGTGATGGACATAAAAGTTATTGGGCCAAAATTCATTAATGGAGTAACATGTGTTTTTGAGGTTTTTAAGGCAGATGTGAACTAATGGAATCATTCCGTTATGGTAAATATGAGGGTGCCTAGAATAAAATTGTTTAAAATACAAATCCTTGTCTTGAATATTTTGCCACTTTAGTGATCAAGTATAAAGTGATCTTTAAAGAGGATTAAATGTTTACAAACCTTTATTATGCCAGTAATAAAACTTAAGAATTAATTTATCTGGTTCCAGGGTCAAACCTAAGGAAGATGCACCACCAGTATTATTAGCCAAGATATGGATGATAACTTTTCATCTTTGGTTGGTTCAGCAGGTCCACTTTGTTGCAATCAATAGCCATTTTCCCTGTAGGCAACATGCACAATACTCATTTTGTGTAGATATTAGAAACACTATTTCTTGCTCTTTTATCAGTCTTTATAGAAGTTTTCTAGATTTTTTATTTTTATTTTTTAAATCACCATATTCTTAGTTATGACAAGAGCAATGATCAAAGCCAATTGCCAGAGTGATGTTCTGGAAAACTAGCTTGGGTATTTGCTATTAAATCTCCACCCCTTCCTCCTCATCCCCTCTAATGTACAACATAGACTCAACCCACTTTTACTTGTAAGTAAGATTGACAGACATCTTTGGCTCTGAAGCTCCTAGCTGCATGAGTTTTCCAAAGGCTGAAATAACATTTTAAAGTTAGCAGAGAAAACAGTATCAAGATGTGAGAAGAGACAGAGCTATGGGTAGAGCCCAATTTGACTTATTTCCTTTTTGCACAGAACTCCAGACCAGCATGGTGGTCTAGCCCAATGGTTCTTAGAGTATAGTCTAGGGACAACCACTGGTGGTCTACAACTCCAGGTGGTTCAGCAGTGGTTCTTTTCTAGTATTAGTGATCATTTCTATGCTTTGGTTTCTCAGATGGACCTTCACGTATAATGCCTCTTATTGGTATTACATCAAAGCCAGGGTTCTTATTGTTTTTGATAGGCTGTTTTGCATAGACAAATGGCATTGGGATAAGTACATGAGAGAGAGAGTGAGTGTTGTGTGTGTGATAGACACCCGTGTTCTGTGGACCAAAAGAGTTTGAGCATCAATTGCCAAGAGTTCTTAACTTGCTTTTCTTCAGAATCAGTTAATGCATAAGAAAGGGAAAGGAAGAGTAAGACCATATTGCCTATTTCCTGCCTATATAAGTTTTTCTAAACCATACGAATTTTTTACTTCCTCAGTGCTTGGATTTGAATGAACAAGATTTAGTTCAAACAGAAAAGAAAATACTTTAAAACAGTAGAAACATTTTTTGTCTCCTTTTGAATTTTTTAATTCTGTTTTATATTGTTTATTTTGGTTGCACATTTGCTTTAGATTGATTTTTCAGCTTGATAGATTCTTAAAATTCTCTCATGTTTGCCAGCCTTAGTTCATTGGGGGTGGAGGAGGGAAGGTTCTGTCTTTCACTTTCTGAAAAGCAGAAAAGGGTAATTCAGCTCTGGAATTCCTTCCCTACATCGATCTGGTGGAAACTAGTTTACTTTTGGGATACAGTAGAGGACTGGAGTTTTCCATCATGACCACAACTCATTTATTTGGGAAATGAATGAGGTTTGATTAGATGACCTCTTTCCCAGCTGATCCTATGACAAAACTGAATGTTGGTTACTTCAAACTAAAGTTGTGAGGACTTAAAGAATATGTACAACACGCACTAATTCTTAGCCTTTCTACATTCTAACATTTCTGTTTATCACTGGTAGATTTTCTGTCACTTATGATGGCTCTCAGGGTCTCTGAATCCTATTGAATTTTTCCAGAGGCTTTAGGATCTTTCCTTGAAGGTAGTAATGATTTTGTCTCTTGGGGCCCAGATTCTTTAAAGTAGTGGGGGGTGGGGGTGGAGTGGATTTTAACTCTTAATTTAATCACAAGTTAACAGCCTCTTGAACCTGATTACTTTTTTCTGTTTTTGGACTAGGAGTCAAAATCTTCTCCCATTTATCTCCTTTCTAGTCTATTCTCCCTACCTTTTTTGTCCAGATTAGTTAACCATTTGAAATTTTGTTCTTAGAATAGACCACAGGTGAAATATTAGTGCATTGCTTTGCACCTTTCAGTAAACCACATTTTATATGGTGAAAGTGGGGAGCTTTTTTGTGGTTTGCAAATTTGGTATTAACATTGTCCCGGTTAGAAAATGCTGAAAGTTGCCCACCCACTCAGCTGTATTTAGGCTTCTAAAAATAATGTTATTTCTCCATACTCACACATCTGTTTTCACTCTGTTGCCAATTTAAATGCTGCTGTATATTCTGTGTATCATGGCTTATTTCCCAGTATTTTGAAAATTGCACAGGGTAAGGGGATTTTACAAGTTCTCAAAAATATGAAATATTCTCCCACAGTAGCTACACCACATTATATCTAAGCAAAATGGCAGGTGTCCCTAGAATTACAATCAATGTACCCCTATATATGACCTGTTATTTCATTCTTCTCCTGCTTAGATGGCAAATGACTTCCATTTAAAGGCCATACTTATTATGGAAATGCCCTAATGTTCTCTGTGGTTGGTATCAGCACCAACAGTATTGGATCTCGTCCTTTAAGTGTGGACGGTTTTGCCTTAATTTCTTATTTTTGACCAGTTGTCTCAACAAAGAAGGGGTCGTTTAGCACCAGGAAACTTTTTCAGTCCTAACACTGGACTAAAAGGCATGTAGAGTATAGTTGCCAAAGAACTTTTTGAACTTTTTGCTTCTTTGCATTTAGATTTTGTTCATCCAGTCAGAAGCAGTCAGTAATGATTTTCAGGCTTTATATGCTAACTAATCTATGTATCTTGCCAGCACAGGATTTTGAGGACCCATCATGGGGCTAGTCAATAAAAGAATATGCCTATTAGTATCTTTTCTTTCAGTGCTATTGTAAGTATAATTTTATACTGAAAGTTTAAGTAACTGACAATATGTTAGTGACCATGGGGACAGGGTTTTTAATGATCATTGAAACTTACTTGGGTAATAGTGAGGTGGTTTAGTGGATTGAGAGCCAGGCCAAGAAGATAAGAGGTCCTGTATTCAAATCTGACCTCAGCTGCTACCTAGCTGTGTCACTTTGGATAAGTCACTAAACCTCCATTGGCTTGCCCTCACCGCTCTTTTGCCTTGGAACCAATACATAGTATTGATTCTAAGACAGAAAGTAAGGGTTTAAAAAACAAAACAAAGAAAGTTACTTTGGCAATGATGTCTGTCATTAGCTACTTTCTCTAGGAAATTAGTTTTTTTAAGCTCTTTTCTATATTGTCACGTTCTTTAATGGGTTAAAAATTCATAATAATACTTGTAGGGAACAACCCATACTCTGATGACCCAGGGAACCAAGAATGGCCATCTTTTTGAACTTTCTGAAATGATCATCTAATCCTTCAATATTTATCAGAAATATACTTCTTACAAAAACAAAATGTGGATACTTTTTTCCAAGAAGATCCATTTTCTGATGTTCAAAGTTGACATGGCTCCTCTAAGAGTTCATTTACTCTCTAATCTCCTGTGCTGGTAGTGACTTTCAACTGTCTAGGACAGATAATTGCTTGTCTGTTCTCTTCTTAAAAACCTTAAGCCAGAGGTCGGCAACGTATGGCTCTCGAGCCATATCTGGCTCTTTTGAGGGCCAGATATGGCTGTTTCTGCAGGAGCCATAAAGTCAATTTTTTTTCAGGCGCTGTTATAGGAGCGCACACTGAACACTGTACAGCTCTCAGGAAATTACATTTTAAAAAATGTGGCGTTTATGGCTCTCACGGCCAGAAAGGTTGCTGACCCCTGACTTAAGCACTGAGTCTCCCCATATCATCTTAATAGGCAAGGTAGGCTTCCCTTGTTCTACTTAGAGCTGTTTTAAAATTAAATTTCTTTCCATTCCTTTCCTTTCCTCTCTCATTACTTAGTCCTTTAAAAAAAAAATCTTGAGGTCATTGTGCATAAGGTCTTGTAGAGATTTATGTCTTAAAGATGGTATAATGAGAAAAAGAAACTACACCCTCTCCCCACAATTGACTTTACCATGTGGAGGATACCCTACATATCCACAGTTGGTGGCTCAAGGCCCTCATAGTGCTGAGAACTTACTAGGAAATTTTTGGAGGCCATTTGGGTTAGGATGCAGTGACCCTTCTGCTCTGAATGCTGGACACATAAAGTATTATTTATCATGCCTTTCTGTACCATCTCTTAAGTACTGGTTTTTATTTTGTAAAATTATTTATGGCTTTGACCCACATAGGAATTGTTTATCTGGTCACCTCTCAATTTTCTGCACTAATGAAGGGTAGCATAGATGGAGAGGGTCCCAAACAGAAGGTAATTTAGAAATCATTTCCACTTTGTTTTTAGAGTATATTTATGCTTAGATTTGCATGTGAGTGTATAGGGCATTCTGAGATATCACTTTAAATAATGAAATTGATCTTTGATGCTTTGACTCAGGAGAATGTAAGAATGTTTAATTTCCTCATCCTGGTCTCTTACTACATTCCATCCTTTTATCTGCTCCTTGCTATTAAACCATCTGTCAAGTGCTGGGATTGGTTTAAATGTTCCCAAGACTTCCCCATGGATTACAAAATCTTAGTAGCTACAGACTGACCATAAGATAATCAACAAGGCCACTAATTCAGTGCTTTCTATGATAGCTCCTTCTATTGAAATAGTGATAGAACTTCAGTTGGAAGAGACCTCAGCTTGTCCAGCGCATCCCTACTCTAACATAATAATTAACAAAATAAGTAACTTTTCAATGTAATCTAATTGACTTTGGGTTCTTGTTTATAGTCCTTGAATTTCAAGGTCCAGTGGGCTAAACTTAGATTTTCTTTGGAGATAGAAGAGTAGATATCACTTTTCTTCCCAAAAACTTTTGGTTCCCAGTTGCCTATAGAATAAACTCCACTTATCACAAACAAGCTATCTTGGTATCCCAACTTACCTCTCTTCTACGTATATTAGAAAATGAGTATTGTTTTATTAGTTTTATTAGTTTAGAGATAAGAAGTAAAGAAGCTGACTAGAGAAAGACTTGGAGTTTGAAGCCAAGCTGAGAGAGAGTATTACTTTCAAAAGTTGGCAATTTGGCAGTTGGTCTCTGGCAGTTGGCAGAGTCACACAGAGGGACTTTCTCTCTCAGGACTAGAGAAGGTAACATCTTTGGCGCATCCCTCCCCCTCCTACCCCCCACCCCCTTGCCACCGAATGTATGTGAAAAACCTGAAGGAGCTTAATGTTTTTTTTTCCAACTTGGGAAACACTATTGATTATCTATTACTATTTGTATGATTGATTAAACTCTGAGAAAACCAAAGAAACCCTGGTCTTTGGTTTGGATTCTGAGTCTGTTAAGGCTCAGAGTCCTAACTTGATTCTTGTTGAGACTCTAGCTAGCCTTTGTTATTTTTATAACTTAAAGACAAAGTTAAGACTTATAAGGATAATAATGGTAGTTTTATTTAGAATAGTATAAATTTGGATTAGTCAGATCAGGGAGGATTAGTATAGCCTGTGAAACACAGGAGAAGTGGTTCCTTACGGAACTAGGGAGTTTTATTTGGGGGGAGTTAGAATCCTTTAGAATTAGAAATTCTTTTTATCCTTATATAATTTAAATAGTTTATTTTTCTATAACAAAGAGTCTCTTTAGTGTTCCTTGTGCTTGGACTTGAAGGGAAGTTCATCTATGAGCTTCACTTTATCACTGAAGATACTTTTGATTACATCTATCAAGTATCTGAAACAATTTTGAGCCTTTATTTTTATAGCTCACCCATAATTATTTTTACACTCTCTTCTACATATCCTATTTCTTCAAGTAAGGTGCAGGTTCCTCAAGGCAGAGATCATATCCTCACGCACATAAAGTAGTTCCATATACTCAAAAGGTATGTTGGGTATATTTGAGTCTTTTATCATACTTTATTAACTATTAGATAATCAGAAACATGTATTTCATTTGTGAAAAAAAATTATGTGTGCAAAGATTCTTTTACCTCTTAGGGCCATTTTCCCTCAACTAGAAAATGGAAGACTCATCAGAAAACCTTTGATAGTTTCTAACTAGGTGAAAAATATAGGAGAATAACTGCTTGTCTATTTGAATTTGCTCACTGACAGTTATTCATATATGCAACCTGGAAATCCATAATATGGCATATCTGGAACTGGGGTAATACAATGAAACTGAACTGAATAATTATTTTTATACACAAAAATTTGCTTATCTCTTTTTCCCCTTAGACTATAGAATCTAATTGGAGGTGTGGGAGACATAACTTGCAGAGAATTCAGTGTCGTTCTGAAAATAGTAAAGGTGTCTACTGTTTACAGTATGATGATGAAAAGATTATCAGTGGCTTACGGGATAACTCAATTAAGGTGAGTGTATCTGGTATTTTAAAAATTGCAATTATCGATTTAACATCGTATGTGATGACAATTTTTCTGTCTGGTCCAGATGACTTAATGTATCTACCCTACTCATTCCTGGCAGCCTTTTATCTGGCTGGGCCAGAGCCATTTAATGACATTTCTCTGATGCTTATCCTTGCCTTTGTGTATTACATTGCCTTCCCCTCATCTCCAAAGACAGAGAGACAGACAGAAAAACAGATGAAAACACACACACACACACACACACACACACACACACAGCCAGACCCAAGAACACTCAATAGTTTCAAACTCCATTGTGAGATACAAAGAAAATGTCAGATTTAATCCTTTTTGGTCAAACGATCATCAAGCATAAATTGCTTGCTACTAGAATATTCACTGGATTGTCTTCTCTGCCTAACTGTTATTAGTATTTGCAGTTTGTGAGAGGTACCTGAGAAATATCACAAAGAATAGTTGGCTTATTAAGAGAATTTTGGCAATGCAATGACACAGGACAGTTCGGAGGGATTTATGGTAAAGAACGCTACCCACATTCAGAGGAAGAACTACAGGAGAAGAAACATATAAGAAAAACAACTGCTTGAACGCATGGGTTGAGGTGGACATGATTGGGGATGTAGGCTCGAAACTACCACACCAATGCAACTAACAACAATTTGGAAATAGGTCTTGAACAATGACACATGTTAAAACCAGTGGAAATGTGCATCGGCTATGGGGGGAGGGACATGGAGGGGTGAAGGGGAAAGTAGAAGCATGAATCATGTAACCATGTTAAAAATGAATATTAATAAATGTTTAAAAAATTAAAAAAAAAAGGCAAGGCTCATAGTGGCACAAGGGAACTCAGATGCTTTAAAGAGCAAGCCTGGGCTGCTAATCAATTGGCAAAATGTCAATCAATGCTCTTGGAATTATTGATATTTACCTCTCCCTCCTGCCATTTCTTAATTAATAAGGAAATGCAAGTGTTTATCCTGTGGTTTAGAAAATCAAGTTAAGTGGAGCTATTGCATTAATCAAGAAAGTGATTTACAAACATTTTTGTATGATCGGCCTTGTGTCTCTACAGATCTGGGATAAAACCAGTTTGGAATGTTTGAAAATACTAACAGGACACACGGGTTCAGTGCTTTGTCTTCAGTATGATGAGAGGGTTATTGTAACTGGCTCCTCTGACTCCACAGTGAGGTGAGTACAGGCTCCATATATAACTGAGCCAAACAGCATGGCTGAAAAGGTGTCTGACTACTTTCCTCCTCCCTTTTGGTACTGGTCTTCGGGCAGCTCTCTTACTCTGGTCCTTTAGTCTTCCTGTAGTCAGTTGTCTGCTGCCTTCTCTGTGCAGCTTTGTAGGGCATTTTCTTTCTCTTGACCCTACGAAGAGTCTGCCCTGATCTTTCCCATATCTTCAACTATATCTGCCTATGCCTAATAACTTTTCATTCTGCTTACCAGGCAGTGAAACTAGGGTCTAGTAGTGATTGTGCCCTTCCTGATTATGTGGCCTGGACCCCTAGGGATGCAGAGGCAGTTAGAGGAAAAGAGGCTTGGGTAAGATAGCATACTGGGTTAGAAAGAACACATTGCATTTAGAATCAGAAAACCTGGGTTTGTGCCTTGGGTCTGTCATTTACATTTGCGTGACCTTGGGAAACTTGCTTTCTATCTGAAGGACTTAATTTCCTCATCTTTAAAATGGCTATGTGATTTTTAGGTCCCTTTCAGATTAAAAAAATCTTCCCCAATTCTAATGCTGAGGGAGGAAGAAAGAAGTGGGAGGCAGTGCAAGGGGACTGAGTGTTGGGGAAAATTACACAGGACCTCTGTATTTCAAAAAGTAAATTATAAATCTGAGGAAACCCAATCAGATAAAAAACCCAGTTTATGGTTTAAAGAATTTTATACCTGAAACAAGTGTCTGCTTCCCATATATCTCTTCCATTATTCCTAGCCCTGGTTCTTCATTTATCATAACTAATCGGAAGCATGTGCATAGGAACACCCATCCATGAATACATGGTTGAAAAGAAAACCCAAATCAAGGGAAAGCCAAAAGGGGTCCTTGGACACAGCCAAAATTCTTCATTGGTGATATCTCAGCTCTTTTTGCCTTTCCCTTAAAGGGAGGTAGGAGAGTAGATTAGGAAATGAGGGTGGCACGGATTTGGGATGGTGATTATTATATATAAACAAAAGACATCAACTACAGCTTTGAAAAATAGAAAATACTTCTGTATAACCTGCATTTGCCAACATGGGGATAGGTCCATGGTGTGGAGAGAAATTAGTTTTCACAAGATGAACTTACCTTAGTGTTTTCCCTCTCCCTTTAGAGTCTGGGATGTGAATACAGGGGAAGTCCTGAATACATTGATCCACCACAATGAAGCAGTCCTTCATCTGCGCTTCAGCAATGGCTTAATGGTCACCTGTTCAAAGGACAGGTCCATTGCCGTATGGGACATGGCGTCACCCACTGATATCACGCTGCGACGGGTGTTGGTTGGCCACCGAGCAGCTGTTAATGTGGTTGACTTTGATGACAAGTATATTGTGTCTGCTTCTGGTGACAGGACCATTAAAGTAAGTTTCCTGGGAGAAATCATAATCTTGATTTACCTTCAGACCATGACTGTTCAGGAACTCGTGACATGGGGGAAACATGACTCGGTGGGTTTTACACCAGTGTGGAAGTGACGGCACAACCTACAAAACCTCTTCCAGTGTCCTCAGTATGCCCCCTTCTGGTCATTTTGTCCTCTGAGCTCTTAAAAGTCACGGGCATGATGGGTGGAAAAGTGTGCCATAAATAACCTTTCAGCCTCTATTGAGACTGTATCCTGTTGGTAGACCGTTAGGGGTGTACGTAAGAGATTTTATGCATATACATGTACACATGGACCCCAAAAGATGTAAGCACACACACATATGTATGCAAGGACATATATAATGCTAGA
Organism: Gracilinanus agilis; assembly: GCF_016433145.1. Lineage (NCBI taxonomy): Eukaryota > Metazoa > Chordata > Mammalia > Didelphimorphia > Didelphidae > Gracilinanus > Gracilinanus agilis. The sequence goes on from NC_058131.1 coordinate 365,305,730, forward strand.
TTTGTTTGTACAAGAAAGTAGGAGAATCTAATGGCTATAAACACTTAGTTGAGTAAAAGCTGGAATGTGTAACAAAGTAAAGTGTTTTTGGGCCACTTGGTTACTTTGTGTCCCTTGTCCTTTCTCTTCAACTTAAGTATGTTATTGTGCAAATGTATTATGCAAATGATTTAATACATTACAAGTTATCCTACATAAATAGGATTATGAGTCATTGAGAAGAAAGGGCAGAAATAGAATCAAGAATGGGTGGGGCCCACATGGAAAAGGGGAGCCTGTGGTCAGTAAGCCTTTGGAGGAGAGACATAAGAATCCTGGGGCTGGAAGGGATCCTTGCCCTCAGGCTAGTGAATGTCTAAACCATCCTGGATGAGTCCTTATTTGTTCTTTTAAAGATCTCTGGGGATGGAGATTCCACAACTTCCCTTTGTATTAGATGCCAGTGTTTTATCACTGTCAGGCAAAAAAGCTTTCTCTACATCCAACTTGTCCTCCAGGCTTCCAGTTTTTTAGGTTTGCCTTTTATAACCAAATTTCCTTCAGACTTGTAATTTTAAAAAATTATTCTTCACTACAGAAGAATTTTTATTATACTCAATTATTAAAAAGTGAGAATTCATTCTATAGGTCTGGAGCACAAGTACCTGTGAATTTGTTCGCACTCTGAATGGGCACAAGCGAGGAATTGCCTGCCTTCAGTACAGGGATCGACTAGTTGTTAGTGGGTCCTCAGATAATACCATTAGGTAAGTGGAAGTCTACTGTGTTAATAGCTTTACATGAATAATGATCCCTTGGGGATTTAGACCCCCAAACACTGAATGATTTGGGGGGGGGGCTTTTAATGACTGCTTTTTTTAAAACCCTAACCTTCCATCTTGGAGTCAATGCTGTGAATTGGCTCCAAGGCAGAAGAGTGGTAAGGGTAGGCAATGGGGGTCAAGTGACTTGCCCAGGGTCACACAGCTGGGAAGTGTCTGAGGCCAGATTTGAACCAGGACCTCCTATCTCTGAGCCTGGCTCTCACTCCACTGCATCACCCAGTTGCCCCCTTAATGACTGCTTTTAGTATCATGTATACATTTTAGATTTACAGCAGATTCTAAAATGCTATAGACTTTGACTTAAAAGTTGAATCTTAAGACAATTATTTTCATTGTGGATGTGATAACTAGCCATTTGTTGGCAGCAAATAAATGTTAAATACCATTTTGGCAGCCTTAGTTGTTTTTGTTTGCTTGTTTGTTTTTTTGTTTTTTAAACCTTACACCTTAGAATCAATATTGTGCATTGGCTCCAAGGCAGAAGAGGGATAAGGATTAGGGCAGTGATTCCCAAAGTGAGCGCTACCGCCTCCTGGTGGGTGCTGCAGTGATCCAGGGTGGGGCGGTGATGGCCACGGGTGCATTTATCTTTCCTATTAATTGCTATTAAATTAAAAAAAAAATTAATTTCCAGGGGACTAAGTAATATTTTTTCTGGAAAGGGGGCGGTAGGCCAAAAAAGTTTGGGAACTACTGGGTTAGGGGGTTAAATGACTTGATTAGGGTCACACAGCTGGGAAGTGTCTGAGGCCAGATTTGAACCTAGGACCTCTGAACTCTAATTAGTTAGTGTTGAGCTGCTGCTTATTCAGAATAGATCAGAGAATTGCTACATTTGATCTATTAAGAATTGCTAAGAATTTTTGTTTAAAGATGTATCAAGAGGGGGCAGCTGGGTGTCTCAGTGGATTGAGAGTCAGGCCTAGAGATAGGAGGTCCTAGGTTCAAATGTGGCCTCAAGATACGTCCTAGCTGTGTGACCCTGGGCAAGTCACTTAACCCCCATTGCCTAGCCCAGTGATGGGCAAACTATGGCCTGTGGGCCAGATGCGGCTCCCTGAAATGTTCTATGTGGTTGTGCAACATTATTCCTAATCTGACAAATACATTGAGTAGGATACAATATGATGAAACTATGAAAGAGTAGCTTTAGAAACAGACTGACAGATGAGCATTTCCTTTCCTTTGGTCCCCTTTTTAAAAAGTTTGTTCATTACTGGCCTAGCCTTGACTCCAAGATGGAGGGAAGGGTTTATTTTTTTTTTTAAAAGATCTAAAAAAAAAAAAAATGTACCAAATGGGTAGTTCTGTTATCATGGTGACAAGGTAACACTAGAGTTGATCATTGTAGTCAACTTCCATCTTCTTGGTCTTTTATTTTTGCTCTGTTTTGTCATTTGGAATTTATTTCTGATTTTCTACTTCCCCTTCCCTTTTTCCTTCTCCCTCCAAATAGAATAGAAAACCAGTGAACAATATATAATCTAGAAGAATAAAGCTCCTCTTAACACCAATATCTGCTGTGGAAATCAGATTTAAAATAGGAGTATGAATTCATCCATTGCTTTTAAATCTCCCATGGCATTACATAATCTCTTATTGACTGGGAAACAAACTCTTCTTTGTCCAGGTCAAGAAAAGATAATACTCTTAGCCTCACTCACAGGTCTTGTTGGGAATGTGGAAACCCATCACCTATAGTTTTTACTGAGCTACTGTGGAGCCTCTGGGAAATGGGTACCCCTTCTATCTAGATTGCAGTGTTTTGTAATCCACAAAGTGGCAGGAAAAGGGAGTAAGAGTACTTTTCAATTTGTGGCTTAGGTATATGAGGTTGCATTAGGGATTCATAATCTACCCTTGGGAGAGGCCTTTCCCCTGCCTCCTAAGAATTCACCATAAATATATTTGATCACATTTTTTTACCATCAACTAAGAGAGAAAGAATAAACATGTTCAGGAATCAAGTATACCACAAGTTCTCATAATTAAAACATTTGTTCCACAAACCGTTTAATACAGTCTATGCTGTATATTGTAATCTTGTAGTATGAGATGAGGATGAGGCAAAGCATTCTGGTACAACATGAATCACTTGCATGATAATGCTCTTATTTCTCTTTAAGGCTATGGGATATTGAGTGTGGTGCCTGTTTAAGGGTTTTAGAAGGACATGAAGAATTAGTCCGGTGCATCAGATTTGATAACAAGAGGATTGTGAGTGGAGCTTATGATGGGTAAGTGTCTAAAACAAATGACTGTATTGGTACAATTATATCAGTGGTGAACTTCTAACTATAAGAAATATAGGAACTTCCAGTTCCTGAGTAGTAATTTGTCTTCCTTATACACCAATAACACTTCTCTGTCCAGAAGGCCTGTGGGTGGCAGAACAACATCATTAGAGCCTGTGGAGCCCAAATTAGACCTATCTATCCATTGACTTAGAAGGCAACTATTGCTACTAAATGTCATCTCAATAGTACATCTTCTCCAGGGGAATTATAAGATGACCAAGAGAAAAAGACTGGTATTTTCTTCAGTAAAGTTCAAAAGATAAAATCTTTATATATCAACTATGTGTGAATCACAATTCTGATGCTAAAATGAATAAGGGTGATCCCTGTCTTCAAAAAGTTTACTTGGGGGGAGGGGGGAAAAGGGAAGGGCAGGACAGAGAAATAAGGCATGCATCTAAAGTAAGATGTATTAATTTCATATAATACAGAATGGTATGCAAAATGCATGTTCACCTTCAACCCTAAAAATTAGAAAGCAAACACAATAGGCTCTATGTTTTTAATTAGAAAGAATGATTTCAGGCTTCATATTCCTATCATTTTATTACATTTCTTTTGTACTCAGGAAAGTTTAATTCATATTATTTTCATGTTACAGAAAAATTAAGGTTTGGGATTTGCAAGCTGCTCTTGACCCCCGGGCACCAGCAAGTACATTATGTTTGCGTACATTGGTGGTATGTATTTTCCCCACTTATATGTCTTGAGGCCATATGTAGAAACATGCCTATTCGTAGGTGAACTTACTTTACAAATTAAACCTCTTAAATCGTTCATGCCTTAAAAAGTACTTTCAAATGAATTTGTTTTGCTAACCCAAATTAGAGGGAACTTGATACCTCTGATATAGCAAGCCTTTTTCCAAAATATATTGACTTTGGAGTTGAAATTGAATAACTGTAAACGTGTCTTTGAACTTGGGGCAGTCTTCTGGCCATTTAAAAGTACAAATGCCTACTTCCAAACAGGAAGGTTTCCAAAACACCTAAAAATATAGGGCACAAATATTATAAAGATATGAAATGGGTTGAAGAAAATGTGTTCTTGGAATGGAAAACAAAATATTCAACTGATAGCTTCTGCAGTAAAGTTCATAGAATGAGTACAAAAGTCCTTACCCAATTTTGTGTCATGAGCCCATTGGCAGTCAAGTGGTGCCTATGGATTCCTTCTCAGAATCATATTTTAAGAAGAATACAATAAAGCACTTAAGATTATAAAGGAAACCAGTTATATTGAAATAAAGATGTAACTCTTTTTATGGGCCTCCATAGATCCCAGGTTAAGAATCCCTCATCTGATTTGATACTCTAATTTTACAGATTAGGAAACCTACTTGTAAAAAACAGGGGAAGTGACTTAACCCTAGAATCCCATAATCAGAAAGAATTTTGTCATCTTCTAGCCCAGTCATTACCAAATTAAATGAATCCTGTCTTACAGGATCCTTAGTTAGCCCCAGGCTGAAGAGTTCCCAGTGACAAGGAATTTGAAGCTTTCCAAGACAGCCCATTCTGCTTTAGAAAACTTGTCTGGAAACCAGTAACAATAGCATTGTGTCCTAGAGCTAAAGCCACAGTATGAAGAATTTTGTAAAATTTAGATCATACATTGGGGGCAAGGGGTGGGCAGATTTTAATGAACCTTTCTGATTTTATAGGAACATTCTGGACGTGTATTTCGGCTGCAGTTTGATGAATTTCAGATCATCAGTAGTTCCCATGATGACACTATTCTGATTTGGGATTTCCTAAATGTGCCCCCCAGTGCCCAGAATGAGACTCGTTCTCCCTCTAGAACATACACTTACATCTCCAGATAACAGTCTGCACTTTTACCCACATCAGGTATACCTTTTTTTGGAGGTGGGGGAGAGGGAGAGGAGGGTTGCTATTCCCAGTTTTGTGTTTCACATTTGCTATTATTATTGTGATTCAGATACTTCAAACATGATATTCCTTAAATTGAGTCATCTTTATTGGGTTCATCTTCATTAAATGCTTCTAATCAATCACTATTAGAGGACTCAGGAAAATAGGAAAATAGTGCTCGGTTTAAAAACAGAAAAGCATGTCAACTCTTAACCTCAAGGAGTTTATTTTCTAATTTTGTTAGTCTTTAGTCATATCTGACTCTTCACGACCCCATTTAGGGTTTTCTTGGCAAAGATACTGAAGTGATTTGCCATTTCCTCCTCCATCTCATTTTATAGATAGAGAAACAGAGGCAAAAACAGTTAAGTGACTTAGCCAAGGTCACACAGCTAGTAAGTGACTGAGGCCAGATTTAAATTCAGGAAGATAAGTCTTTGTGTATGTGTGATTCTATATATATGTATGTATGTATGTACATATATATATATATATATATATATATATATATATATATATAGAGAGAGAGAGAGAGAGAGAGAGAGAGAGAGAGAGAGAAAGAGAGAGAGAGAGAGAGAGATATGGATGAGTGTAGGTCAAAAAAGGATGTTTTTATCTGGAAAATCATAGGGATTTTGAGTGACTCCACTCAAATTACCACTCACTTTCCCAAAGCATTGTTAACTTGATTATATGTCCCAGAGAAGAGGAGGAGGTGGGGGTGGAGGTGGAGGTGGAGGGAAGATGAGTGGGATGGAATGTGTGTGGTTGGGGAGAAATAATGTGATTAGAGGTCAGGTTGGCTACATATAGTAAAATGTTCACCAATCAAGACAACCTGTGAATTCCAAAAATCCTTCTGAGCATGGTCTCTGTAGTTCCCTTTGGAGAGTGCAATAGCAGCTCAGCTCTTCTTCACCCCTCATTTAAAAAGGGAAAAAAAAAAAAAAAAAAAGGCCCAATCCTAAACGTTAACCATAGAGAGCAAGATTCTTTACCTCTAGTCAAAACCAAAGAGAAATCGGGAGAATGACATGACTACTGGCAGGTTTCTTTCAGTCTATATCTTGTGTCATCAGAGGCAAAGACACAATAACTTTTTCAAGTTCTAGCTTCATGACACACCCAACTGTTTGGAGACTGGCCAGAATCTATGCCATCTTTAATGGGAATTATTCTTTCTTTGTAATCTCTTCTCCTGGGGCAGCTGGGTAGCTCAGTGGATTGAGAGTCAGGCCTAGAGACGGGAGGTCCTAGGTTCAAATCTGGCCTCAGACACTTCCCAACTGTGGGACCCTGGGCAGGTCACTTGACCCCCATTGCTCACCCTTACCACTCTTCCACCAAGGAGCCAATGCATAGAAGTTAAGGGTTTAAAAAAAAAAATTAAAAAATATATAATCTCTTCTCCTTGGATAAATTGGTTATGCTTTACCCTAGACTTAACTGAAAATCCAAAGGTTTTCATCACATCTCTATTCATATTTACTGAATAGAACTGTGTACTTAAGACAGTAATGAAGGAAGAAGACAAGATCCTTCATTGACATTAGGAAGCCTACCTTCAAATGGGGTAGGTGAACCCCACAAACATAAAAAACCTAAACCGTAGAAACATGTAACCCTAGACACCAACCATTGTGTGTCACATAGGCATATATGCACACGTTAAGAGTGTTCCTGAGAAAAGGGGAAAGTACACCTCTTCTGCAGGTTCTGATATACACTCATTCATAAAGATCTCATCATAGGAAAGCACAAAGTTTTAAATAAATTTGAGACTGGAAAAATTTTTTTTCCCTGCTGCTTCTTAATAGCTTCTTCTAATAAAGTGCCACAAATCAATATACTTTTGAATAGCTTCCTGGTTTATAAGATAAACCCTAAATAAGATTCCTTTAGTTGAGGTGTGGTAATAACTATCTCTTATTATTTGATTATCTCAGGTAGGAGGAGATTCAAATTCTCTGTGTGTGTGTGTGTGTGTGTGTGTGTGTGTGTGTGTGTGTGAGAGAGAGAGAGAGAGAGAGAGAGAGAGAGAGAGAGAGAGAGATGAAAAACAAGTCTGTAAAAATCACTCTCAATGGTGTTTTGTTATGACAATAAACTGCAAATCAGTGGAAAATGTTATCTGCTCTTTAAGGTGGTAGGTCCCAAAGACCTAACACAAGCAATGAACCCCTTTTACAAGGTTCCAAATGTGTTTGTTTCTTCAAAGCAAATTGCTTTTGACAACCCTGGCAGTCAGCTACAAGAATTTTATTGCCTTTTTTTGAATTCTTTTCATTTATTGTAACATGACAAAAATTGTTACCATATGATATGCTAAGATGCTAAGATCTAAGCACTACAAGAAGAAAACCACCCTTAAAGATACTTTCACTGTTAAAGAAGTGAAAGCCTCCCAGCTACAATTTAGTAAGGCAGGACCTTTGCTCAGGAAATGTAGGAATTAGGTTTATTCACAGATTCTTTGTTAATGCTTATTCATCTCTGAGAGAAAATGCTCTCAGATTGTTTTTACTTTTCCATTTTGTGTGATTTTTATTTTAAAATGTTAAAATAGTCTTTATTCATTATTATATGACAGCTTACTAGACTCTAAGGCAGTGATTCCCAAAGTGGGCGCCACCGCCACCTGGTGGGTGCTGCAGTGATCCAGGGGGGTGGTGATGGCCACAGGTGCATTTATCTTTCCTATTAATTGCTATTAAAATTTAAAAAAAAATTAATATCCAGGGGGTAAGTAATATTTTTTCTGTAAAGGGGGTGGTAGGCCAAAAAATTTTGGGAACCACTGCTCTAAGGTATGAAGGAAGGAAGTTTAAACACCAGATATGGTGTCTGTTGCATACTTTAAATTGTATGATATTGGGGGCAGCTGGGTAGCTCAGTGGATTGAGAGGCAGGCTTAGAGACCAGAGGTCCTACGTTCAAATCTGGCCTCAGACACTTCTAGCTGCGTGATCCTGGGCAAGTCACTTGACCCCCATTGCCTAGCCCTTACTGCTCTTCTGCCATGGAACCAATATATAGTATTGATTCTAAGATGGAAGGTAAGGGTTTTTAAAAAAAAAATTGTATGATATTGAAGTACTATATACTTTACATTTGTATTTAACTGACCAAAAAAAGGAATACATACAATTTCCTTTCATCTAGAATACCTGAGGATTTGTGCGCCCTTGTTACTTATCTATTTAATGGCTTACTGAGACAGGTAGCATAGGTTGCATTATCAATTTGATAGGAAGAGACTACAATTAAAGGTCCTCAGATCTTTGGGGTATGTCAAGATCACTATAATGAAAGTTGATCATCATTGTAAAAGTAAAATGAGTCTGATTACTTGAGCTTTATGATTGCTTGGAGTCTGGAAAAATCCAAGATTAATGTAGTTTTTGGTTCTTAAAAAAAATACCCAACCCAATGTTGCAGTTCTTGTCTTTATTAAGATAATGATTCCAATTGTACACCTTTTCCTAACCCTTTAGGGTTTATAAAACATTCCCCTCATCACAACTCTGGGAAGTGGATAGTATTTTACCAAAAGAGTAATTTAAGTGAATTAGCTAAGATTTTGTAGTCTAGGACAGCGATGGACAAACTACAGCCCATGAGCCAGATGAGGCCCCCTGAAATGTTCTATCAGGCCCTGTGACATTATTCCTAATCTGATGAATACAATGAGTAGGATACAGTGCAATGAAACTTCGAAAGAGCTGTGTTAGAAACAGACTGACAGATGAGCATTTCCTTTCCTTTGGCCCCTTCTTTACAAAGTTTGCCCATCACTGGTCTAGGAAGTATCCACACCCAGGTCTCCTGGATCACGATACCAAGCTGCTCTGTAGCATCTTTCTCCCCTTCCACAGTTGCCCCTCCACACTCACACACTCACACATCAGAACTAGATCTTATAGAACCAGACATCATGCAGTGTAGACTAGACATTTTAGCATTTTAGAGAGATTAGTGTGGGCTTTGAGTCTTCAAGGTTCCTTTTGTAAAGGAGATGTGAATGGAATTTATAGCTAGCACTGTGCTAGCCCTGGTGGAGCACATACAAGACTAGGAAGGATTAGCAGGACTTAGCATGCCAGAGCTGGGAGCTTCCTAGAATACCATGTGCTCTAAATTTTTTCAGAGGAACCTGATAATCACACACTTGAAATGTTTGGCTCAGTGTTGGTGCTAGGTCTAGACCCAAGGTCCTCTGAATTCTAGTCAAGTCTTTTCCCTATTTGATACAAATGATTATAATGTTTCCCTCTACTGAACCCCTCATTGTACTTACTTTGTACCTCTTTATGACCCTTCTACTCTGCCTTATTTTGCAATTATTTACTATCTCTTTTACCAAGGCTGGAAGCTCCTTGAGACCAGGACCATTGTTTCTTAACTCTTTTTGTTTCCTGTGAAGTGCCTCATAGTCCCTTGTACCTCTAGATGATCGATAAAGATTTGATAAATTGAATTTAGTTTCAAATTTTTAAAATTTATCATAAGACTCTTTTCTTCTAAAGGAAAGGGCATTCTGTATATGTTTCAGGAATTAATACTTCCTATGAAATTAAGATATACATTTAGTCTTTCAGGAGGCTCATGTGCTTTAAAAAAATCATCCTAGTACATTAAAAAGTTGATTGGGGAACTTAAGAGCTGGAAGAAACTTGAGAGATCATCTACTTTGAACCCTCTCCTTTTGCATACAGAGAAATTGAATCTTAACAAATTGTCCAAGGTCACCAAGTGAACTGATGCCAAAGCCAAGCCCAGAACTAGGCCTCCTGTTTTTCTCTTGGTCTAATGCTTTCCTCACGTACCATGCTGCCTTTTCCAATGAATATTTTTTGAAAATACAGTAAATTCTTGGTCTCTTGCATTCTGTTAGCAGAAATTCCCTAGCAATTGTCATGTCTATTCTTCTGCAGGTCAATGATAATTTATATTTATAAACATTTATAACAATGAAAACTTCCTCTCAATTAAAGCTGTCCCAGAATGGCATTGACCTCTTTAGGAAATGGAGGTTTTCCCACCACTGGCAGTCTTCATGTGGAGACTGGATAGTTACTTACAGGAAGGTTGTAGATCAGATTTCTGTTCAGATTCAGATTGAACTAGAAAGATAAGACCTCTTGAGGCTTCCCTTCTAATTCACACTCTGTGGTTCTGTGTGACCCGAGACATTTTGTCCTCCTAAAGTACTTTATGAATCATCAAAGAAAGATTAAATTCTATTGGTAGGCATTAAAAAAATGCCATAGTCTTTGTACATTGGTCCACGTGCAGAATAAAGCCAGCACTTATATAGCACTTTAAGGTTTATCAGATGCTTTGCAAATATGACTGAATTGATCATCACTGGGAAAGGTAAGTGTCATTTTTATCCCTTTGAGGAAACTGAGCCAGGTTAAGTGGTCCACCCAGAATCATATAGCTAGTAAGTGACAGTGGCAGGATTTGAACTTAGGTCTTCTTTCTTGGCTCCAGGTCTTCTTTCTTGACTCCAAGTCTAGCAACTCTCCTATTGTACTGGTAATCCTCTTTCTCAGAATATCTGATCAGTCAGATGATTTGGAAAAGCGAAGTTTTTGTATTTTGAAGAGAGGAGTTGACTGGCAGGTAAATGTGAACAACATCTAACATCTTTTCTTCATTATTTTCAGGGTTCCATAGTCTTGAACTACTGGCTACACGGCTCTCACATGCCCACGGGTGTTCATTCACAGCTGAGTATGAAGTTGGAATTGGTTCTAGATGCTGTGTAGATGCAAAGCAGCACAACTCTAAATTCTCATTTTTCTTGCGATCTCTGACTCCTGACTGTTTACTTGGAGGCATTTATGACGGTGACGTTGACTTCAAGTAGATAAGAAAAAGCCTGTCCTTCCCTGCCATGAAAAAAACCTAACGCTTCAACTGTAAATTTTTCATATAAACTGAATTTACAATCTGTTTTACAGAAGTAAATGAAAATTCAAGAAAAGACTTGGCCTAATTTATATTGCTTTGCACTTTGGTCTGACTTTAAAGAACAACATTACATTCTCCGATGATATTTGGGTGCCAAACACATGCCCAGAATGTACAGAGTTCCTTTCAGAAGTCAGCATTCTCCTTTTGACTGTACAAGTTATTCTGCATTGAGAACTTGTTTTATCAGGAGTGTGTTGGACGTTTGGAAACATTTCCGGATTGTTTAATAATATTTTTGGATTTTACTTTATTTCTGCTCCACTTCTTTCTTTTAATTTAAAGAACTGTAAACCAGATGATCTTATCTGCCAACTGGTAATATGGCACTGGCTTTTCATTTATTAACTGCCCCTTTCCTCTGTTTTGCCGACATTTGATATAGTCATATCTTTACATGAGTGCTTGCCTCCTAATTTAAAATACTGTATCAGCATGTAGATAGAATGTACATAACAGTTTAACCTCAAGGCGTGTGGAGTCAGGGTGTCCTGATCCCGAGACACTAATGCATACTGTATTAGCACTTAGCCACGGGATGTTCTCAATGACTGGCACCCAGGGGTTCACGTGGATTTTCTAGAATCCTCCGTGCAGTATTCATAAGGATTTTTTTTATGAGAACTATGTTTTAAAAATGTAATTTCTAAGCTTAAAAAAATTAAAATGTTTCGTTTTTTGTTCTGCAGTATGTACAATAGACATACCTTTTAAACTTTTTTTTTCTGGTTTGTTTTCTTAATGGTATTCTGAAATACAAGTTAGCTTTTTTTGGTAGCATTTTACTTGGCTCCATAATTGAACAATGTCCTAAGTCAAAATTTAAATGTATTTATATTTTTAATTTTACTCTTATCTGAAGTGAAGTAGTAGCCTTGTCAAGAGATGAGACTCTTGGCTCCCGTGTCTACGTCTGGGTCTAGGCTCCGTTCTAGTTTTCAGGCACTCACCCCAGGCCGGTGCTTGATGCTGCCCGTGCTGGTATGCGCGGCTCCTTTGTAGTTTTCTTTTTGGACATCTCTTCCTTCAGAAGGTCTCTTTTGGGGCCTCCCTCCATCTTAGGTTGCAAGGTTTCCTCGCCTTTCTTTTTTGAGTTCCATGTATTTAGTGGCATGCTTCTGTGGGAAGGGATTACTCACAAATGTCATTTCTCTTGATTTGCTTTATATGACTAGAGCTTTCAACAAAGGATTTTGTTTTGTTACCCTTAGCTTCCAAATGCACTAAAATTCAAGTAGGTGTGAATGACATTGTCACATTGACTTCTCTGTGGAGATCAATTGGCACTGAAGTGCCAGCTGGCGCTCCTTTTTTTCCCCCCTTCCATGTACAATGTTCTGTTTTATTTGTCCTTTGACATTTGTTTTAATCCAGGAATGTCCATGGTATTTAAAGGACCAATAAATTACTATTAAAATGCAGTGAACAAGCATGGCTAGCAATGGCATCCTCTTTTGGATCAAACCTCTTCCCAGCGAAAGCACACACAGATATTACCAAAGGGCAGATTGCTTTGCTATATTTTATCCTTGGCATCGAGAAAAGTGTTGGGATCAATGTGTAGTTTGTTTTTCTTTTTTCTCTTTTTTTTCCTTCTTCAGTTAAAGCTTCCTCCTATATGTTACAAGTGATTTCTTTCTTTGAGATGATAGAACCTCAAAGTGCAGAAGTAAAGGTCACAGTTTTGTAAGCTTGACGGTAGTTTGTGAGAGTGGCTTACTTTTAACCCGTTTCATCTTATAGCTTTAATATTAAACTGGCTAAGAAAAGATGCTCTTGCAGCCCAGAAGAAAATGGTAAAGTGTTTCTCAGAGAGCAATGTCCTTTTTTATGCATGTGTAAAATGGAAATTCCTCATTTTCCTTGGGAGATCATGGTGTTTGAATGTGCACACAATTTTTGGATTGTGCTTATTAAACCATAACAGTGGACTTTTGTCTTTGGCACCCAAGGAATTTGACTTCGGGGATTCACAGTAGCAATTCCTGGCTGCACTCTGGATTTTGGTTTTGCTAACCATAATTGAGCAATTGTACATTACTGCTACATTAATGTTTCAAAGCACTGGGATAGTCTACTTCTAACTTGTAATTAATTATGTTTGCCAATTATCTGTTTGAAATAAGTTTGTGTCTGAACAGCTTATTGAAACTGTTAAATTGTACAGATATTGTTAATGACCTAAAGCTTTGTACTGTGGAATGTGCTTAATAAAAAAAAAAAAGTTTGACCTTTGTCCAGAAAATCACTAACTAATATCAAACAAAGTACAGGCATTATGCATTATGGCTAATCTGGCTTCATGCAATTGTTACTTCAGATACTAATTTGAAGCTAATTGTCTTAATAAAATATTCCTCCTAAACCCTACTGCTCTGTTAAGGAATTTGTTTAAAAAAAAAAAAAAGACTGTAATATGTTATCAATAATTCAGTGACATGCAACTGAAACTTCTAGAATTTTTTTTTTAAACATCTGCATTGTAAAATGAGGTTGAAGGTCAAGTGCTTTCAGCATAGGAGAACTATGCCTGTGATGATGCAATTGTATGCCTTGAAAGGTATTAGCTAAAAAGCTCACTTGAACCTTGTGGGTTGTGGGGTTAGGCTATCCCATACCTTTCCTCGGCAAGGCTGCCTCCCACCATATGCAAGATTGCTTCCCCAGAATATTGAGCTTTAGCTATGGGATGAAATATGAAACGGGCACCTTTAAGTGCTCTCTGTGTCATTTCGATTTCAGTGAAAATTAAACTTTTTGATCTCATCCCCATGAAAGAGTTCCATGAAGGCAGGTATGGAAACGGCCAGCTGGAGCCCATTCGGCTTTTGTGCATCAAGAATGAGATCTTATGACTCATGGTAATGAATCATCTCAGTTTATTTGAATCATCCTCTCAGGCAGGGGTTCTTAGCCATTTTTCTGTCATGGCCCCCTCTGGCAATCTGGTGTTCGAAGAATCATGCTTTTTAAGTAACGGAAGAAAGAGCTAAATTTCAGTTCAAAATTTGAGAAAATAAAGATGTATTTTTTCCCAACCAAGTTCACAGATCCCCTTTAACCTATCCACATGGATCCCAGGTTAAAAATACCTGCTCTAAGGCAAAAAGAACACAGGTAGACCTCAGCCATGGGAGTTCTCAGTTTCTTGATTAGTCACTTCTGTTTGTTTAGTACATCAACAACCTACGTATCTGGAAAACATTGTTAAGGGGAGCCAGATTTTTCAAGTATCTGAGAGCTGGAGAATTTTAAAAATGTAATTATTACAAACAGAAATCTTTCTGAAATATATCTTGCCTTTTTTTCTGGTGCAGTCTGAACAATCTAATCTTTTTTAATAGTCCTTTGAGATATCATAATGGACATTTCTTATTTTTGATGGGCTGGAATATAGTAGTGCCTTTAGGGCCTATCAAAGCATATATATGGGTTATTTACCTGTGTACCGGGCCCAACTGTTCTTCTATAATGTTGTTCTTTTTCATTTTTTATTTAACCGATACCTTCACTCTTGGAATCAATTACTGTGTATTGATTGTAAGGCAGAAGAGCAGTAAGGGCTGGGTAATGGGGGTTAAGTGACTTGCCCACACAGCTAGGAAGTGTCTGAGGCCAGATTTGAACCTAGGGCCTCCTATCTCTAGGCCTGGCTCTCAATCCACTGAGCCACCCAGCCACCCAGTTCTCGTTTTGATGGACTTTCTTTTGCTCACTGTCTTTGTCATCAGGCCATCAGTAGGGCTGGGACCTACTTACTGCCAACAGTTGCAGCCCTTCTTCCCCTCTTCTAATTTCTTGTAACCAGTTGGGGAAAATGGTGTGGAAGATAAGAGTAAATCAGCTCTTAGAGAGGACCTAAAGGGTTCTCCTTTTGAGTAGAGTGCATGATTTTTAATGCAAAGGACTTTAATGCAGAGCCCTCCTTTGGATGGCAGGGACAGGTTCTGATTCTTTGCTTTCATCTAAATAACTGAATTCCTTATAAGTGAAGTGTCATTTTAAATTCAGAGCAATAAACTGACCTTTAATAAAAGATTCCAGATCAAGGTTAGATGGCCATAAACACAAACAGTTTTGTAGAACTGAAAATGAAGTGAAATAAAGTGACTAGCTTCAGAATTTCTAAAGCAGTGGAGTTTACTGTGCTTTAGTGTATCTGTAGAGGGTTGGTTAGAGAGGAAGGATTGGAGTGAAGGGAGAGCAATTGCAATTGTTCTGCTGGGAGTGAGATGTTGTGGAGGCAAGATCACAAAACCTGGCAACTGATTGGATTTAAGGGCTGAGGAAGAAGGAAGTAGGAACCTGGAAGATGGGAAGGATAGTTTGACTTCAGTCTAAAGAATTTTGGAAGAAAGGATGGCTTGGGGGAAATTGGAAATGTCCTAGAATGTGGGGTGAAAAAATGAAGATATCAAGTGTAGGTGGGTTGGTTTTTTTTTTTCCCCCTAGGAGTTTTGTTGTGATAGAGTATAAGACAGTATGTTTAAAAGATGCCACGAACAAGTGACGGTTTTGGTTTTTTTAAACTCTTACTTTCCATCTTCAAATCGATACTGTGTATTGGTTCCAAGGCAGAAGTGGTAAAGGCTAGGCAGTGGGAGTTAAGTGACTTGTCCAGGGTCACACAGCTGGGAAGTGTCTGAGGCTAAATTTAAACCCAGGACCTCCCATCTCTAGGCCTGGCTTTCAATCCACTGAATCACCTGGCTGCCCTCCAAGTGATGGTTTTTTAAAGAGAGGTAAGAAATTTCATCATGTTTATAAGTCAAGGAGTCAATGGATAAGACAGAAAATTGGGGAAAGGGAAGGATGATTAAAGGGACAAACTCCCTGAGGAGACTAGAAGCTTCTGTGGCTCCTTGTTACTTGTAGGCAACAAACTTCTGGCATTTAAAGCTTGTCACAATCTGGCTTCCACTTATTCTTCCCAACTGATTTCATACTGTTTCTGGTTTCCATACTCGGTTCCATCCAAACAGGCCACTTTGGCTGCTCCTCATGTGTGACATTCTATCTTTAGTGTCTTTTCCTTTGCATGAGCTAGCAGCTCTATCCCTCTCTTCCCCAACCCTGTACTCTCTTTCCTTCTGCCTCTTGGCCTCTGTAATTTCCTTCAAAGCTTGTAACATTTCTTCAAAGCTCAGTTATACTATCTTGTATACAAAGCCTTTCCTGATTTGCTTCCCCACCAATATATTTTCTCTGTCTCTCTTGTACACACACACACACACACACACACACACACACACACACACACACACGCAGTTGGGCAGTTGGGCCCTCATTTCTGTGGAGAATGTATTACAAGACCCACCTCAGATGGCTGAAAATGCAGATATGAGTGAACACCTGCTGATCCCATATATGTGACTTATACGTACATATGCATAATAAAGTTTAAATTACAAATTAAACACTGTAAGTTATCAACATTAAATACAGTTATCATAAAGTACATGACATTATTATACAGTTCCATACTCTCAGTGTTTGGGTGTTCAAGGAGGACTGAGGGCTTGCTGAGCCCTTTTCAGGGCTGTTCATCTACCATTACTCAAATCTCACCCGTGGTTCCAAGAAGCTTGTGCAACAGCCACACACTGGGCTAAAATCAGATTGTCTGGTAACCAAAGGATCAGACTCATCAGTGAGGGAGATGCCCAGCCCAAGCATGTGAATTCTCCCCATGAAATGGGTGGATGAGAACAATTTGTTCCAATGACCATGAAAGTGGCTGAAGCCCATGCTGTCAACCACTTAACTTGTTCAGACACTGAAGATGCCCAAAGTCATCTAGTGCATTCTGGGCCATCACCAGTCATCCTAACTCTTTTCTTGCAACCTGACTTAGATGCCTGGAAGAGAGAGCGAGGCATCCACCTTTGTATAACTGCCTTGCAAATCCAATTCACATGCAAGTCAAGAGATCACTTTGTGTTGTGCTCTTACTGATTGTCTTTGAACTCAAAGGACAAATAACTCTTAAAGGGAGGTAAGACATGTGCTGGACTGGTGGACTTCACCATATTTGCCTATACTCACTTGGTGAGTACTTTGAAGCTTGTGAACTGTTTTTTTTGTTTGTTTGTTTTTAATTTCTGGAATCTTCCGAATTTTCCATTTTTCCCCTTGGCTAACCTCAGGTGCCAAATCAGTGAAAATTGGCCCTACTATGTGTGTGTGTGTGTGTGATAAATATTGATCTTTGTAACCTTAGTTTTAGCAGAGCCTCCAAGCTAGTCATTTTTTCATTTCCTACTTGGCTATGCCTCTTCAGTCTTCACTAGGAACCTCATCATCCTACAGGATTATATGGGTTTTGGCACTCATGATTCATCAATATCCCAATTTTCATTCAGGATAAAACACTCATTTTCAGTTTATGTCCCTGTGACCTCTCTTAATGGAGTGGAATGGAGAGGTCCTCCTCAAATTTTCATTTAAAGAGAACTCCCTCTCCCTCTCCAGCTGCCTCTTCATTTCTCACTTGGCTGAATTCCTTTGGACTTTAGTACCTTCCCCCAACTCCCTTAATATACTTTAAGCTCCTTGAGGGCAGGAACTATATTTTAAAAAATTGTATTCCCAATACCTTACCTGGCACATAGTGAACACTTAATAAATATTTATTGACTCGCCAATCCTTACAACAACCCTGGAAATCAAGTGCTATTATCTCCATGTTACAAATGAGAAAACTGAGGCAAATAGAAGTTACATGACTTGTAGGCCATATTTAAACTCAAATCTTTCTGACTCTAAGTCTAGTCTCCTATCCTCTGCACTGCCTAGCCAAGAATCTAACCTATTCTCTTTGCATAAGGGATTTCTCCATTGTTCTTTGGGTTCCCTACAATTTTAATTCTTATTATAGAATTATAGTTTCTAAGATTCACTCACCCAACAAAATTGCTGGAGAATATTTGTTTTGGGAAAAAATGAGGTTTTTGTGTTTGGAGGAAATATGGGATCATAAAAAGCATTGAACAACTTCCAAATGTGCTAACAGCTCTCTTTTCCTCATATTTAATTTTGAGCTCAGTTTAGTATACATTTTGTAGTGCCTGCCCCACATTCACTCAATGAAATGGGCATCTGCCTTGAACATCCTAGTTTAGACAGTAGATATTTTTAATCCACTTACATTTTCCTTCATGGATTCTTTCTAATTTTTGTTTTTGAACTATTCTAATGGGGAAGGTGACATGTCAATAACTTGTACATAGTCAATATGTTCCTATTTGAAGGGGAACCTGAAAAGGAAAAGGCGTCTGGGGAGACCAGAAAAATCTATCACACTCATTTTCAGTTTATGTCCCTGTGATTGAATTACCTGCTTTTTATCTGTCAGCTACAGTATTTGATGGTGAGAAGTGATGCTGTAAGAGGGCCATAATTTTCAGAGGTTCCTGTACAATCCCAGAGGGCAGGTTCTTTTTTAGCCGTGGCCTGTAAATGTATTAGAACAGAAAAGAGTCTTTTTGAAGTGTAAATTGTACTTGTCATCATGGTAACAATGGTGGTGGCTGCTGCTGCTGCTGCTTCTGCTATCAGCAGTAGCTAATGTTTCTTGGTACTTTAAGGATTATAAAATGCTCCCCTCCAGGTTGTGGTTTGATCCTCACAACAATCTTGTGAGGTAGATTCTATTTTAATCCTCACTTTATAGATGCCAGAACTGCTAGAGTAGTTAAGTGACTAACTCAAGATTTCAAAGTTGAAATCATTGTTGTTCATCCTTTGTTTCCAGAGGACTGACTGGATCATGTCTAGATTTGTGCTTGATTTGGATTTCAATGAGGCAGAGTTGCACAAAAGCTTAATCTTCACTCCCTCTTCCAGAGTAATCAGTGGCAATACAAAATATGGCCCCAGATGCAGTGGATGCCCATGGCATCTTCCATGTCTGCCCAGGCTTTAAGAGCTCCACAACACCTGTTTTAGCTGCCTTTATGGACCACTGGAACAAATTGTTCTCATCATTTTTATGGGGGGGAAGGCTTTGCATGCCTGGGCTAGATACTGCGCTAATTCACTGACAATGGAGTTGTCAGTTGGAGACCCTCACCCTGGTTTAACCCATCTGCAGAGATGTTTTTACTAGTGTGTGTCCACTGTGCATGCCACAGCTTCTTTGGAGCCACAGGTAAAAAAAGTAGGGTGAAAGGCAGATATAGAAGATAAATAAGTATCCTTGAAAAAGATTCAGCTAGCCCTCACACCACAGGTATTAATCCCTCCTGAACACTGCATATGACCCAATAAAAATGATAATAATAAATTATAATAATGAGATTTACATAGCAGTTTTGCCAAGTGCTATATGTCATCTCATTTGATCCTCCCAACAACCATGGGAGGTAGGTGCTACTATTACTCTCATTTTACAGATGAGTAAACCCAGGCTAACAGAATAAACAACTTGCCCAAGTTTCTAAGTTTCTGTGGCAGGATTTGAGCTTGTTTAAGTCTTCTTTAGATCCTAACATTTTTTCCTCTGAAAATCCAAGTATCAGAAATAATGCCCACATAAGTCTAGTAATGCTAAAGTACAGATGACCATTTCTTTTTTTTTTTTCTTCCCACCATTGGATATTTTCTTTTTTTTCCCCAATTACATATATAAACAATATCCAACATTTAAAGAAATTTTGAGTCTCGAATTTTCTTGCCCCGCCCCCAAGAACTGGTAAGCAATCTGATATAGATTTTACATATGTGATCATGTAAGACCTTTTTTCTATATTAACCCTTCTCTGGAAGGAAACAAAAAAATTTAAGAAAGAGAGTGAAAAAAATTTTCTTTGGTCTGGATTCAGACTCCCATCAGTTATTTCTCTGGGAGAAGATGGCATTTATTATCAGGAGACCTTTGGGACTGTTTTGGATCCAGGGGACCATTTCTGATTCATTTGTAGCAGTCATTGATGGGCACAAGTATTATATTGAAACTCTGGGAGCAGAGAGTCTCATCCTTGATTGATGGGCAAGAACTGTTGGATCTTGGAATGTTCCCAGGGACCATGAGGACAGGGGAGAAAGCGGTTGGCCCAGGGCGGTATAAATACCCTGGCAGCCCTGACTTTTGGTTCCTTTCCTTCCCTTTGACTTGAGATCTGTGGATCCTGGTCTTTTGGGAATTGGTGACTTGCTGGGCTCAACCTTGCAAGATCCTCCTGTCTTATACCTGACTAGCATTGTCAACCTGTACCCAGACCATCATTCTTCTGATTCTACTGCCCTAGATATTAGGAATCAAATCATCTGTAGTTATCTAGGTTTCCCAGGGCCCAGGAGGGATCCGGGAAGTGGGCAGGAGAAGAAGAAGTGGGTGGAAAGGGGTGGATACCTGAAGGCTGTTTAGGCATAACATCTAGCAGAAAGAAGAAGCTGAAAGACATCAAGCAGCAGTTTGCTTACTCTGGTTTGGCTTTGGCCAGGCTGAGCCAGAGGAGCTAGCTACCAGAATCAATTACCTGCCTACAGCTCTGAGGGTTTATTATTACCAAAGTAGTTAGGGTTTCCCAATTCCTCTATCCAATCCTAATACCCCTCTTTGCTAATTATAGAGAAAGCCTTTCAAGTACCTTCCTGGAGTGGTTATTTCATAGCTTCTCTGGGAAGGGAAATAAGCAGTCAGATAAACCGTTACCAAGGCTGATAGAGCCCAAATCTATTATCAATCAACCCCAGGTGGGACCCGAAGGGATACCATCCATTGACCAGAAGGATCCTGCCTGGGCACTGTTATAAAGGAGAGAGGTGTCACATCATCTAGCTAGGGCAAGCCTCAGTTGATCTTGCCCTAGCCACCAATCTGGACTCCACTGCTGTCACACAATTACCAGTGGTAGGATCCAGTAAGTTCACCCTCCCTCTCCATCTAAGCATACACATCTTTATTTTTTATAACAGGTGAGTGGCTAGAATTTACCTGAAGAAAGGGAATGTTAATCCTGTCCTATAGGCTGGGAGCTTGACAAATGGATACCTTCTCTCTTTTCTGGTTATCTGAATCTTAGGCTGATTTTCTTCTGAATGTGGATGTTGGGTCCCTAAGTCATTGTGTGCCTTAGTAAACATTCTCTCTCTGAAAGGGCTTGTAGTCCAAAGCCCTGGATTCGAGGCCCAGCTCTGACCCTCATTAATCCAAGTCGGTTAGGTTAACCTCCCTGCCTCAGTTGCTTTATCTGTAAAGGGATCATAAGAATGGAGAGATAGAGTTGTGGTGAGGAAAATGAAGGCGAAGCTAAGTGTGACCTATGGTTAGTTACTGAACTATAAGCTTTTTCAGGTTTCTTCTGGATCTACTTGTAGCATTTCATAGAGGGGATACATTCA
Organism: Gracilinanus agilis; assembly: GCF_016433145.1. Taxonomy (NCBI): domain Eukaryota; kingdom Metazoa; phylum Chordata; class Mammalia; order Didelphimorphia; family Didelphidae; genus Gracilinanus; species Gracilinanus agilis. The sequence goes on from NC_058131.1 coordinate 365,327,048, forward strand.
GGGTCCTAAAAGTCATAGGAAAGTTTCAAGCTTTTAAATCTATTTAAGCTATTAAAACTTAAACCAGCACTAAGACTTTTGGGACACCCTGTGAATAAAATAATGCTCTATCAATTTATGGTCGGTCATACTGCCTGGCTGACTGGTCCAGGATTAATAACAACAGTAATAGTTAGCATCTGCATAGCACTTACTATGTGCCAGATCTATGTTAAGTACTTTATAAATCTTATCGCATTTGGTCCTCACAATAACCTTGGGAGGTAGATGCCGTTATTATCCCATTTTACTGAGGAAACTTAGGCAAGCAGAGGTTAAATGACTTGCCCAAGGTGACATAACTCCTACCTGTCTGAGGCAGCTAAATGGCACAATAAAAAGAATACTGGGCTAGAGACAGAAAGACCTGAGTTCAAATCTAGGTACAGATACTTCCTATTTTGTCTTGTGACCCTGGGCAAGTCGCTTAACCTCTGTTTGCCTCAGTTTCTTCATCTGTAATATGGAATAATAATAGTGTCTATCTCCCTGGGTTTTTGAAAAAATAATGTATTAATGAGATATGAGATATCAAATCAAATGAGATAATAATTATAAAACTGATCCATAGTAAGTGCTATATAAATGTCAGTTACTACTACTACTACTACTACTACTACTACTACTACTACTACTACTACTACTACTACTACTACTACTACTACTACTACTACTACTATGATGAGTTTAGATTTGAACTCAGGTCTTCCTGACTCCAGTCCCAGCACTCTATCTACTGTGTTACCTCATTGATCCACTCAGACTGAGTCCTGCTCTATAACATAGGGCCACACTGAAGTACCAATGGGTTTTCTGGGAGACACTCCAAATCCCTACACACAGGCACTCTTTATAGCAGGGGTCTGCAACCTTTTTGGCCGTGAGAGCCATAAACGCCGCATTTTTTAAAATGTAATTTAGTGAGAGCTGTACAATATGTTTAACACTGAATACAAGTAAATATATGCATTTTATGTAAGAACAACACTTTTAAAGTACGATAAGTCTCTGAACTATTTTTAATAACATTATTATGTGCTAACCAGTGATGAATAAAGTACTTCTTACCATTAATGTGACTTCTGGTGCTGCATGGTTTTGCTGATGGATTTGTAGTCTGGTTGATATGTGGTGAGGTTAAGCTTCATGTAGGCATTGAGACTTCCATCTGTTCAATGTGATCTTACATATAAAACTCCTTTACACTAAGAAAATTGCTGAAATAAAGAGAGAAAAATTCAGGGAAAAATACTTTTTCCTCTCCCTTTCTCAAGTCAGGCAACAGGAGAAGAAAAAGCTGCCGGCCTGCTGGTTAAGCCATTTGGCCACATAAATTAAGTAGGAGATCAGGAGATTACAGAAAATAACATGATGTGTGCAGGCATTAGTAAGTAGTTGGGGAGGAGGGTACCTTTTCATGGAAAACTGGCCAGGACACATCACACACATTTCCTGGTACAGGTGTTTATCTGCTGCCTACTCAATCATTCTGTATCAAATGAAACAACTACTGGGGAGAAATGCTTCTCACTAATGAAGCATATGTAAAGATGTAATCTGACTATAGTTCCCCTTTCAGAGCAGGTAGAAAAGTTAAAAACAATAGCAATCCCACAAATAGGGAGTGCAGACCCCATGAATAGAGGTAAAAAACAAGGCAATGTCCTCACTGAAAAATCAGTATAGTAGCAGAATAGGTAAAACAAGTGAGACAGTTCCAGGGATGGATTGTAAATGTATATAAATACACTGAGATAAAGCCATGTAAATCAGAGGCAGAGGGGTAACAAACAAGGCAGTGTCCTCACGGAAAAATAAATATAGCAGCAGAATAGGTAAAAAAAAGTGAGACAGGATTGTAAATGTATATATGCACTGAGATAAAGCCATGTAAACCAGAGGCAGAGGGGTAGAGAATGTAGACAAAAGTGATCAATCACTATACAGAACCCCAAGATGTCAGTAACAGGTGTGGAAAGAATAAAAGGAGGGCAGAAGGAGGAACACACAGCACACCTACCAAGCTGAACTAAAGACCAGGATTCGTCTCGTGCGGCAATATCAATTAGAAGATAGTTGTGGTACCGAAAGGTACAGGACGCGTGACGTCTGTAATAAGGGAATAAAGCACGTGGATGGGGTTTGTGGGTCCCTAAGTCAGTAGGTGGGAAGGGAGGGTACAATAGTGGAGGTAGTAGATCGAGGTGGTAGGAGAGATGTAAGAGAACGACTGAGATTAGGGAAATATAAGATGATGAAGTATATTGAGCGGCAAGGAGAGAGGATGAGGGAGCTGGGAAGGCAGCTGCAATAGGGAGACACAGACTGGGTACACAGGCTTGAGACAGAGGATGCTGAAAGGAAACAGGCTGAACCCTTCCAGGTAGGAAGGGCACCTCTACAGACAAAAAGTTGGGGCCAGTCAGAAATGGTTTGAAACTAACTAGAGGGCTTTCTAGTCAGTTTCTCAAGTTCACACAGACAGAGTCCCAAAGCTCTTCCCTGTCTGTGAAATAGAAGGACTTCTCAGAGGAAGTATAGAGATCACCATTTCCTCCAAGATGGATGCCTCCAACTCCCCTCAGAACCCAAAGAGAAACCATTCCTTTCTCTCCTTATCTCTCTTTTATCCTTCAACCAATGATTTAGCAAAAATGACAACAGGGTTTATTAAGTTTCAGGGTTGATTATAAAGGACAGAGGGATACAAGGTTTCTCTAACAACCACCTAGGGAGAAGCTCCAGGTTGGGGAGGGACACAGGAATGGGGCAAACTGAGCAAGAGCCTGCTCCCACTCAGCTCTGGGAGGCTTTGTTGCCTTTAAGGTTAGGGAAGTTATACACAATGACTCAGGAGATAATTTGTATCAAGGGTAAGCCCTACTTGTCTATGGGGAAAACCTAAGTCTTCAAAGTTTGATTGCTACCACCCAAATCCATCCTTCTCCCAAACCCACAGGAAATTAGGAAATGAAATGGGGAATGGAATAGGGAAGGTCAGGGAGATCCGGAGGAATTAGTTAAGCTACAAAATCTCAAGAGAAAAGGCACAGATTCAAGGCCAGGTTTCAGCCCAAAGACGGAGCTTAGTTGACCCTTCTGTTTTGACCGAGGCTCCCAGATCAACTGCCTCTAGTCAGGGTTCTAAACCCTCTCAACTGCCAGAAATTCTGCAGTTAGCCTTTTGCAGGGTTGATTGCACCTCTGCACTACACGTCGTGACATTGACCTATCACATGACACACGATGTCATGCGTAAACTGTTAGTTACTGTGCTGTGGTTTGTCTGTCAGTGCTCACAGTGCACGTTCCTGTAACAGTGCCTGAAAAAAAATTGACTTTATGGCTCCTGCAGAAAGAGCCATATCTGGCCCTCAAAAGAACCAGACATTGCGACCCCTGCTTTATAGTAAGTATTAGGCACCTATGATTTTTGTCACCGTGAGCTCTCCCTCTACTGATACATTATGAGAGCTAGGTGGCGCAGCAGATACAGTCCTGTCAGAGTCAGGAAACCCTGAGTCCAAATCTTGCCTTAGCCACATAACTAGCTGTGTGTCCCTGGGCAAGTTACTAACCACTCAGACTCAGTTTCCTCATCTATAAAAGAGGGATAATACCAGCACTATCGTCCCAGAGTTGTTCCGAAGATCAAATGATATAAGATATGTAAAGCACTTTGCAGACTTCCAAGTGTGACATGAATTCTATCTATTAATGTTGTAATGACTTCTTCTCAACTGTCAGTGGTTTCCTCCCTCCCTTTGTTCCTTCGTCCCTTTGTTCCTTCTTCCCTCTCTTCTCCCTTTCTCCCTTTCTTTCTCCCTCCCTCCCTCTCTTTCTTTCTTTCTTTCTTTCTCCCTACCTCTTTCTTTCTTTCTTTCTTTCTTTCTTTCTTTCTTTCTTTCTTTCTTTCTTTCTTTCTTTCTTTCTTTCTTTCTTTCT